>NC_134241.1:89024214-89325518 GCF_965152275.1 Natator depressus | reverse complement strand
ACTCCTCTTTCCCTCTGCCATGGGTATGAGTCCAGCCATAGTTATGCACTGGTACGTGCTCTTCTCCTGTGTAAAACCAACAGAGGGAGAAATGTTAGTGTGAAATCATCTCCTCAGCTATCAAGCCACAGGGAAATGAGTTTGGGGCAGGGTTGTGCTAGGGGGTGTCCAGTAACAGGCATATACCAAGCAACACTCTCTGACCTGGAGAATTTACGATCTAATAAAGAAGAGAGAACCATTATGTCCACTTTACAAATGGGGATCTGAGCCAGAGAAAGACTAAGTGACTTGCACAAGGTCACACTGGGAGACTTTAGCGGAACTAGGAATTGAACCTAGGTCTCCTGAATCCCAGCCCTGATTCTTAATCACGTGGCAAGCCTGTCTCTTGCACCCCTTGTCGCTTGTGAACATTTACAAGGAACCACGCAAAACTTGTGTTGCAAATTTGATGCAGGTTGATGAATCAGGGCCAGATTGTGAGCCAGTCTGCAGCTGATTTACGCTCTGAGGGGGAAACAGTGAGAAAGTCGGTGGGGTTTTGTCAACCTGCGTCCGCTGGCAGGAAAAGTGTTTTTGTTTTGTTTTGTTTTTATTTTCAAGCTTAAAATTTTAAATGGGTTAAAAATCTGTGGGGCAGCAGAAATGTTGAACAGTTCCAGTCAGGCTGCTTGTAGGCCTACACAGCTGTGTAAATATTACTACAACTAGCAGATCCATCAGTTCTCGTGTCTATATATTGGCATGAAATGCATCTTGTTGGGATTTGCCATCTCTAAGGAAAGAAAATATAGGGGCTCTAACAGTGAGTACCTTCTGTTAATTGATCATTATTGTGTAAATATTAATAATGAAGGCAGTCTTTGGATAAACAGTGGCTCACAGATTTCTCCATTTTCCATTGAGAATAGATGTTTAGGTGGAAAGGTGAACTGGGATCTGGAATTTATTGGCTAATTCCATTCACAACTGGCTGTAGGCTCAAGAAGATAAAAAAGCAAATTACTGGAGAAGCCAAACTGGTTTATAGAAATGAAGATGGAGAGCTGGCCCTTACCAAAGAGTTCAAGTGAGTCATGTTTGCAAGGAGGCATGCTAGCTGTCATAAAAGTATATATTCTCAGTATTCTTTATGCTGCTGAATTCATTTCTGTCTGGATGCCATTGCTTTGGAAAAGCATTTTTCAACGTATTAGATCATTCACTGCAATGGTGTGGGGAAGGAAGCTGAAGCATTTCAAAACTGTCTTGTCTTCTCCGTCTTTCAGAGCAGCTTTATCCGACATATTTGAAATGATTGATTTAGATGGAAATGGCCTTCTGAGCCTGGAAGAATACAATTTCTTTGAACTGAGGACAAGTGGTGAGAAATGTGAGGAGGAAGCCTGGGCCGTATGCAAGGGTAAGCTTGTTACTCTGCTTAATTAAACTGACCAGGAATGTTGAACTTTTGGTGAGAAGTTACCTACATTCATATACAACATTATTCTTAATATAGATTCATGCATAGATATATATATGTACACTAATTACTGGGAAGCCCAAAGCAAGATAGTGTGATAAGATACTGTTCTCCTTCCCCATTGTTTTCTGTCCACCACCACCTGTCTTCTCTCCGTGTTTTCCTTCCCTCCAGTCTCCTATCACTTTATTTTTCTTCTGTCCTGTTTGCTTGCACTAATCGTGTTTAATAGTCCATCTATAGAAAAATGCTTCTCATGGCTATTTGTGCATTTCAAGTTTTGTGCGTGAGGGACATGTTCTGAGTAGAGAACTGAGTGCCAAGAACTATAAAGTTCTAATTGTGGGTCTTATACTAAATCCACCTGCTGCAGTTACTCTCTGTCACAGTTTACTTGACTGTAAAATAGAGATGGTAATCCCTTCCTACCTCACAGGGTTTTGTAAGGGTCAGTTAATCAATGGTGTGTGAAAAACAGGACATTTAGTGCATATTATTATTGTTTCCACTAAAAAATATCAATTGGAGCAATGCTTCTCAGATGTAGGTATTTTCCACTGGAAATCAATCTTTTAAAACTTCATAAACAGTACATAAAATTGTCCATATTGTCCTTCTCACAGCTGTAAACATGCTTTCTGAGACTTCTGTGCCTGGTGTTAAAAACCTGCCAGATTTTTAGGACTCTTACAGCCATATATTGCCCTTGATCTGTAGGCACAGTTCTAATTAATGTCAGTGAGAGTCCTGCACCTTTTGAGGGCAGTATTTGGCCTTAAACATCAATTGGGGGGGGGGGAAGAACCCACATTTTTGTGGCATTGTTTAACATTCAAAATCAGTTATATTTCAAAGCCCTGATGACACACAGCTCTGCCACATAGGGATAAATGCATTAATGATTTTGTGGTGCTCAGACACTACAGTGATGGGGCGGCATAAGTGACTAGATAGAAAGATAGGTCAGAGTTAGTTGACAGTGGTGATTTGGCTACAACCCCCTCTTAACCTATGACACACTGCTTAATTCTGGCCACCACATTTTAAATTTTGCAGGTCCTATTGAATATGTCTGTCTAACAGTCCCACAGTGTGTCTGGAACTTTTTCTGAATGATAGAGAGGTCATTCAAATACTGTTCTCCTGTAAATCAGTTTTTCTCCTCCTGTTTCTTTCCCCTAGATTCTGCACCACCTTTTATACCTTTATTTATATTTGTGTGTGTCTGTGAGCGAGGAAGTGTCAGTGAACATGGTGGATGGATTACCAGACATTAATCAGTCGAAGGATTCAGATGAATATCATAAATCTTGAGAGCAAAGTTCAAGCAGTTTGTAATAGCATCTCAACCCTGAGATAGATTTATTAAATTGGTAATCCCTTTTTAATAATATACAGTCAAGATTTAACATTGTTATGATGAGAGAACCATTTTTAAAATTCTCTGACATAGGAACATTTCAATTATATGTTTGCTGACGCTAGAGAAGTTGATCTGCCATGTTCTATCAAGAGTGCTCCCAAAGCACTACAGCTCCACTGGACTTTCATTTCCTGTTCCCAGTACTCTCTTTTCTTAAAATCTTACTCCACTGCAGATATTGCCATGGGGGGAAATATCATACAAGCCAGACTCTACATTTTGAGACCTCCCCCTCTCTTGGGCCAATGAGCCTGCGGCCTCTGTCATTCCCTAAAATCCTAGGGGAAGCCCTGTAAACAACACACATTTCACTCAAGGGAATCTTTTACCATTTCAGCATCTTATAATGAAATTTGGAGAAGTAGAGGCTGCAAGACTAATGGCCAAATCTTGCAGCCCTCACTTAAGTCAATGGGAGCTTTGCCTAAGGAAGGCCAGGGTGCAGACTGCTTGATTGTATGCCTGAGGAAGAAGTAATTTAAGAGCTACCTTGTTTCCTTTTATACAGAGAATTTTGACACAAAGAAGAATGAGCTAACAAGACAGGGATTTATGGACTTGAATCTCATGGAGGCCAATGACCGTGAAGGGGATCCTAGTGACCTCTGGGTCACTTTACTGTCACTGGGCTACAATAAAGCACTGGAAATGACAGCGGTATGATTGTTGTGTATCAAAAATACACAACTTCCCATATAACTTGTTGCATGTTTAACAGCAACACTGCTTCTGTCCTTCATAAATTGATTTCAGTGGGCCAGCAATTTAGCTCAAAAGGTTTCCACTGTGCATTTCAGGTCTGGCATTCTGTTCCCTGGGCTAGCACTGTTGAGGGGGACAGAGGAGGACGCAGAGATCGGAGCTGCTGCAGTGACAACCCTCAGTGTTTAAAGAGAGAACTAGACTATCTTGCAGAGGCTGGATACCAGTATTTTACAGGGCCAGTTAGAGAAGGGGACTAGGGACCAGGGCCAGCTCCAAGCACCAACGTTCCAAGCAGGTCTTGGGGCGGCAGTTAGAAAGGGGCGGCAGTGTTTCCGCGGTGCTGGCAATTCAGCAGCAGCTCCTCTGTTCCGCCAGCCGCGGCGGCAAATCAGCGGCAGTTTCTCCCTTTTGCCGGCCGCGGCGGCAGTTTTTTCACTGCTTGGGGCGGCAAAAACTGTAGAGCCAGCCCTGCTAGGGACATACCTGCTGGAGGGCTTGGTGTGACCTGCTGGGGAGAAGCAGTTCAGTTCTCAGTGAGGTGGTGGGTGGGAAGATAGAGGCAGAAAACTGTGGCCTGTCAACGCACCCAAAGGTGCAGGGCTCTCACTGTCCAAGCTCTGAATCTGGTTTCCAACATGGCCTGGCTAACTGGGAAAGAATCCCACCCCTAGTCCAAACTACAAGGGAAGCCAAAAAGCATCTGTGTGTTGCTGTGGAAAGTATCCCTTAAAAACAAATAAATGGCTGCCACTTGTATTCATTCCAAAATTAGCCATGAAGGTGTCAGGTGCAGAATGAGGTATCAAGGATGGAAGCAGGGGATGTGGGAGGGTGTTTGCACTGAGCAGGACAAGGAGAATCTACCCACAGGTGAAAACAATAACAAATACACCTTTCAGGTAATGTGTTTTTACATGGACTCAGAGGTCAAACTCTCCAGACAGGATTAACTAGCTATTTTAGGGTTTTTACTGCTGCCTCTCACCATAGTGTCATAGCAAAGTAATCTGTGTCTATTGTAGGATCAGGAATTCTCTTCCCCATGCACCCATGTGCCAAAGTGGCATTGAGGTTGGTTTTAAAGGCCCACTCTTTCTTACCACTGTGTCAACAGAAGATGTTTTCAAAGGGTAACTCTAACAAAGGATTGGGGAAGAAAAGCAAAGCTAGAAAGACACAAAAAACCCTCCATCAAATATTCAGGAAAGTCCAGTATTTATATCTTATTCCCAAGAAAAGCTGTTTTTTTACCACCCCGTGATCATTTTCTTTTCTTTGTTTACTTTCTCTTAAACCAAAGCAACTCAGGGCCATGAGACTATGTAATTGCCAAAAAAAACCCAATCCCATTCTGTGCACATGAAACAAAAATATACTAACACAAAAACACTGATGTGGTAGTGTTTTGGGATTTGGGAGGCTAGAATTAGCCATTCTCATATCAATGAGAAGATTTAAAAAATTAGCAAATGATTGTGAGCAATTTCTCACTGGGTTACACTTCACCACTTGTCCTACATAAATATCCCTAACAAAGCTGGAAAGATGTGATGCTCTGTCTTTCTGCAGTTTGGACACTAGAGAGAGCTGTTCTCTAACAAAGAAGGGTTCTCTGCCTTGCACAACTGTGGTTTGTGGTTAGAAGCTTTGTTTCCCAAAGGATAAGTACAAACTATATATTGTGTGCTTGAACCGTTTGCTTCAGTAGCACATATAATTTAACCCCTCGGTTCCTGAATGACCCTTTCAGCAGCACTTTCAACAGCAACTACAGTAGAACCTCAGAGTTACAAACACCAGAGTTACGAACTGATGAGTCAACCACACACCTCCTCTGGAACCGGAAGAACACAAACAGGCAGCAGCAGAGACCAAAAAAAAAGGCAAAGTACAGTACTGTGTTAAATGTAAACTACTAAAAAAATAAAGGGAAAGCAGCATTTTTCTTCTGCCTAGTAAAGTTTCAAAGCTGTATTAAGTCAATGTTCAGCTGTAAACTTTTGAAAGAACAACCGTAACGTTTGGTTCAGAGTTACAAACATTTCAGAGTTGCGAACAATTCCTGAGGTGTTCGTAACTCTGAGGTTCTACTGTATAAAGTAAAAATGGCAGTAAAAATGTGTTGGTGCTAACAGGCAGCAGATCCTGATGGTCATTTGAAAAGCAGATGTACTCTTACTGTACTCCTACTAAAAGTAACGGAAAATCTCATCTCCTTGTTGGCACGCATACTAATCCTAACCAACAAAATAGAAGCGCAAGGAGTGTTTCCTGTCACAAAATTTCAACTATTTTAAATCTGTATGCAAAAAACACTCATTTGAATGGCAAGAGTTTGCCAAAATACTGAAGAGGAAAGGGTTCTTTCTGGTGCTCAAATACCCTAGTACTTCATCTTCGGTGCCTGATGCATGTTGTGATCTGAGAAGATGAATGGTACAGTATATTTGACTGCATCAAGGCTTGCACGATCAGTGATGGCTGTGTGCTGTGTTGATTTATCCTAATCTCTGAATTACCAAGAAAGGTTACAAAGAACAGGAGATCTAGAGTTTTCTAAATCTATTTTTTTATACCCAATGGTGAACATATATTTGGATAATTCTGCATCAGAGCATCTGTGAAAACAGAGCTGGGGATAAAAATCCGAGGAATAATTTCAGCATAAAGTAACAAGAACTAAACAATATGCTGTATTTTTCTTCTATAACAGGCATTACTGTATTTTTCTTCTATAACAGGCATGCCCTTTTGTCATTAACATCTATGCAGAAAAGTGCAAACCCAGAATTAAAGCCATTTATCTGGAAGCAGGCAGCAGGCAACTTAACAGGGCAATTTGCAAGTCTGTTGTTAACAAAGGAGATGCTAAAGTACTGGATAGTGGTGAAAGCATAATTGTCTATACCTACAAAAGTGATACACGGATCACTTCTGTTATTGAAAATAAGGTATTGTGTGATATTTCTCTTATGCACATTACACAAAATAATTTACATGCTAATGTACATCATTGTTGTTACTCCCTTCTCATTAAGCTTTCTATAGTAACATTTTTTGATATATAGATTCTGTACCTACTTAATAAAAAAAAGCCCCTTTTTTAAGGGATTGATCCAAAGTCCATTGAAAACAATGGGAGTTTGTCCATCTACTCCAATGGACATTGGATCAGGCCTAAAGAAAACACTCATTTACTAAAGTAATTTTCCCTCTGCTGATACTCACACCTTCTTTTAGAGTAACAGCCGTGTTAGTCTGTATTTGCAAAAAGAAAAGGAGTACTTGTGGCACCTTAGAGACTAACCAATTTATTTGAGCATAAGCTTTCATGAGCTACAGCTCACTTCATCGGATGCACACCTTCTTGTCAGCAGTTTGAAATGGGCCACCCTGATTGCATTGGCCTCGGTAGCACTACAGAAGTAATTTTCCCTCCCTTGGTATTCACCCCTTCTTGTCAGCTGTTGAGAATAGGCCACTTCCACCTTAATTGAATTGGCTCGTTAGCACTGACCCCCCACTTGGTAAGGCAACTCCCATCTTTTCATGTGCTATGATATATATTCTGCTTACTGTATTTTTCACTCCATGCATCTGATGTGAAGTGGGTTTTAGCCCACAAAAACTTATGCCCAAATAAATTTGTTAGTCTCTAAGGTGCCACAGGGGCTCCTCGTTATTCATTTACTAAGAAGATGTAGGGTATTTGCATACTGTTTCATCAGCTGAATTCCTATCTGTATTTACAAAGGCATTGCAAGTTTGTAGTGTAAAAGATGAGCAACATTATGTCTTCATGATTAGAACTGATCAGGAATTTTTCAATAAAGAGTTTTTGTCACTGGAAAATGCTGATCAGTTCAAAGCAAAACTGTTCCCAGAAAAGGATCAGTTTCTACAAATTTTGCATTTAGAAAAAATGTTGTATCCTAAGAGTAAACAGTGATATGCACAGATTTTGGTTTTAGGGCCTTATTATGGATGAAGCATTAAACTATTAGCTTTAAAGGTATCTTTTTTTCTGTATCCTCCAGCCAGAGTCGGATTAGGGGTTTGGGGGGGTCCTGGGCCAGAGCAAGTGGGAGCCCCACCCCACCCCTTCCGCCTGCAGTCCCCCCTGCACACACACCCCTGGCGCTCCTGCTGGGAAGCTAGGTCAGGACTTGGGGACTTCCCCCGCCTGCCAGGGACTCCTGCCAGGGAGCAGGGTCAGGGCATGGGGCTTGCCCTACTCCATCCATCTGGCACTCCTGCCTGAGAACAGGATTGGGGTGGAGGGATTTCCCCCGCCCACCTGGCACTCCAGCTGGGGAGTGGGGGCTTCCCCCACTCCCTGGTAGGCATGCCGGGCAGGCGGCATGGGTCAGGGCATGGGGCCACCCCAATTGGCCAGGGCCCATGCCAAGTATAATGGAAATAATGTTTTGTTATTTCTAAAGTTAATTATATGCTAGTATAATTAATATGCTAGTAAGTAACGGATCGATTCTGTCTGGCCCTTCCCAGCAGCGATAGGTGGAGTAAAAGGCCTATCTCCCATCTTTCTGTGGTCTGTGTCAGAGCTTGGCAGATTTTCTGTCCCTGCACACACAGCCACAAAGGGCATAGAGAGTTGGTGGAGCCATGGTTCTTTCCTGCCCATATATGCCCTAAAATCAACTCTGTTATGAGGTCATAGCCTGCAATTTGAAATAAACATTTACTAAATATTCCCTGCACCTGTTTCCATGTCCACATGTTATTCGCACATAGTACAGAATACTTTCTCTACGAACCATCTTCATCTCGCTTCCCATGTAGAAATGTAGACACCTCCCAAAGAAAAGATCAGGACATAATAATAATAGTAATAATGAAAAGATAAACACAGAGTGGTGTTTCTGTTTTTACAGCCTCAGGATATTTCAAACATAATTATATTTGCATTCTAATCTAGATAGACCTTTTGTACTGTGAGAATCACAGACAGCATTTCTGCCAATCCTTATCTTTATAGAGTCATAGGTAGCCTTTAAGTAGGAGGAGGAGGCTGCTGTCTGATATAATCGTATTTCTATTCCCTTTCACAATAAGGAGCAGCAATTGTTTGTTAGCATTCTTCTAAGAATCTCTAGCATTTCTCAATGCCCACGTTAAATCCAAATTTATCTAAACATGAGTGAATGACAATACACACTAGCATGGCTTTAATTTAAGTCTTGCTTTCCAGTTTGAAATAGTTACTTTGATTGTTTTTCTGAGAGCATGTAACATGTTAGATCAGCAATATGGGTCCAGTCTGAGCTATTTTGTATAGCAATAAGTAGCATGTTGAATATACCAGCTCTGCACTGGGCCAGTTGATGATTAGGCTCAACCCATAGGGGCTTTGTAATTTGATTGCTATCCATAGAAAAGCTTAAAGTTTCTTCTTATCCATAAGCTTTCCTATGTAGATTTTGACCATCTCTACTCCCCACTGGGATGCAGAGGTTACAGAGGAGGGCAGGAGAGAGAGTTGGAGATGAGGTCTTACAAGTTATGGGTTACCTCTCCCCATTCTCTGAGTGGAGTCAGGAGGGATCTTCAGCCTGGTTGACTGACAACTCCATTCCAGAGTCATTCACTGGAAGTCGGGAGCAGCATGGCCTGTTCAGTCAGACCCAACCGCACTGTTGCTCCAGTGTCCAGAAGTCACTGTGTCCCTGACACGGTGCCTTGACTGTCAGAGGTGGCATTTGGGGTCGTAATCCTCCCCCTGTGGAGTTGGACAGTCACTTAGCCTCTACCCAGAAGTGGGGGCCTGCTCTCCCAGGGTTTGCAAACATTCCTGTCTTTGGAGCTAAGTGGCACCACAGAGCTCCTTGAGGTTCTGTGCGGTGGTTGGGCCATAGCATCCATTTATTAAAAACCAGTTGGACTCACTGTCTCCTGTTGTATTTCATTCACAGAAGTGTGTGCACAGCTTCAGTGAGTGCCATGGACACACACATCAAAGGGCAGGATTTAGCTCATTATTTAAACTGTTTTATTTACATTAATTTTGTTGAATATTTAAGAATTATTTCATATGAAGGCAAGTTGTATTTTGGAAGAGATTGTTTGTAATGAATCCATGATCTGCAGATAATGAACATAATTACCACAAATCTGTGTGTGTCTGTCTGTCTCTTTCTCTCTCTCTCTCTCTTTCACACACACACACACACACACACACTCCAACTCTCTCTCTCTCTGTCTTTGACTTGTATCTTGCTCCTTCAACTCCCAAATCAGTCCTCTACTGCTTGAGCTAGAGATCTCCTGTAGTACATCCAATATCTTGGATATAGGGCTGGCACCAAAGCATAGCATTGTTTACTCATGTATGCCAAACAAGTACATTGTGCACCAAATTCTCTGGTGTGAATTGGTAGAGCTTCAATGAAGTTAGGGCCTGTGCCAGTTTACACTAGCAGAGAATCCAGCACTGTGGGTAAAATTTTCAAAAGCAATTGTGTCGCATAGGAGCTCAGGTCCCATTGACTTTTAATCAGACTTGAGGTCCTAAGTGACACAGGCACTTTTGAAAAAGGACTTAGGTCCCAGGTTACTTAGGTGCATTTTAAAATTTTGCCCTACATATTTAAAACTTTCCATCCCATTATAATAGCAATTTCAGATGAAATAACCAGCATCATTAAGTTGTCTTATAAGAAGCAGCCATTTAATCATGAAGACTAATGAGATCTCTAACATTTTTCCACTTACAGTCTGAAAACAAAGTGGTTATTCATGTCAACAATGAGCAGAGTAAGAACTGTGTAAATAACAGGGGACTCAACATTTTTGCTGTTGAAGTGGCACCAAAATCCATGATGGTAATGTTATTATTTCCCTAATTTAAAATCCTAGTAAAAATATCATATGTGACACTTTTAGAGTTTGTTTTTGCAAATCTTTCTGTATTAATACTGAGTATGTGGACATGAAGCAAAAGGAGAAATGTCCATCTACATGAGAAATGTAGTTAAGATGATGGGCCTGATTTTCAAAATTGTGCACCTACCTTGTATGTGCAGGTATTTTCGAGTGCAGATGACCAGATAAATGTGTAACTAGCCAGTTTTTGCATGCAAATGTCTGATTCACTTGCCCTTTCACTGTAACTGTACATACTAATTATGAATACCTTTCAGCATTCACTCCTATTTAAAAAGCAAGCCCCTATGTCAATAAAAGAGAGTTGTCATAGCAGATTGGTCACCAATTAATAAATATTGTAAATGCTAATGCAAATCTAACAGACTTATTTTCAAAGCAGGAGATGTTTTGCCTGTATGAACCGTCAATTATAATGACTATACTTCTTAAATGATTAGTGTAAATTAAATTATGTTTTATTATGTGTGCTGTTGCAGTAGAGTGATGTATGTTCGTTATACTATGGTTAAAGAGAGACAGTTAACCTAACATCCATGTGCTGCAAATGAATAATGTTGTTTATATTATTAGTGACACCTTAGATTATTAAAAATGAAAAACTTAAAAATCCAATTTACTGTAACTAGGCATTTTCACTTTCAGATTTACTTCTAACACCTGCAGTGGCATGTTTATTTGTTTGCAGTGGCATTATCATCTTAGGTTTGTTTTTAAAAGAAGCAGCTCTTAAACATTTTAATTTTGGGCCAAATTTAAGTTTCTCTTCATCTGATGCATTCCATGATCATGAAGCACAGACTTAATGTGTGCTTTAACTAGTCCCACACAAAAATACGTGTATATGATGTATGTTATGAACAATATAATTTCCAACAGGCAGAAAAACGTAATTTATGGACAGTGCTTAAGCCAATTGGCAATTTGATTGGCTGACTCCCATTCTAGAAGTTGTACTGTTTTTAGTAAAAGTTGAAATAAATATACAAGTTAAAATAACCTACTCTATATAGTGCAAAAAGTGCAGTGTCTCTCTTTCAAATGCAGCTCATTCAAACGATATTACTCTGTATTTCGTCATTATCCAACCTATGGCCCCAATCCTGGCATGTGCAGATGGAGTGCAGGATTGGGGTTATTCTAACACTGCTGCTGCTACCTTTGATCAGATAGAGTAGGCTCCATGCTGCAAGGTGTTTTATTACCTTCATTTTCCACTGGAATCAATGAGAATTGTAGGCTTAGAGCCCCTTGAAGGATTTTACCCATAATGTAGTTAAATGCAGTAATAATACCTATCATTACACAACTTCAGTTTTGCATCAGCTAACTTTTCCAATATGGGTATTAGAAATGAAATGATTAATGTTTTCTAGGTGGCATTTTAAGTAGTAAATGTTCAGTTGGGTAGGAATTAAGGAAAGAATGGTAACTAAAGATAGTTCATTATATTGTCCCTCTTTTTACATGCAGGTTTGTCAGCATGTGATGCCTTTGAAAGAGCAAGAAGAATGGATATATAATTGTGTGCATTCTCTCATACCTTAAACACCATGTTTAGAAAAAAGTCCACTCTTGGAGCTACTAAAACAAGAACTAAATCAGGACTGTCCTGTGATTAATAGATAAATTGATTAATCTTGTCCACTTCAGAACCAAGACTGATACAGATCATTTATTTCAGATCTATGCTTTGCTTCCATGATTTCAGCTATTCAAGCCAATGAATCACAAGGCCTGACTTCAATCCTGTCCAGTCCCTCAGATCTGACTGCCAGATATGGCTTTTTGTGACTGCAAAGCCTGCAGCCACAAGCCCCTGCACGCACTCTGCCGATTTGAGGGAATTTGAAATATATATGCTTTCCCTTGTTGGAGGGGAAGACAGCCTTAAAAGCATAAATCAGGGTTGAAAGGAATAATCATCTGCAGAAAGAACACACACACTTTTTACATAAAATGAATCATTTATGTTTTGAATGTATCCCAAAGAACCAGCTTGCTACACCCTCTCTCACATCCTTAGCTGGTCCTGGGCATAATGGTAAATAGGAGTCATTGACATGTAGTGGAAGTGCAAGTTATGATTTCTCAGCTGTGCCTCACAAATGCCAAGACTGGCTCAGCCAGCAGTCTTTCCTATAGCTTTCTGTGCTGTCCTACATATGCAACTGTCTCTCCATCCAACTGCTCTCTCCTTTTGGATATCCCACCACTATCCCAAACTCCTTGTGTCAAAAACTGAGCTTCTCTCTCTCCTCTTTGCCTCATTGGTACCATTGACACCTTCACTCCATCCATGTCACGCCACTTCTAATTTTGATGTCAGTTTTGACTCCTCTCCTTTATATCCAGGTTTTTCACATACCCAATTTCTTCTTCCTCTATATCTCTAAAATCTGTCCCTTCCTGTCGCTGACACTGTGTTAAAAATCTGACCAGTTATCTTTTACCCTAATTAATGTAACTTCCACCTCCAGGCTTCTCTCCTCTCTACTCTATCCAGAATCCTGCAACTAAAATCCTCCTCTCTCTTGAGCTAACACTCCGTTGAATCCCTTCACTGGCTTCCACACTTTCCACAGCTCAGACTCCCTGTACTCCACTTTCAGTGCTATGCTTCTCCACTCCTGCCTTCGTCTCTGCTCCGATTCCCAGCTGCACCCCTTCCACACACTCTGCTCAGTTCTTTCTTCTTCGAGCTTCCTTTAGTCTCCTACTTCCCACATGGACGTCATGCCTTTTTTTCATGTTCCAGTCTGTGTACGCCTACACTACAAAGACTATACCAACAAAGCGGTGTAGCCGTAGCTATGCCAGTAGAACCCTGTAGCGTAGATGCAGCTTACACTAACAGAAGGGATTTTTCTGTCCAAATTCCACCTCCCCAAATGACGGTAGCTACATCAATGGAAGCACTCTTCTGTCAGCATAGCTGTGTCTACACTGGGGGTTAGGCCCTTCTTCCTCCAGGGCCTCTGACAGACTCTCTTTATTATGAACAACATTTGCTTTCCTAACAGAACAAATGCGTAGTTATTCCTATGCAGTCTCTTTCTGAAAAATTACTAGTGTGCAGAGTGAGCCATACCGGAGGAATGTTGAAAGTTGTATAGAATTATGTAATCATGTGTATTCCTCTCTCACTTTCACCACTTCTACACTCTTGACTTTATTATGCAGCTGGCCAACATAGCTATGTTGAGCTACCTTTTAAGTGTAGACCAGGCTGTATTTCATATAGCTTCCGCTTTTTTGTGTGCCAGATGCCATCCCTTTGCTCCTTCTTATGCTGCCCTCTTCCCACCCACACCTGATCCTTAGCTGTTTGCATTGTGTTTAATTGACATGATCAGAAACTTCTTGAGGCAGGTCCTTGTTTTCCGACATGGCTGTAAAACGTCACTGGCGCCACAATCATCATAATGCGTATTTCCATTTTTGGTGCTGTACACTTTACAATTAAAATATGAAGCCTTTTTACATTTGTGACGTTGTTTCTCTACTTTTGGTGTGTGTCTGTAAAGCAGGTTCCGTGCTACAAATACTGCTGCGCTCAGTAATAAGAACAGAAGATTGCAATATATCGTTTATAAAATATTGCGGCCAAGGCACTGCATTCAGTTGATTTCATCTGCCTTAGTGGTTACGCTTGGAAATATTGAAAAGGAGCCATTCCTTATAATTACACTATTGTGTTTTTACAAAGACTGGGTTCTGTAAAGACGATAGTGCAATCTGAAAATCTGTGCTGCTTTTCCATCTGTTTGTAAACACGTCCCTGAGGAAGAGCTTGCTATCTCAATTGGGCCTAGGGGCTCTTGGGGTTTAATATGCACATTTGTGGTTTTGATTATGTGTGGGACTGTTATCTTAGGTCTGGTCTACACAACAGACCTATGTTGGTATAACTACATTGTCAGGTGTGAAGAATCCACATCCCTGAGCAACATAGTTATACCAACCGTAACCCCCCGTGTAGACAAAGCTTCTCCTAGGACATAGCTACTGCCTCTTAGGGAGGTGGATTAACTGTGTCGATGGGAGAGCTCTCTCCCATTGGCGTGAGAGCATCTTCACTTAAGCGCTACAGCAGCGCAGCTGCACCGATGCAGTATTTTAATTGTAGACGTGCCCTAAGTCTTGGAAATATTAAGAGCTGGGACTCTTGGTTTTATTTTTCCGATCTATCAGTGATTTTATTTTTCCCCTTTAGTGTTTGATGCTGTTAGTACTTAACTTACACTTGCTCTAATTGATTAAGCCACTGCTTGTTTTTTTATTCCTTTACATTTTAATAAAAAATCTGGCTATAAAGTGTCACAGTTAAGCTCCACCTGCTGGACGCTTACAAAACTGTTGAATATGGGGCCCAACTTGCTGGACCAGTGTGCTTTTAAGCTCCCCTTTGTCACTGGGTGAGCTCCAGCCACTGTCTCACACTTCAGCCTCTCTGGCACACTTCCTGGGTGTAAAAAAAACCAAGGAGTACTTGTGGCACCTTAGAGACTAACAAATTTATCTGGGCATAAGCTTTCGTGGGCTAAAACCCACTTCATTGGATGCATACAGTGGAAAATACAGTAGGAAGATATATATATACAGAGAACATGAAAAAATGGGTGTTGCCATACACACTGTAAAGGGACCAATCAATTAAGGTGGGCTATTATCAGCAGGAGAAAAAAAACTTTTGTAGTGATAATCAGGATGGCCCATTTCAAACAGTTGACAAGAAGGTGTGAGTAACAGTAGGGGGGAAATTAGCATGGGGAAATAGTTTTTACTTTGTGTAATGACCCATCCACTCCCAGTCTTTATTCAAGCCTAATTTAATGGTGTCCAGTTTGCAAATTAATTCCAATTTTGCAGTTTCTTGTTGGAGTCTGTTTTTGAAGTTTTTTTGTTGGAGAATTGCGACTTTTAGGTCTGAAATTGAGTGACCAGGGAACTTGAAGTGTTCTTTGAATGGTTTTTGAATGTTATCATTCTTGATGTCTGATTTGTGTCCATTTATTCTTTTGCATAGAGATTGTCCAGTTTGGCCAATGTGCATGGCAGAGGGGCATTTTTGGCACATGATGGCATATATCACATTGGTAGATGTGCAGGTGAACGAGCCTCTGATAGTGTGGCTGATGTGATTAGGTCCTATGATGGTGTCCCTTGAATAGATATGTAGACAGAGTTGGCAACGGGCTTTGTTGCAAGGATAGGTTCCTGGGTTAGTGTTTTTGTTGTGTGGTGTGTGGTTGCTGGTGAATATTTGCTTCAGGTTGTGGGGCTGTCTATAGGCAAGGACTGGCCTGTCTCCCAAGATCTGTGAGAGTGAGGGATCGTCCTTCAGGATAGGTTGTAGATCCTTGATGATGCGCTGGAGAGGTTTTAGTTGGGGGCTGAAGGTGACGGCTAGTGGCATTCTGTTACTTTCTTAATTGGGCCTGTCCTGGAGTAGGTAACTTCTGGGTACTCTTCTGGCTCTGTCAATCTGTTTCTTCACTTCAGCAGGTGGGTATTGTAGTTGTAAAAACACTTGATAGAGATCTTGTAGGTGTCTGTCTCTGTCTGATGGGTTGGAGCAAATGCGGTTGTATCGTAGAGCTTGGCTGTAGACAATGGATCGTGTGATGTGGTCTGAATGAAAGCTGGAGGCGTGTAGGTAAGTATAGTGGTCAGTAGGTTTCCGGTATAGGGTGGTGTTTATGTGGCCATCGCTTATTAGCATGGTAGTGTCCAGAAAGTGGATCTCTTGTGTGGACTGGTCCAGGCTGAGATTGATGGTGGGATGGAAATTGTTGAAATCATGGTGGAATTCCTCAAGGGCTTCTTTTCCATGGGTCCAGATGATAAAGATGTCAACAACATAGCGTAGGTAGAGTAGGGGCGTTAGTGGACAAGCGCTGAGGAAGCATTGTTTTAAGTCAGCCATAAAAATGTTGGCATACTGTGGGGCCATGCGGGTACCCATAGCAGTGCCGCTGATTTGAAGGTACACATTGTCCCCAAATGTGAAATAGTTATGGGTGAGGACAAAATCACAAAGTTCAGTCTCCAGGTTTGCCATGATATTATTGGGGATACTACTCCTGACGGCTTATAGTCCATCTTTGTGTGGAATGTTGGTGCAGAGGGCTTCTACATCCATAATGGCTAGGATGGTGTTTTCAGGAAGATCACTGATGGATTGTAGTTTCCTCAGGAAGTCAGTGGTGTCTCGAAGATAGCTAGGAGTGCTGGTAGCGTAGGGCCTGAGGAGGGAGTCTACATAGCCAGACAATCCTGCTGTCAGGGTGCCAATGCCTGAGATGATGGGGCGCCCAGGATTTCCAGGTTTATGGATCTTGGGTAGCAGCTAGAATACTCCTGGTCGGGGTTCTAGGGGTGTGTCTGTGCAGATTTGTTCCTGTGCTTTTTCAGGGAGTTTCTTGAGCAAATGCTGTAGTTTCTTTTGATAACCCTCAGTAGGATCAGAGGGTAATGGCCTGTAGAATGTGGTGTTGGAGAGCTGCCTGGCAGCCTCCTGTTCATATTCCGACCTATTCATGATGACGACAGCACTTCCTTTGTCAGCCTTTTTGATTATGATGTCAGATTTGTTTCTGAGGCTGTGGATGGCTTTGTGTTCTGCATGGCTGAGGTTATGGAGCAAGTGATGCTGCTCTTCCACAATTTCAGCCCGTGCACGTCAGCGGAAGCACTCTATGTAGAAGTCCAGTCTGTTGTTTCAACCTTCAGGAGGAGTCCACGCAGAATCCTTCTTTTTGTAGTGTTGGTAGGAAGGTTTCTGTGGGTCAGTATGCTGTTCAGAGGTGTGTTGGAAATATTCCTTGTGTCAGAGACGTCGGAAGTAGGACTCCAGGTCACCGCAGAACTGTATCATGTTCGTGGGGGTGGAGGGGCAGAAGGAGACTCTCTTATATCCCTTCTGGAACTTGAATCACATAGTTCAGCTACTGTAGGCCCTCAGGACCAGGCCAGACCCCCGAAGACATCCCAGTAGCTTAAAAACAGCCACTCCCAGAGATCCCTCCTTGTGGGCACTCTGATTTATAGTTTACCCCTTCAGGGATACATGGTACTTGAAGTAAATAGGCACCGATTTTGCATAGGGTTTCTAACATAATTACTCTTACTTCAAACAGCATAAGAGATATACAGATCTAAGCAAAACAAACACCTATATGCCATTCCTTGCCTCAGTTTCCTCACCACTCTTGAGTGTTTTTCAGGATTTGGATCAGTGTCCTTTCAGGGTTCCAGGTCCCCACATCATTAGTCCTCCAGGTCTGGCACCTCTTCCAAATCATGGAGTGTCTCTCTCTCTGTGCCCTGCGTCAGTGACAGTGTCCTTCACCTCTGGCTGGCTGCAGTCAAAAAGGTTCCCTTACTCATGATACATGCCCCCCCTTTGTCACTCTCCCTTGAACTTCTCCACCTTTGCATTTTTAAACACCTGCACTAACACCTGATTTCTTTGTTCCCCTTCTGGGGATTTTCCATTCCTCCAAATCCCCCTCCCAGCAGATCACCCAGAGGTGAAAGTAAGCCGGTACGCCCCGGTACAGTGTACTGGTAAGAGCCGGTGCGCCGTACCAGGACCGGCTTTCCGAGACGGCAATTTAAAGCCACTACCACAGCTGGAGCCCCGGGCCCTTTAAATCTTCCGGTTAAGGTCATGTCTCTTCCAGTTGAGGCCACGCTCCCTGCTCAGGACTCCGGCATACCAGTAAGTCCTGTAACTTACTTTCACCCCTGAGACCACCTGTAATGATGACTGCATTCTTCCGATTTAGGCACCCTCCCCCTTATCACACTCATTTTCCTTCCAGTCATTAACAACTTCTTTTGTTTGTTCTGTAGCTTCTTCCAGACAGGGGGATACATGATAAGCCCTTATCAACCTATGTCTGATTTGCTACATGTAGAGTATTGGAGTTATCCATAGAGTTCACAAAATCATCCATAATTCATAGGTTTTGTCACATAAGGTCATAAAGTAATCAGCCCTGTAAGAAAGATGAAGGCTTTTCTCTGCGTTCTTAGCTGCTGACTTTAACCAACTGTCCTCAGGGTGAGCTGGAATAAAGAAGCTGGATGTGACACCCAGAAACAAGCTGAAACAGAAATTACACAAAAAATTCCGAGGCTGTCGGACATTTTGTCTATTGCAGTTTTTATGGTTATGCTAAGTGTCAACATAAAGAACTGTGACACCAGCGACTGGCTTCTTAAAAGGCGTCTGTTTAAATAGGTATTAAATTTATGTGACCTTGTCTGACTGGGTAGCAAGTAGTCTTGAAAAGCTATATTTATCCACCAGCAACTCTTGTACTCTGACTTATTCTGCGGTAACTGTATATTAGGCAGGGAAAGGTCAGTTCTGAAATGAGAGCACTGTTACAGGCCTGCCCAATTTACATACTGTAGGTACCAGTGCTTAGACAGATCTTACTGTGATCTGGTTTTCTTTAACCTGTAGGACAGACAATAAAGGTCCATTTTCAGTATCATTTGGAAAAAGTATAAGTTGTAACAACATGCATTGTAAATATTTAACCTCTTGGGCCTGACAAGCTAAACCAGCCAACATTTAGAACCCTTCTGTAAGGGCACTGTGAAAAGATGGCAACTGGACACATCTTTGAAAGGCTGCCCCAGGGTTTTGATAGTACATAAACAGTTGCTGAAAGTTTCATATCACTAAAAAAAAAGCCGGTAGATTGGCTGGGAAACAATAACAAGACTTTGCTAGATAAAATGGTATAAAATGCATTACTCCTGTCATTGCATTCCCCATGCTTATAAAATCAAAGTCCAGCTGGTTGTAGCAAGAATCTGATACTCCTTGTATTCTCATTTCAAGACTGTTGTTAAAAAAACGTATGGACAAATTTTCTCCCAATTTTGCAGAAACCATCTCCTTTGTCTTTGGAGAGTAAATCTGCCAATTTTCTGGCCATGGTAGTTTTCCAAACCAAAGTTACAAAGAAGCTGAAATGGGCTTGGACAATGGTAGTAGATTGCCAGCTTAGCTATAGACGGGGACCTATGAAATCCCCATGATAAATGGAGGAACCGGTATAGCTCGTGCCCATCCAGGCACTGACATCTTCAGAGGCTACTGACTGATATGGACAGCGCTAGGTCGATGGGAGAATTCTTCCGTCGACCTAGCTGCCACCTCTCGGAGAGGTGGATTAACTAGCAATGGGAGAACCCCTCCCGTCACTGTAGTGAGCATCTAAGTGCTACAAGCAGTGTAGCTGCCGTGCTGCGGCTGTGCACTGTAGCATTTTAAGTTTAGACATAGCCTGAGAACCTCATTTCATCTGAAGAACTTCCTTGCAGCGTTGACTCCCCGCTATCATAGCATCGGCCGGATTTGCGGGTTGGCCAGTACGATCGTGTCTTATGTCCAGCAGGTTGCGGGTCTCCAGAGTTGATGATTGTATCTGGAAATCTGTGACAGACACGGCTTGGCTCGGTGTTGTTTCTGTAATGGAAAGCATTTTTGCGTGGACAGGTTGTTAGCCTGACTCACAGTCCCCTAGGGGGACTGGTGGGACTGCCTTGAGTCTGGCTCCTACCCTTCGACCCATCTGGCTTGGGTGACCCTACCAGGACTAATACTCCAGCAGGGATAGCTCTCAGGGTCATCGGAGCATTCAAACCTTTCCACCCCATCAAGGCGCAGTCCTTGAGGAGCTGCAGGAGAAAATGGAGGATCCTGGACACCCTAGAGGACTCTGACTTAGGCCCAGAGAACACACAAGGGTGGCAAGAAAACTGAAGCAGGGAAGGTCGGGTAGGTGTTGTACTGTTTTGTCCAGATCTGTGTATCTCTTGTGCTGTGTACAGTGAAGAGTAACTCTTTTAGAAACGCTTTTGCAGAGACTGTGTATTATGTGTTTCAGTCATTATGTGTCCCTGGAGAGAGAAACTACAAACCAGTGCCCACAAGGATGTGCTTAAGCAACTGGAGTTTGGGGGTGCTGGGTGATCAGCATGAATCAGGGGGCCTACGGCAGCTGGACTGCAAGGTCCCATTTCAGTGAAGGGGTGACTGAGAGTCTGTGCCCAGGAAGTGGGCCAGAGAGGCCAAAGAAAGAGAACGTAAGAACCTATTCAGACCAAGAGAAGCTTAAAAGGACCCAAACACTACAGCCTGGTGATTGTCTAGCTGGGGAAGCTTAACCAGGGGTGTGACTGGGTAAAATGCTGTTTCCATTTAAGTCAATGACAAACTCCACTGACTTCAGTAGGGTCAGGACTTCACCCAAGAGCTATAATCTCAAAGCACGCATAGGAAACAAATAGCAATATGTATCGTCCTTAGCTCTTGTGGCTTCGTTGTCTCCCTTTGCCCACCCCTTTTCACCCCAGCCCCCAATCTTTCTCTCTTGGAGACTGGTTCCTTTGCCAGAGCCTGATATTTAACCATTGAGGCCCAAATCCTGCAAAGACTTATGCATATGCGTACCTCTGCAGCCACCTCTGGGGGGACTGGATGAATTAAATTAATTCCTTGATTTCAGAATGAAAATTAGAGCCTTCCTGCTCATGAGACAGAAGCACATTCTAAGTGCTGCTTCACCATTCAGAAAGTTAAGAGTAATGCTATAAATAGCTGTAGATTGAGCTTCCACTATGTTCATTTCCCCTCGAGAACAATAATAATAAAACATGGCACATCTATAGTGCCTTGCACCTGAGAATTTCAAAATACTTTGCAAACAATTAAATATTCTCATGATGTAGGTATTATTTTAGCTGTTTTACCCGGAGAACCAGAGCTGTTAAGTCACTTTCCTAAGGTCACATAGTGAATCAACTGAAGAACCAGGAACTGAATTTAGGAGTCCTGGCTTGCAATCCCCCTGGTCTAGTCTTTAGACTTACTGGGTGAAATCTTGGCCCTTCGGAAAACAATGATAAAGCTCCCAGTGACTTCAAAGGGGTCAGGCTTTCACACACTGCCTACATACATCGTGCTTATAGTGCTTATAGTAAGCTTATAGTGTATTTTCAGAAAATAAATAGTTACTCAAATGCATATTGCACAAAAAAATGTGTAATACAACTGGTACAGTAGGCATACCTAAGCTCAAAAGTAACGTGTATGTTGCAATAACACTGATTGTTGGTATCCATTTAAAAGAAAGAAAAACAGACCCATTGTTGCCCAGCCTTAGGTTAACAATGGCCACTGACTTTGGCAACACGCTGTAAGAATAGGAAGAAATTAATCAGAGGAGTTAAAATAAATACTTTACCTTTTAATGTAAGCTCTGGTAGTGCTGCTCCCTTTTCCAAATCTACATTTTAAAAAAAAATCACCTTCAACTTTCATTTGAAAGAATCCTGTTCCATTTGGGTGCTGTAGTGCTTTAAAAACTGGTATTGATAAAAGTATTGATAAAAGGTCCCACAGAAGGGTAGTGTAATAGACCCCTTGCCATCTAGGAGCTTCTTGATTGTCATTGTTTATGGGTTGGATTAAACCTCACTGTAACTGGGGGTTGTAACTGTTGCCGGCACCCAGTGCCAAGAGGCTGAACAACAGCTTGAGTTGGTTCGCTACCAGGTGTTCTACACCCAATAATCACAACGGGGTGGAGAAGCAGAAAAGTTTATTTGAAGCTTCAAAAAGGTACAGGGAGATTAGAATCTCAAATCCTGTACACAGAGCAGGACGTTACACAGGCTTTTATACATCCTTTTCCCCAGCATACTTATCCAATAGCAAGCTGCCCTGAGTATCCATATAGCCAGCCAATCCAGTTCCCAGCTAGTTCCCTGGTTCTCTGTATCATTTGTTAAACTATACATAAAGCTGCTTTATTCAGCATTGTTCTTCCATATCTGCCCTGTTTGGCCTTGCTTAGTTTCAGGCAGTCTGACTCTGCAACATATTGTTGCAGATTCTCAGCATAACTGCTGCGAGTGCCTCCAGGCGGGAGGGGGGCCAAGGACACCTGGGCCTAGTGCGAGGGAGCTTCATCGACACTCGTGGTCTTCCATCCCCTCAAGTTACCTAGTGGCCATGCCCCAGTGTCCCCAACAACTCCCCCCTTTGAGAACACTCAACAACCTTGGCTCTGAGTTTTCTCACTTGGGCTACTTATTTCTTTACAATAGGACTTTGCATAAGCACTTTGTGATAGCCCTGAAGAGAATGACTTATTAACTTCTGCAAAAGGGCCCTAACACATGATACTGGACAGCATAATACCAGTAATACAAGCAATACAGGAAAGAGAAGTTTCAATAGCAGGGTAAATAAACCACCAAGCCAAAACGACAAACCCCAGCCTGAAAACAAGGTTTGCAACCAATCGCACTTGGGGGCAGTATAGGCAACCTGTGCTCCGGCTCGGGCATGGGCCTCAGCCTGTACCACCTTTTCATAGATTTCATAACTGCTATCATTTACATATACACAACATCGGGGCCCGACGAGGGCACAAACCCCTCCTTGGGATGCCAAGAGATAGTCCAAAGCCAGCCTGTTTTGGAGGGAAAACGTCCTGAGCTGCTGTACCTCTTTATTTAATGTTTTTACTGCCGACCCTACATCACTAACCGAGTCCTCTAACTCTAAGGCAACTTTCTCAAGTACCATTTGCAGCCTTACAGTATAGCGGCCTATGCATGCCATGGCTGGCCCGGAAAACAGTGGCGCTATTCCCAGTACAGAGCACCCTACAAGCGTCTCGGTTGTGAGGGAATTCTTCATATTGCCCTCCAGTGCTGTAGTCAGTCGCCGCAGGGTCTTTTCTCGTAACTCAACAGAGGTGTCTCGGGCATTTCTAATCTTCCCTTTGGGCAGTGTGGCAGTTACTGACAGATGAGGAACTCCGTGAGCTATATAACAGCTACCTGTCCAGTTGGCTGGCAGCACCTTTTAAGCCTTTCGGCCACATACAAAATAGTGACCCGATAGGGCCCAGTAAGGACTGTTTCTTAAGGGGATTCCTGGGATATTTAAAGCTGCTTTGGCTGCTTTTCCAAACAGTTCATATGCCCCTAAGGGGGCATCCCATCCTCCTGATTGGGTACAAGTGGGGGCGTTTCTAATTGTGCCGTTCAAATCACACTCGCCATAGGGACCACTACAAACCCACCATTGGCTTGCTACATTGGAGATATTAACTGGACGGCAAGTTATATTTCCAAACCCCTCTTTTGTGGTAAGATTATTTGTAAGAGTTTCCCTAAAAGGGGAGGAACCATTACACCCACACTGTTGGCCTCCCCTGTTGGTCTTTATCCAATACCCATCAGCCCACTGTGTAATAACACAGGAGCTTTTTCCCACAGGACGCCCATAGTGATCAGATTGGTTTTGGGTAAAACATAACACTCCCTCAGTGAGTACTGCAACTGAATACTCCTGGTCCTGATAGGTGGCCTGCTGTAAAGAGGTCTTATTCCAGAACGGCGAGTCCGTTCTTTCCTGCTCTTTGGTGGCAGCTAATTCTGCTAGGGTCAGGGGCAGCATGTCAAGGGGCATTCCCGTTTGGGGGGACAGTGGAGTTGGAGCACATACCCAGCAATCAGTCTGGTTTGTTAAAGTTGCAACATGGTGCGCAAGCGAAACAAAGGAGTTATGCTCCCAATATGCACAGTTTGGAAATAACAATACAGAGAATAACAATGTTACCCAATTAATTGTCACCAGAGTCTTCCCAACCCAGGGCCTTCAGTACCTGGGTGGGCCCATTTTAGCATTAAGGTGCCCGCTATTTGTGTCTTTTAAACAGTAGCTTCAGCCCGAGATCGTCACTAGATGAGGAGTCAGCAGGTTGGACGGTCCACTGTTCTGCTGACGAGGGGGCGGGTACTGCCTTCAGACGAGAGTGATGGATCCAGTTCTTGTGTCCCTCGATCTTTGCCACTGTATGGGAGACCAGCAGGACGGCATAGGGTCCTTTCCACTTTTCCTGGAGAGGCTCGTCTTTCCAGGTACGAACAAGCACAGAGTCACTGGGCTGTAAGGATTGGACGGGAGTGTCCAAGGGGAGAGGCTGGGAATCCTTGGTATACCTGTGAAGAGACAAGAGAACAGCAGACAGGGAACACATACACTGTGACAAAAAACCATTACCCAACTCCCATTCCCCTGACAGAACCGGGGTGCCATTCATAGGCCATGCCCTTCCAAACATAATTTTAAAGGGACTGAGCCCTAATCTACCCTTTGGGAGAACGCGGATACGGAGTAGGACGAGGGGCAAAGCATCAGGCTATCGCAGTGAGGCTTCTTGGCACACTTTTGAGAGATGCCCTTAAGGGTCTGATTGGTACGCTCCACTACACCACTGGCTTGCGGTCTCCAGGGCGTATGGAGTTTCCAGGGGATCTGTAAGGCATGTGAGATGCTTTGAATGATTTTTGACGTGAAGTGTGTCCCGTTGTCAGATTCCATCCACAGGGGGAATCCAAAGCGAGGAATGATCTCCTTAACAAACTTGAGGGCCACTGTTCTGGCAGTGCAGTTACGGCATGGGAAGGCTTCTGGCCATCCGCTGTACCGATCCACTATAACAAGGAGATATTTGAACCCTTGGGTCCGGGGAAACTCAGTAAAGTCTATTTGCCACACTTGTCCGGGGCCCGGAGTGGGTTCTAGGGCAGCTGGTGGCACAGGATGTCCCGATCGGGGGTTATTCTTTTGGCAGACTAAGCAGTCCGCTTGTACCTGGGCAGCCAGGGGTCGGAGTCCGGAAGTGATAAAGTATTTTCCCATTAGTTGGATAAGTGCTTCCCTGCCAGCATGAGTGGTTTGATGTAGTTTCTGCAGCACTGGCCAGATTAGGCCCTTTGGTAAGAGGACCTTCCCTTCTGCGGAATGGAGCCATCCCTCCTTTTCCCGGAGACCGAGTTTGTCAGTTAGCTGTCTCTCCTCCCCAGAGTACTGAGGGGTTGGAAGCTCCCCTACTGATGGGATAAGGGCATGCATATGGGCGTTCTCAGTCTGAGGGGATGGCAGGGTGGCAGCATGCTTAGCCTCTCTATCTGCCCGGGCGTTACCTCTGGCCACATCTTGATCTCCCCTTTGATGGGCTTTACAGTGTACCACCGCCACTTCCGAGGGAAGTTGTACGGCTTCTAGGAGCCGGAGGATTTGGGGCCCGTACTTGACTGGGGAGCCTTGGGCTGTCAGCATTCCCCTTTGCTTCCATAGGCCAGCATGAGCATGCAGCACACCAAAAGCATACTTTGAATCAGTAAAAATGTTGACCCGCTTTCCTTTTGACAGTTCAAGTGCACGGGTCAGGGCTATTAGTTCGGCAAGCTGGGCAGAGGTCCCAGCAGGCAAACCTTCAGCTTCCACAGTGTCATGGAGGGTCACAACAGCATAACCCGCCCTCCTTTGCCCATCTATTACAGTACTGCTACCATCAGTGTACCACTCATAATCTGCATTTGGGAGGGGTACATCCTTTAAATCCGGACGGCTGGAGTACTGGACATCTATGATCTCTAAACAGTCATGTTTCTGTTCCTCTGTTTCTGGCAAGAGAGTGGCTGGGTTAAGGGAGGGGCAAGGCTGTAAGGTGACTTCAGAGTTCTCTAACAGCTTAGCCTGGTACCGAGCAACCCGAGCCTGGGTGAGCCAAAGCCCTCCCTTTGCATCCAATAAGGCTCGGACCATATGGGGAGTATAGATTTGCATAACCCCTCCCAATGTTAGCTTCTCGGCTTCCTCAAGCACTAGGGCTGTAGCTGTGACTGCCTGTAAACATGCTGGCCAGCCCTTTGCAACCTGATCCAATTGCTTAGAAAAATAAGCCACGGGACGTCTCCATGCTCCTAACAGCTGTGTAAGCACTCCTAGGGCCACCCCGCTTCGTTCATGTACATACAACTGAAACGGCTTAGAGAGATCCGGCAGGCCCAGAGCCGGGGCTTCCATCAATTTTTTTTTCAGGATTTTAAATGCCCTGTCAGCCTCTGGGGTCCAATAGAAGGGGTCATGATCTGCTCCTTTTACACAGTCCTACAGGGATTTAGCCCACAGTCCAGACTCTGGGATCCAGATCCTGCAAAAGCCTGCCATACCCAGAAATGCCCTGAGCCGCTTACGAGTGCTTGGGGTAGGAACTTGACAGATAGCTTCCTTTCCTTTTTTTTTTTTTTTTTCTTCGCTTGAACGCTGACGCTCCCCTTGCCTTAGCTGTAACCTGATTCCTTTACCTCAGACAACAGAGTTCTTAGGAGGATATTACAGTCGTCTCAATCCGGCTTGTGACTACTGAGGCACCCCTCAAAGACTGATATAAACCTGCTTGGGTTCATTGAGAATTCCCCAGCCTGTGTTTTAAAAGCTGCTAAGTCTATTGGATTGAATGGCACATGAGTGTAAACTTGCATAGTGGTAGCCTGACGTCCGTCTGCCCCTGGGCAAGCCACAACAGTCTCGGTAAGCAAAGGATAGAGTCCCACCGAGGGGACAATCTCTGTAACCCGAGGCATCCTACCCTTATAAGGTGGGGGTGTGGGGGCCGAAGGGGACACCGGCTCTGCCATTACAGTGGGGGTGGGGGTCTGGGGACTAACATTAGCTGCTACCGAACCAGTCGGAGTCAGATTACAGTGCTGTAAAATATCTGGTCGAGTACATAAAGTCAGAAACAAATGCGCATACATATGTTCATTCCATTTCCTTGTTCTCTGACAGAACAAGAGTAACTGAAGGATCGTGTTGTAATTAATTGACCCTCCTGGTGGCCACCACTCCTGGTCCTCTAGTTGATTTTGAGGCCAGTCAACTGTACAGAATCGTTTTAATTGGCTCTTAGTCATCGGATCCGCACCAAATACCTTTCAGTTTGCTAGAATGCACTCTAGGGGCGTACACCGTGCCCTAACCCCGAGCTCTGTCCCTGTCCCATACCTACAGGGTAACTCTGGGCGTCCCCAGGTTCCAACAGAGCATACAATCCGGATTTCAAAAGGTTCCTACCTTATCCAAGGGACCAGCTCTTCACCATCGTCCACAACTGCAAGGGACCAGTTCTTCACCGTCGTCCACCACAACTGCTTCTCCACTATACGAGTGCGTTGCACCGTTGTGCCCTCCGGGGTCGATCAAATCGCGTCTCCTCCGAGGCCCCCGATGAACTCACCAGTGTGCGCTGGGCGTCGGTTCTCGCCGCAATCCTCGACCTCCAGGAGGGGTCTGGGCAAGGCTAAATTGCAGCCTCCGCCCACCCAGGGACGCCAAAAGCTGTTGCCAGCACCCAGTGCCGAGAGGCTGAACAACAGCTTGAGTTGGTTCGCTACCAGGTGTGCTACACCCAATAATCACAACGGGGTGGAGAAGCAGAAAAGTTTATTTGAAGCTTCAAAAAGGTACAGGGAGATTTGAATCTCAAATCCTGTACACAGAGCAGGAAGTTATACAGGCTTTTATACATCCTTTTTCCCAGCATACTTATCCAATAGCAAGCTGCCCTGAGTATCCATATAGCCAGCCAATCCAGTTCCCAGCTAGTTCCCTGGTTCTCTGTATCATTTGTTAAACTATACATAAAGCTGCTTTATTCAGCATTGTTCTTCCATATCTGCCCTGTTTGGCCTTGCTTAGTTTCAGGCAGTCTGACTCTGCAACATATTGTTGCAGATCCTCAGCATAACTGCTGTGTGTGCCTCCAGGCGGGAGGGGGGGCCAAGGACACTTGGGCCTAATACGCAGAGCTGCTGCGAGTGCCTCCAGGCGGGAGGGGGGGCCAAGGACACCTGGGCCTAGTGCGAGGGAGCTTCATCGACACTCGTGGTCTTCCATCCCCTCGAGTTACCTAGTGGCCATGCCCCAGTGTCCCCAGCATAACCACTGTCCATCATTTAATAGTTATAAGAAGCCCTTAATGTCCTTAATAGAACCCGGTGGCTTACACAACAGGGGCCCCAAATCAAACCACAGGCCACCTAGGAATTTGAATGATGTGGGCAGATGGCTGTAAACGATCTCCTGTTTGATTCCTGCTGTGCTGTATTCAAGGAAGCAGGACTGTGTATATTCTTTGTAAGGAAATAGGTGTTTCTTTGGTGCAATCCTATCACCAATTTCTCCCCCTAAATGGAGCTACAGTACCTACAAGACCTTGAATTTTCAGCTAACTGCTCAGGTCACCATGGCTACTCAGAACTTGATGAGCTAGATAGCAGAACCTTGTACTCCAAATGCTCAGCTCTGTTCCCCATGAGCTAAAAGAGAATTGGCTCTAGATGTTACAGCATAGGGCCTATGTTACAGTTGTGCAGTTCTGATTTCAGCAATAGAGGGCAGTGGTGCACCTACCTACACACAAACAAACCTTTTTATTAATTAATAGAAGCAGAAAGATGGGGGCATCATGGACCTGGTGCTATTTACTGTACTCAGACACAGAAATACATGGGGTGTGCCCTAAAGAGTTTCCAATCTAATATATAATAATATGTTGTCCTTATGTAATGCTTCACATCTTTTAATTGCTTCACAGCCTTCACTGAATTAGTGCTCACTTTCACGCCACTTTGGAGGGAAGCATTATACAGATAGGGAAGAGAGGTGGGTAGGTGATTTATCCAGGATCTCAGAGAATCAGGGGCAAAGCATGTGGTTGTGGTATAAATATATGTTTTTCACTGAACAACACTACATTCAGACAGTAGAGGTCCATAGTGCCAAGTGTCCATGCCCACACTGTATGCCTTTATTTGAAGAGCTCCACAGTGTTATTACTGATTGGTACAGGCAGGTTAATCACAGGTGTGGTGACTGTTGCCAGTCCATGACTGGGCAGCATCCCCTCCTGACCTCAAGTCCAGTCTTCAGAGCTTGATATACAAGGTCTTTGTCTCTGAGGCAGGCAATGTGACCTAAAAGGACCAGCCAACGGTGGCCAACGATGACTTCCGTCTGCTCGAGGTCAATTCTCAAAACTATATCCTTATTACTGATCAAGTCAAACCATCTTATACCCACCAGTCGCTGCTGGCAACACATATGAAATGCCTCTCACCTTCCTGATGTCTTGTTCAAGCAACGTCCATGTTTCACATCCATATGAGATCCATGCTTTTGGATATCATTTCATCTTTGTTTGGTTCCAGACCCTATGCAGGTCCTTCATGACTGAGGCTGCTAAACCAGTACTCCTTAGGACGTCTGGCTGGCTGCGTCTGTTTGCTGACAGTTTACAGCCTAAATAGATTAATGAAATCATACGCTACACATGGTTTGTCCAGAAGCACAGAGGTCTGATATCACAACTTTGGGCCAACCCTCTGGATTCTTGTTTTTGCCCAAGAAACTCTCAGCCCAGAGTAGCTGGGTCTTGCTGGAAGCTCTCTAGTGCAGTGGCTCTCAAACTTTCCAGACTACTGTACCCCTTTCAGAGTCTGATTTGTCTTGCGTACCCCAAATTTCACCTCACTTAAAAACTACTTCCTTACAAAATCAGACATCAAAATACAAAAGTGTCACAGCACGCTATTACTGACACGTTGCTTAGTTTCTCATTTTTACCATATAATTATAAAATAAATCTATTGGAACACAAATATTGTACTTACATCGCAGTGAGTATAAACAAGTCATTGTATGAAATTTTAGTTTGTACTGACTTCGCTAGTGCTTTTTATGTTGCCAGTTGTAAAACTAGGCAAGTATCAGAATGAGTTGATGTACCCCCTGAGAACCATTGCTCTAGTGCATCTCTGAGGGCTTGTCTTCACAACTGCACTAAATCAGCACTGCTGCACCAATGTGGTGGCGCCGATTTAGTGCTTCTGGTGAAGAGGCACTTTGTGGACCGTCGAGGTAATTACTCCACCTCCATGAGAGCATCTCCCCTTGAAATAGCACAGTGTAGACGCGGCTTTAAGTCAATGTAAGTTACCTCGCTCAGGGGGGTGGTTTGCGTCCTGACCAAAGCGTGCGATCACCCGCATAATCCAGGTCAGCAAAAGAGGCTGCATATCAGTTATACATAGGGTGACCAGATGTCCTGATTTCATATGGACAGTGCTGATATTCAGGGCTTTGTCTTATATCGGTGCCTATTACTCCCCACTCACTGTCCCGATTTTTCACCCTTGCTGTCTGGTCACCCTAGTTACACAGTTCTGCAGGGACTATAGAGGATCAGTGCCAAAGATCACCCAGGGGAGATCACCCAGTGGCCTGATCTCATCCCCCTGTAGCTCCTCCAGGGGTCGCCCTTCCCCACTCAGCGCAGACATGGGGCCCAGGCCACGGGGCGCCGCCAGGAGGCCTCGGCTCCGGTGTCTGTAAGAGGGCGGAGGAGAGGGCTGCGTGCCGGAGGCTGATGACAGCGGCAAGCTCCGCCCAGCGGCTGCTCCGGGAGGAGGCAGGGAGCCGCGCCGCCGCCCGCAACCCGGACGCGCTCGGCCGCCCCAGCCCGGCAGCATGGTGCAGATCGTGACGGTCCGGACCCAGGCCTACGCCGACCAGAAGCCCGGCACCAGCGGGCTCCGCAAGCGGGTCCGGGTGTTCCAGGACAACGCGCACTACGCCGAGAACTTCATCCAGAGCATCCTGGCCACGGTGCCGCCGGCCGAGCGGCAGGAGGCCGCGCTGGTGGTGGGGGGCGACGGCCGGTTCTACATGACCGAGGCCATCCAGCTGATCATCCGGATCGCCGCCGCCAACGGGGTAGGGGGGCCCGGCCCGCGCCCGACGTGCCCGCCGCAGCCGCTGCGCCCAGGCACGCCCGGGGCAACACCCCGTGCAGCCCCCCCCCCCCGCTGCCCTCCCCTTGGACTGTGCATCGTGGGGGGCAACGTGACCCTGAGTTGTGCCCCCCCCCAGCCGGCGAGGGCTGCCCTGCCGCGGTCCCCACTCCCCGTGCCTGGCATGCACGGCGGCAGCGGGCGGTGCAGCTTCTAGCCGGAGCCGAGTCACGGTGACAGCGGGGGCTTGATTCCCCTTTTCCCCATCGCACGTCTCCCTCCCTTCCCGCCCCGCCGTCCGGCCGGCCTAGCGAGACTGAGAGCAACAATCTGCAGTTGATGGGGCGGGGGGAGGCTGCAGGGGGCAAACAGTGGCTGGGGGGACGAAAGCCCTTGTTATCTTGAGGGTTGGAATCGCTGTGCCCTTCAGACACCGCCTGTCGGCGGACAGGGTCTGATTGCGCATTGCCTAGGTGTGGATGGGTGAGTTACTGAGGGGGTTTGGTTTGGTTTGGTTTTGGTTTTTTTGCACTGAGATCCCTGCTCGCGGGGGGAGGGGTGGCACTGCTCTTGCATTCACCTTGGGGGAAAGCCTTAGGTCTGATGCTCTTTGACATTTAAGTTAACCTTTCAGGCATTACAGATACAGTTTCCCTAGCTTGCTTCAGCAGTGCATGCTGCCCTTACTTAGACTGGCCAAAGGTTATTCTTATTGACTTTATAGGGCTTCTGTAACATTGCAAGGCAGGACTGCCTAGCGCCTTGGAATCCATCTGATCTGCATGGCAGAAACTTTTCTTGTTAGACACAATGGTTTGTTTACCCAGTTGCAAGCTCACACTATGGCCTGGATGTGCAAAGGCTACAATGTTCCCACCCCACCTGCATTTAAGGAAACAGCTCTGGTCTTGTTATGCTGCTAGTTCCTCACCCGCATTAGTTAGTACATCAGCCTTGCACTAGAAAACAGGGCCTCAGGGCCCGTTGGCTTGGTATGATTGTGGCAGAAGGCAGGAATTGTCTGTCCCCAGCAGTGAAACTGGCTCCTAACTGCTCACGAAACTAAAGTAGTAATTGTTATTAGGCTGTGAAGAAAGTTCTGTCCAGGCTTGCACTTTACACAAGTGCTAATGGCAGAAGCAGGAAACTGATGAAATTTTCTGCACCAATACAATGGAAGTAAATTGACTTATACAGCAGGCATTGTTACTAAAACTGTGAAACTGGGCGTATGGATTCTAATTAATGATCTCTAAGATAACTGGAAATTGTAGTCTATTGATGTGGATATGCATAGAGATTCAGAATTTTAGTTTCATTGCTGAACTGTAGAAGCAATCAGACATCTGTAATTAAAGATGGATGTATAACTTTGTTAGCAGCGTTCCCTCTAATTTTTCCCACCCGTGTGTGGAATGAATTTTGCTACGTGCACCAATGTGGAGGTGATGTGTGACACATGACCTTCATATTGGTGCACATAACAAAATTCATGTGGTGGGGGTGGGGCCGTGGGGTTCAGACTGTGGAAGGGGGCTCAGGGCTGGGGCAGAGGGTTGGAGTGCAAGGGTGTGGGGGTCCAACTGGGGGTGCGACTCTGGGGTGGGGATGAGGGATTTGGGGTGCAGGAGGGTGCTCCAGTGGTGAGAGAGGACTCTCCCCAGCAGCACCTGGGCTGGGGGGGAGAAGCACCTCTCCCCGCTGCGACACCTCCGGGGCAGGATAGGCACCCCGGCCCTGGCAGGTCCGGCTGGGTTTGGGCCGGGGGAGGGGCGCTGCAGCCGGTCCAGGCTGGAAAAGAGTTGGACATTTGAATTCAGAATGTGGGACTGCTTGATCAATGTTAATTGTGCCCCTTGGCATCTTTCTTTGCCTGCCAGGTGTGGATGTGATGCTGCTAGGATAACTCAGTAGATGCTAAATCTGCGGAGATGAGCCTTGCCTCAGCCGGCTAGTTACATGTAACCTGACAAATGGACCATGTCATGCTGTTCTGGGCCTCCTGGTTGTTCAGATGCCTCTCATCAGCAAGAGACGCTTTCCTTTGTAGAGTGGTGTGTAGGGTGAGCTGAAGATACTGGCTAGTTGCAGACTGTCACTGCAGCAGTGTAGGAGCATGGGCAGTTAAATCCACTTGAAGCCAATAACATCTCACAGGGTAAAAATGTAATTTACAAGAAAAGTCAGATAGAACTTTGTCTTTTATATTCCCCTCATGGCAGCTGCTCACTTTGTAACCTTCAGTCGGTGCCTAAGCCTGTCATTCCTTAACCGCTTATTTTAATTTAAAAAAGAAAAGAAAACCGCTATGGTAGAGCCGAAATTTTTTTAGAAAAGGGGTAGAGCAGGAATGTAAACCTCACATGTGTACGGAGCTGCACTGGCAGCAGGGAGCACTTCAGAGCCTCATGAATAAACAAATAATGGAATTAGTTTTAGGAGGATAAAGGACTGGTTTGTTCAAGTTTTTGGAAGCACACCCAGGCGTCCAGTGGGATCTGGCGCTTTTCCAGGAGTCTGATCACCACACCATTGGTGATGCTTCCGCCCACTCCAGGGCCCACAAGAGGTATGGGGAGAGGGATGGAAGCTAGGCCAGCCTGCATCCTAAACGGTCCTTTCGTTAGTGTGTGGCTAGCGCTCTTACACTTCCCAGTAACTACTGCATCTCTGAGTCTAGGGATAGCTTTTTATCTAGGGAAAGGGACCCTCCTTAGAAAAAGTATTTCTGTAGTTTGTGGTTAGAGGGTTTTCCTTGTAATGTGCTTTCTGGGGGACTGGGGAGAAAAAGCCGGTGTGTTGTTCTTGCACCCTGGTCCTGCAAACACTTATATGCATGTGTAACTTTGTGCACACGAGTAATTCCTTTTAGTTCACTGTGTGTGTAAAGTTATGTGTGTCCAAGTGTTTGCAGGAGCAGGGTCCAAGTGTTTGCAGGAGTAGGGTCCAGGATTAAAGCAGTCATCAGCCTGTGCTTCCCATCCCCAAAAAGCACATTAGAAGGGTAAAACTATAACCCCAACTACAGAAATATTTATTTTAAGGAGGGTCCCTTTTCCTAGGTAAACTGACACTACAGTACACATAGCTGGAGCAGTTATTTGGAACCTTTAGTCAGACACAGTTGCATGTCTTGAGGGGCCTGTTTGCCAAGGGATGTTTACTTTGCTTAGTAATTGGTCTGAGTAGGTTAAAACTGTTTGTTAGGGCAGAATAGGGCTCTGAGAAAGAAACAGGGAAACACGAAGCAAAGGAGGAAGAAAATAACTGATACAGATTGTGTGGGCTAGGAGGCTAACGGCTGATTATGTGCAGAAAAAAGGTTTACTTTATACAGAGCAAGGAAAGGTATTAACTAACTTAAAAACCAAACAGCTACTGCCAAAGACATCAGCAGGCTGATCATCGCTGAAGATTTCAAGCAGGAATATTGTGGTGGTGCAGCTCCTTGAAACTTCTACTGGGGCAAGCTCTGTATACTTTCCTTTGTGAAGGAACTGAAAAAGAAAACCACCAAGGAGAAATTTTTTTGTCATACTGAAAAGGAGAACTAAATTTCACACTAGCAGACCAGGTCTTCACTACAGACTTAAGGCAGCTTCTGTCAACCTACCTCCATCTAATAATGTATGCATCTTACACTACCAGGTCCCTTCTGCCGACCTAACTCACTGTAACGTTGACTTAATTACTCCACCTCTGCGAGAGGTGTAGTGCCTGATTCACTGTTGATGGGTCGACAGAGAGGCTATATAGATGCAGCGTTGTGTATGTTGATTGAATTGGACTCCAGGAAGTGTCCCACAATGCTCTGTTGTGACCGCTCTGGAGATCGTTTTCAACTCTGCTGCATAGCAGCCAGGTACGCAGGAAACAGCCCAGGAACTTTTGAGTTCTCATTTCCTGTTTCATCAGCGTGGAGAGCTCGCCAGCCCAGCTAATCATGGCAACTCAATGCTCCAAATGCACCTGGAGTACACTGGAAGTGGTGGATCTTACTGGTCTGTGGGGAGAAGAGTCTGGGCAGGCACAGCTCCGATCCAGCCAAAGAAACATAGACATGTATGAAAAGATCACATGGGACATGGGGGAGAAGGTCTACAGCAAGGACACGCAGTAGTGCTCCATGAAAATCAAAGACATTCCAGGAGGCAGGGGGTGGGTGGGAGGTGCACTATTCCTTCCACTCAATACCGGGAGAGGGTACTCAGAACAAAAGGCAGCCATTCAAAGACCTTTGATGGGCAAAACTATTTTGCTTTTACAGACAAGCTGACTTGGTTTCTTCCCTCCCAATTTTATCCCACCATTTTTCCAAGGTTAAATTATTTTCCTGTTCTTTCAGTTTCCTTGTTTGTGCAATAAAAGTCAACGTTTCAAGAATGAAATGCTCTATTTATTCCAGTCATGGGGGTTGAGAGGAAGAGGGGTACAGGGAAACTGATGCAACGGAAGGGATGGTATGGGAAGGCACAACACAGATAAGCATCACTCATTACTGTGGCTCATTACTGAAATGGGTTTTCAAAGCCTTGTGGAGACACAGAGCTCTTCACTGTGCTCTTCTTATTGCCCTGGTATCTGGCTGCTCAAAATTAGCTGTCAACCTATCTGCCTCCACCGCTGGAGAAACTTTTCTCCCTTTGCCTCACAGGTATTATGGAGCCCACAGCAGGCAGCGATAACAATGGGGATATTGCTTTCACTGAGGTCTAACTTAGTAAGCAAACTGTGCGAACAACCCTTTAAACGTCCAAAGGCACATTCCACCATCATTCTGCACATGCTCAGCCTATTGTTGAACTGCTCCTTACTGCTGTCCAGGTGGACGGGTATGGCTTCATGAGGCTGGGTCTCCCAGGATCACTCTTGGCATTTCAACATAGTCAATGGTTGCATTGTTGCCCAGAATTACAACCCATCTTAGCAGAAGTCGATTAATGGCCCTGCACACTTGGATCACAACAGCTTCCATGGTGGATTTACCAACTTGGAATTGATTCCCCACTGACTGGTAGCAGTCTGGCATTGTTTGCTACTCGCTTCTGCATTGTCAGAGCAGCTCTCATTTTAGTGTTGCTGTGCTTCAGGGCCAGGGAAAGCTCCACACAAAGTTCCTGGAAAGTGGCCTTCCACATTCGAAAGTTTTGCAGCCACTCCTCGTTATCCCATAGCTACATAATGATGCAATCCCATCAGTCAGTGCTTATTTCCTGGGACCGGAAATAGAGCTCTACCGTGTTGCTGCTGCGTGACTGCCAAGAGCAACCGGGAATTGTTTCATATTATGGCTTGCCTCAGGGCTGCTCGAAGGAAATCACAGTGTTCCATGCAGCGGCTCCTGTCTCAGCTCTGGAAATACTGCAGGATAAGGCGCCAAGGTGTTTGTAATGATCACAGCAAGAGTGCACAGCTCTGCAGAGTCCATGCTTCTCGGGCTATGGCTAAGGCTAAGATTTAGTCACCGGTATTTTTGGTAAAAGTCATGGACAGGTAACTGGCAATAAATAAAAATTCACGGCCTATTTCCTGTCCATGACTTTTACCAAAAATACCCCTGACTAAATCTCTACTTGTGGGCCCCGCTGCTCTGGAGGGCTGCTGCTCTGGGGGGACCCTGCTCCAGTGCTGGGGGTTGATTGCCCCGGCTGCAGCTCCCTGGGGACAGCTCTCCAGACGGCCTCTGGGTGCCCCTGAGGCCACTGCTCTAGCCACCCTGGGACTGCTGCTGCTCGGGCGGGCCCTATGGCGCCCTCAGGACCGCTGCTCAGGTGCTCCCTGGAGCCAGCCGCACCGGCCAGTTCTTGAGCGGTCCTCGGAACCAGCTGCCCGGGGCCGCCTGAGCAGCGGCCGGTGCAGCTGACCCCAGGGACCACCCGAACAGCTGTCCCTGGGTCACTCCAGCAACGGCTGGTGGAGCTGACTGTGGGGTGCCCTGGAGTCAGCCGCATCAGTTGCTGTGGAAGTCAGAGAGAATCTCAGCCTTAGTTATGAATGCATAGCAGGGCTTATGGGCCTGCTGTATGTGTGCTAACAAATTAGAGAAAATTGCTAGAAATTAGAGCGGGGAACACACTGAACATTTCATGTTCCCATGCTGTAGATACTCATAGTCATCTTGTGTGTAAATGTGGAGCTATATAGACTGTAATTCACTTGGAATTCTTGTAGTTAATTAATCTTAAGATAATTTCATTCCATCTGATCTAGAAAGAAAGGCAGGTTCATTTGTTCTTCTTTCTCTGGGCTTTCCCAAAACCGTTATTTGATTCCAAAATGATTCTTTCACTTTAGAACCGATTGTTGTAAGTCTACTTTATACAGTAACTTATGCTCAGGTCTCTCATCTCAAAAGATTCTCTGCCAGAAGGTAAATGTCTTTTATAGTACAGGGTAAGATTCACTGTCACTGGTCATATAGAACTTATGGAAAGGTGACTTTGAGAATCTTAGTACAGAAGGCTAATGGCAGAATTTGGTTCTCTGCGTTTTTCAGAATCACACAGGCTTAGTTTGATACAGTTTGTGGTACTAAAAGCCAATATGTAGAAATAGCAGGAAAATGACCTTTTGACTAAGACTCACAGTCTAAAGTTTAAATTTTCTGAAAACACAATCTTGTTTTGTCTTTTTTATCATTAACCAAAGTCAGCTCTTAGCAGGAAAAAGTGCATAGTCCTGGCCACGTTCTTGCATGTCCAGTTCCTCTTGGTAGCAAACTAGAAAACTGCACCAGGAAATACTCCACAGCTTTTCTATCTTTAAAAACCAGGGGTGAAATCCAGGATTTTGTGAGAGGTGCCCTTCCTCCCCACCCCCATTCATCCTCAGAACAAGGATGGCATGGGCAGTAGCAGGGGAAGCTTTCCCACCCAATCTCCACTCTGCTAAGGTGGAGACATTGGGCAAAATCCTGGGCCCATTGAAGCCAGTGGCAGAACACCCACTGAGCAGAATGGGCTCAGGATTTCGTCCTTCATCTCTAGTTCAGCTTCAGACCTTTTTTCTTTCTTCTGGGTCTGTCCGAAGAGGTACTGATTTTAATGGTGGTATTTTTTTTTTCATACAGACACTTGCCCATTAAGGGATAAGCTGTGAAACAGCCGTCAGGTGAAAAATAAAGGTAAAAGGTCTTGTATTCCATGCCCAACCCCAACCAGTCACTGTTGATCGGCACTAACATCAAAGTAAAGTAAAAGGTTGATTCCTGTTATCTGGAAACTTCTAAAGTACCTGGTCTAATTTCAGGATGAGAACTCTGCTGGGGCGGCCTGAGATGCCTCTGAAACTTTGTGGTAGAAAGTCAAACTAAATGATGCCACGGGAGATGTATTAGACTTTGGTAGCTGAATTCCACTGCTGCTTAATTATACGTGCATGGGGGGGGGGGGGAGGAGGTTGTTGTACAAATATAAATCACTGGGTTCATAGTGGCCTTTCCCCCCTGCTAATGGGTGCGTAGTTTCATGTAAATCTCCCCCATCCAATAAAAGGGGAACTTGTTCTAAGAGTTTACTTTTTGCATGTGCTTGAATAATGAGGCATTTCAAGGGGTTGGACATCCTACAGTAAGTTGAACTTACAGTGCCACCTGGGAGCGAGAAGGGAAACTGCTTGCCTAGGTGTTTTAATAAATACCAATGGGAATTTCCGATGTAAATCCTCCTGCAGTGATCAGAAAGCAGACCTGCTGTGTGAACTGAGTACAAGTAGAACCTTGTTAGTTAACCTTGGGAATTGTTTTTCCACTTCTGTACCACAAGAGGGAAACCTCTACCTAAGAACTTAACCACAGTGCCTATGCATTTCAGGACACCAAAGTAAAGATGAGTTAGTTAATACTAATCCAGAGCTTTAAAGATGAAAAAATATTTTATTTGGCTTCTTAGCCTGTTTGTTCTCTCCAGTTGCAGAGCTGAGACCTCAAGAAATCATCCCCATAGAACACTTTGCAAATGGTCACAACAATCAAATTGTATTAAAAATTATGACTTTTTTTTTTTTTTTTTTTTTTTGCTTTAATAGCAAGTAGGCTGGACTGTAATGAAGTGTGGCTTCATAAATTGCTCAATTAATGTTTGTTAAATGTTTAGAGATACTTGGATAAAAGACTCCACAGAAGCACAAAGTATTATTCAAAAGCATTGTTGGTTATTTTTAACCAACATGTTAACTTCCCAGAATTCAGAAGGATGGTACTGCATGCATTTTAAGAAAGTTGGCATCTCGCCAGTCCAGATGACATTTTCTTGGGATTTCAAATAATTTGGCTGCCATACTCTTCTGCCAGAGTTAATCATGTTTCAATATTCACAGCTTTATACAAATGTAGTTTTTCCAAAATAATAGTATTTTGTAAAGACCCTAGGGGTAAATTCTGTTCCTAGTTGGACTGTGGTTAATCTGGAGTAACTCCATAGAAACCATTGCAGTTACTCTGGATTTTCCAAGTGGACTTTGGCCCATAGTGCCCAGCAGGTAACTCCAATGTTTATTAGAGGAAAGCCATTCAATTAAGCACTATAGAATACTGGCAATGGAGAAGTTATTGGCTGTCAATGACAGTAATATAAGGAAACTGTAGGTAATGGAGATCTTCTGATTGCCATTTTAAGAGTGACCTTTAAGTTGCTGGTCTCCACAAAATAACTTTAGCTGTGTACAGCCGTGCTTCCTGAACACTTACCTTCTCAGTATTCACTTCCCAATGAGGACTGAGTGACAGTGGGAGTTACAACTGGCAGACCTGGCAGAACTTTATGAATCTGCTTGTCTGTCTAAAACGGTTCCAGCTCTGCATTGGTTTAGAAAGCAGAGCCTGGCAACAAATCAATGCTTTTGACTGAAAGGCTGACCTACTAAACAGCCTCTCTTGCTATCCCCATCCTAACAGATAATTGGACAGAATTAACACTGTTGTGGTCTAGTGTGTGATAATACAAGAACTGCACAGAACTACTGCTTCACAATCAGAAGACCTAGAGAAGACAAATCTCCTTTTTCTTTCCGTTTTCATGAGGGATTGCAGTGTGGAATTATATGTATTCTCTCTGACAGTGATCTTGCAGAACAAGTGCAAGAAAACTTCTTCAGTTACCGAAACCACATTCAGCACAAGGTTCAAGGAGCTATTTTTGGGCACTTGACTGCTTCACAGAACTTCTAACTAGTAGATGTGTCATTGCTGGTGTCAAGACTGAGTTTTCTTTTATTTTCACCATAATTTATTTTAAATGTATTTATATGAAAAAGGAACATGGAAGACCGTCCTCTGCTTATATTGACTTTGCCAACAGCAGCTTATTATGACCAGAAACCGGGAACCAGTGGATTACGGAAGAAAAGCTATTATTTTGAGACCAAGACAAACTATCTGCAGAATTTTGTCCAGAGTATATTTTTTTCCATAGATCTAAGAGATCGACAAGGATCTACTATGGTAGTTGGAGGAGATGGGAGATATTTTAATAAATTGGCAATAGAATTGATAGTTCAAATGGCAGCTGCCAACGGGGTTGGTATATGATAAATATGACTAAATTCCTAGTACTGTAGCTGATCTAAGCAGAAGTATAAAGTCATAGTAGTTAAGAGGTGTTCTAAGTTTTAATTAACTAATTTCCCATTGCCTTTTAAATGACTGCTATTGGTTAACTGAGAATTATGGATCATTGTTAAGTGTTTTAATGAAAAATTACCTTTAGTGATCTTGAAATTACCCAATTTAATTTTTTAAAAGCAATTTTGTCATTTAGCTTTGAAGAGAAGTGAAAATACATTTGCAATCAGGTAGAAACATGTAGAAATACCAGTGTGAAAATAAATATTGTTAGTTTCTCATTAATGCTCATTTTGTTGGTTTGCAGCAAATTATTGGCATTTGTGCTTATCATAACTATCTTCATCAGCTCACAATGCCATTGTTAGTAAGTAAGTGATTGGTAAAGAGATGGGCTCTTTGTGCTCAGAGACAACTCTGCTTTGCTTTGCAAAAACAGTTTCATTATGGTCTGAGCTGCTCAACAAATGAAAAGGCAAAACACAATGTTTGCAGTTTCTCAATAGATATAAATAGCTATGTCATGAATGTCGCCAGAGCATTTGAAAATAAGGATATCATGTGTTTTAGCAATACAGCTGGACCCCTTTATAGTGAACTCCAGTTGTGGTGACATTCCACATGTTGGCGTTAGAACGAAAGTCCTAACACCTTTAATGCAATGCAGCTCGCTTCAGTTTTTAATGGATTTCTGGGTATGAAGTTTTTCTGTGAAAAAGGCAAAGATTCCACTGAAGATTTTATTTTATTTCTAAGGCAGAGAGAAAATAATACTAGCTGCCTCTACTGCTATTAAAATCGCTCATGGGGAATTTATGTGACCAAACCACTGATCTGATAGTATCATAGTTCATAGCAAACAGGTAGAGAGAGTTCAGTCCCATCCCCCCCGATCTCTTGATCAACAAAATAATTTGTGGGGAGGGGGAGAGGTGGGTTTAAAAAATTAGAAATAGCAGTCCACCTCATCTGCCATTGTAAATCAGTGTAGCTCCATTGAAGTCAATACATGGTCCAAACAGAAGATCTGTAGGATGCAAATTTACATCAGGTAATGATCAGGCCCACTGTTTGGACCATAAATATTATGTCAAGTGTCTTTGATTTCCAGTTTCTTTGTAGCTCATTCACTATTTTAATAAGAAATGCTAAGTCTCAAAAAGTATAAAGCTGTATCTCAGCTCATCTCCCGTGAAGATGAAGCAGTACCCATTTACAGTAGCTGAGGATCTGGCTCTATATTTATTTCCAGTAAAATAGCCCACACATGTCTCTTAAATTTGATTTTATTGTAGTTTTTATATTTTCAGTAATATTTTTACATTCTGTCCTTTCTGTCACTGGTTAGCAATGCCGCTTGGTTTATTTATCAACTTCATGCTAACCCCAGTGTGTAGAATATAAAGTATAATTCTGAGATAATTTTCAAGTGTAAAATTATTATAACGCACGCATAGCTCATCTTAAAAGTGTAAAAGGCAGTTCTGTTAGTATGTCATGTAGGTGGGTACTGTCACCTCTATGAATGTGTGATCAGAAGGATTTCCAAATAAGACCCCCACACACTTGGTATCCCAGTAGTCTAATTTATATTGCACACTTTAAATGTGATTTATTTAATTAAAGGAAATGACTAAGCTAGTAGTCCACTAAACCTGGCGTGTATAAATAAAGCCATCTATATTTAGAGGTCATAATTATGGCATGGTGTAAAGGATTGGTGAGTCTGCATTTAGTCCCCTTCCTGTTGGATAGATGTACTGAAGATGGGGAGGGTGGTGCAGACAGCCACCTGTTTTACTGAGAGAACAAGTCCTTGCTATTTTAGAGCCATAAAGAGCATCCACCTGTATTGTCAGTGAAGAGGAGAATAAGAGCTGGATTCTAGCATTTATCTAATTTTTTTTTTTATTATAAAGGACTTGCATCCTATAGATTTTTCTGTATAACAAGAGGGGGTGTGTTTGTGTGTGGCGTGGGGGGGGGCAGGGGAGTTACATGGTATTCCTTTAAAATGTTGTGATCCAACACTGGCCTCTCAACAAGTTTAACTGGTGTATTTGAAATTCAACTCTGAGCATTGTGGGGAGGGGATTCCTATATTATGTACAATATCGTTCCCTTGTAACAAGAAACTCAGTAAGTTAAGGCTTTATATGCAACTTACACAGTAGCCTTCCACAAAGAAACAACTTTCACATTGGGGAGTGCACAGTAACTGCTTGGTTATTAAGTGGGGAATGGATGATATTTTGGCATGGGGTCAAAATCAGAGGTGAATCTAGATGGTGTACCTTTTTTCCACCCTCTCCCTTCCGATGTGTACATTACACAAATGTAGACTCTCTAGACTTACTTTGACTCGGATACATTTATCAGTATGTAGCTTACACTCTCCCTTACACATTGCTTCCGAATTTGGCCTGCTGAGCTTAAGAATCTAAGGGAATGTCTACACTGCAATAAAACACTCAATGCTGACTCATGTCAGCTGACTCGGGCTCATGAGGCTCACGCTGCGGGCTATAAAGTCGCAATGTAGACATCCGGGCTCAGGCCGGTGCCTGGGCTTTAGGATCCTGCAAGGAGCTGGGATTCTAGAGTCCAGGCTCCAGCCTAAGCCTGGATGTGTGCACTGCAGTTTTATAACCCCACAGCCTAAGCCTAGCGAGCCCAAATCAGCTGATATGGGCCAGCCCATGGGTGTTTTATTGCAGAGTACACGTACCCCAAGGGCATATTGCTATTCACACTCCTGTAGTCCAACCTGTGGGGTAGAGTGTTCCACGGTAACTCCCTCGTGTGGACGTGGTGGGAGCGAACTAAGGTCTCATTTTCAGTATGGGGAGATCGATGCTGCTGCAACGGATGCAGCAGGGATCGATCTTAGTGAGTCTAGTGAAGACCTGCTAAATCGATGGCAGAGCGCTCTCCGGTCGACCCCAGTACTCCACCTCTCCAAGAAGAGTAAGGTTAAGTCGACCGGAGAGCATCTCCTGTCGGCACAGCGCAATGAAGACACCAAGGTAAGTCGACCTAAGCTCTGTCAACTCCAGCTACATTATTCGCATATATGGAGTAGTGTAACTTAAGTCAAAATACCCCAGTAGTGAAGACAAGCCCTAAAAGTAGGCTTGGAAGGATTAGGTTTTTATTGGTAAATGTCAGTAAATGTTGATTTCACGCACAAACAGATGAAAAAATGTTTCCATCGATAATAATCGAAATTTCCAGATAGGCAAATAAGAAAAATGTGGCTTGAGAACTTATTAGAGTTTGATTTAAGGATATCTTCTTTGTATATTTTGACATTGGCAATTTGTGTTTTTAATAGTTGTTGAGATTCAAAAAGTTAAATCTTTATAACTATTGTCATTAAATAATTACTTGCCTCTCCCCCCCCACATAATTTCCCTCCACTATGAAAATTTGTCTATAAAAATAGAAAAAATGCTTAAAAATAAATATTGATATCATGTTTCAAAATTATGTATATAAAATAATTCTGCCAAGTCTAAAATTTACACACAACTATGTGAGAGTTCTATAAATATTTGCATCTGTAAAGTTGCCATTTCTAACTTCCATGCTCTAGCAGTCTTTAAAATTGTGAATTTTTTTGATAGTTTGTTTTAAATCTTTGTTTTAGATTGGTCGTTTAGTGATTGGACAGAATGGAATTCTCTCCACCCCAGCGGTCTCCTGTATTATTAGAAAAATCAAAGCCATTGGTGGCATCATTTTGACAGCCAGTCACAACCCTGGTGGCCCAAATGGAGACTTCGGAATTAAATTTAATATTTCCAACGGAGGTAAAGTTTTCCCTGGTGGCCAACATTTCTTACATCAGTGAATATACCGTCAGTATTGTCAGAAGTATATTTCACTAAACGAAACAAGCGATCTACTTCCCTTGTAAAATCATACTGTTCCCAAGAGAAACATTCTCATCCCTTGTCTTCTGATGTACCTATGGAATGCATACTTGTAGCACACTCTAAAAACTTTCCTTTCTTTTTTACTTGTAGGTCCTGCTCCTGAAGGTATTACTGATAAAATTTTCCAAATTAGCAAGACTATTGAAGAGTATGCTATCTGCCCAGATCTGAAGGTGGACCTTGGTACCATTGGAAAGCAGCAATTTGACTTGGAGAACAAGTTTAAACCATTTACAGGCAAGTGACACATTTATTCTTGTATAAATGTAATTTTTACTTTCATGGGGCAATTACATAGTATCTTAGTGCCTTCATTTGGCAAGGTCATTTAATAGATTTTTAAGGCCAAAAGGGATATGATCTGCCAGTCTGGCCTCCTGTATAACACAGACAACAGAATTTCACCCAGTGATTCCTGCATCGAGTACAACAACTTGTGGATGAACCAGAGCATGTGTTAAATTTTCAGACGTGCCTAAGTGCATTAGGGCCCTAAGTCCCACTTTCAAAAGTGACATAGGCACTTAGGAGATTACATCCTATTGACTTCCAGTGAAAACTAGGTTCCCAAGAGCCAGATTTTCAGAGGTATTTAGGTGCCAAGTGAGATTTTCAGAAGAACCTAGGTGCCTTAATACTGTTGAAAATCTGACCTAAGTGCCTGTCACTTTGAAAATGTGACTTCTGAAAATTTACCCCCATACCTTTTTGTAAAGGCATCTGATCTTAATTTAAAGGCTCCAAGTGATAGAGAATGCACCACATCCAATCTTTGCAATTTAAAATGTCTTATCATAGAAGATTAGATTTGGAAGAGACCACAGGAGGTCATCTAGTCCAACCCCCTGCTCAAAACAGGACCAACCCCAACTAAATCATCCCAGCCAGAGCTTTGTCAAGCTGGGCCTTAAAAACCTCTAAGGATGGAGATTCCATCACCTCCCTAGGTAACCCATTCCAGTGCTTCACCACCCTCCTAGTGAAATAGTGTTTCCTAATATCCAACCTAGACCTCCCCCTCTGCAACTTGAGACCATTGCTCCTTGTTCTGTCATCTGCCACCACTCAGAACAGCCGAGCTCCATCCTCTTTGGAACCCCTTTAAGGTAGTTGAAGGCTCCTATCAAATCCCCTCTCACTCTTCTCTTCTGCAGACTAGATAACCCCAGTTCCCTCAGCCTCTCCTCGTAAGTCATGTGCCCCAGCCCCCTAATCATTTTAGTTGCCCTCTGCTGGACTCTCTCCAGTTTATCCACATCCTTTCTGTAGTGAGGGACCCAAAACTGGATGCAGTACTCCAGATGTGGCCTCACCAGTGCCAAACAGAGGGGAATAATCACTTTTCTCGGTCTGCTGGCAATGCTCCTACTAATGCAGCCCAATATGCTGTTAGCCTTCTTGGCAACAAGGGCACACTGTTGACTCATATCCAGCTTCTCGTCCTCTGTAATCCCCTGGTCCTTTTCCGCAGAACTGCCGCTTAGCCAGTCGGTGTCCAGCCTATAGCAGTGCATGGGATTCTTCCATCTTAAGTGCAGGACTCTGCACTTGTCCTTCTTGAACCTCGTCAGATTTCTTTTGGCCCAATCACTCTGGACCCTATTTCTACCCTCCAGCATATCAACCTCTCCTCCCAGCTTAGTGTCATCCACGAACTTGCTGAGGGTGCAATCCATCCCATCATCCAGATCATTAATGAAGATGTTGAACAAAACCGGCCCCAGGACCGACCCCGGGGCGCTTCGCTTGATACCGGCTGCCAACCAGACATCGAGTTGTTGATCACTACCCATTGAGCCTGATGATCTAGCCAGCTTTCTATCCCCCTTATAGTCCATTCATCCAATCCATACTTCTTTAACTTACTGGCAAGAATACTGTGGGAGACATATCAAAAGCACTGCTAAAGTCAAGGTATCACGTCCACTGCTTTCCCCATATCCGCAGAGCCAGTTATCTCATCATAGAAGGCAGTCAGGTTGGTCAGGCATGACTTGCCCTTTGTGAATCCATTTGACTGTTCCTGATCACCTTCCTCTCCTCCAAGTGCTTCAAAATGGATTCCTTGAGGACCTGCTCCATGATTTTTCCAGGGACTGATGGGAGGCTGGCCAGTTTGTAGTTCTCCGGATTCTTCTTCTTCCCTTTTTAAAAGATTGGCACTGTATTTGCCTTTTTCCAATCGTCCGGGACCTTCCCCGATCGCCACGAGTTTTCAAAGATAGTGGCAGATGGCTCTGCGATCACATCAGCCAACTCCCTCAGCACCCTTGGATGCATTGCATCTGGCCCCATGGATTTGTGCATGTCTAGCTTTTCTAAATAGTCCTTAACCTGTTCTTTCGCCAGTAAGGGCTGCTCAACTTCTCCCCATACTGTGTTGCCAAGTGCAGCAGTCTGGGAGGTGACATTGTCTGTGAAGACTGAGACAAAAAAAGCATTGAGTACTTCAGCATTTTCCCCATCATCTGTTACTAGGTTGCCTCCCCCATTCAGTAAGGATCCTACACATTTCCTCATCTTCTTGTTACTAACATACCTGTAGAAACCCTTATTTCCAGTTTGAACTTTTCTGGATTCTATTTATTCAGTCTTCTTGTGGCTTTGTATGCTAGCTTAAAGCATTCTCTAGTATCTGATATCTTCTCCCTGTATAGGTATTTATAGAACCATGATTGAATCACTTCTTTGCCCTCCAGCAGGCACTCTTTTCATGTATTGCATATAGTTCATAACGAAAAATGTTCACTTTAATTTAAATGAGACTGTTGGGCCCTACTAAAATGGATATGAATATTATCATTCCATTTGTGCTACAGTATGATGGTACCTTTTGAAAATGTTAGGAAAACATAGGCAATTTGGTACTTATTTTTTTCCCACAAAAAAATCTAAAATTTTTCCAGGTGTTCTTTAAAATTTTGAATTGATTTTTATCTCTGCATTTGCACTTTAAAAAAAAATCCGGTATGTTACAGGTTTTCTGTAAAATCAGACCATTTTTGCAAACTAGCAATGAAATGTTAATTTTTTTTCAGATTTAATTGCACATCGTTCACACTGTGTGTGGGGGGGGAGAAACAATTTGAATATTTTTATAACAAGGAACCTGGTAGAATTCCTACTTCCTTCAACCCCCAGTGTTAGCACACTGGGACTTTGCAATAATACATTTTCCACCACATTGCCTTTATGTGAACCAAATTCCGTTCTCAGTTACACGGGTGCAACCTTTTTCAAAGGTACAAATGAGAGTTAGGTGTCTGATTCCCACTGACTTTTAGTGGAAGTTGTTGTCTAACTTTGGTAAATGCTTTTGCAAGTTCCACCCTCACTGTAACTGAGAGCTGAATTTAACCCTCTGGAATGAAGAACAGAGAGATTAAGTTGTACTGGGAGCTACTTTTACCTTCAGGTTTCTGGCTGTGTTGATTAGGCTGCAAACCAATAGGGAATGGTAGTATATAGTAATATTGAGAATCTTCTAGAAAGTAGGACTGTAACGTGTGCTGTTACCTCAGACGGTTTTCTCCATTGCCATTATTAGGAACTGATGCTATGGGATGTTCAAAGACCTTCTTATTTTGAATGGCAGGCCTTTGCGCTCAGGAATGTCATCATGTTGTCATAAGTAGCAAAGTTACCGTTTTGAACAGGATTTTAGTCTATTTGATCAGTCTGGTCATTGCTAGTCTCTTAGTGTATTGGGTTGTTTGTTTTTTTTGGCTCTGCAGTTGAAATTGTGGACTCGGTGGAAGCTTATGCGAACATGTTGAGGAACATCTTTGATTTCAGTGCGCTAAAAGAACTACTTTCAGGACAAAACCACCTAAAGATTCGCATAGATGCTATGCATGGAGGTATGAAATAATTACTGTCTCTTTTTTTTTTTTTTTTAGCTATTTCTTGGAGGGAGAAACTTTAATTTAAGGACTAGCTCACTCTCTTTTTTTGCTATCTTTTATTTTCCTCTGTTTGAGAAGTGCATTGCACCGTCTTTCGTCACCATGAATCCTCATTTATTCCAGCAGAGCTTTTGGGAAAAATTTTCAAAAGTGCCCGAGTGACTTAGAATCCGGAATGTAATTGACTTTCCTTCCCCCTCCCCCAACCTCCCACATGCTAATTTTCAGTATTTTATTTGTAATGGTGGCAAAAGGGAAGTAGGTAGCTTTAGAGGGGCTCTTATAAACCGAGCTACTTACCACATCAAGTGGAAGACTCACTTCTTGCCTTCTCTAACATAAACACAGAGCAACATGTTCATTTAAATGCAAAACCCTACACTACACAAACAAGTCTCCCTGTGGGGAGAGGATGAGAATGAACCACACATGACAGATCTTAGTCACATTGCTTAATGCCCTATGGGAAGGTGCTCAGATACCACAGTGATGAAGTCAGTGTGAGAACCTGTGTAATACAATAGATATAGTTGTAGGTATGTCATGGGGGGGAAATCTTATTTAATGAGATTTGTGTTTTTGCCTTCCTCCCCCTCGTTTGGCATACTGGATGGAAGAGTTGGAGACAAAGAATTGAACATCCAGTTGGTCAATGCTGTGGCTGACTGATAACCTCAGAACCCTGGGACAAAAACATATTGCATATAACATGGAGTAACGCCTCCTAGCAGTCTAGAGCTGTATTTCAGAGGGAGATTGTTGGTTTTTTCTCTCTCTGCTCTAGAGAGATGAGCCAAATTCTGGGGAGATGGAAACATCTGTGTAAATTACACCTCTGTGTAAGGAGGGGGGGGCAAGTTCTGCACTGTGGAGGAGGAAGGGCAAATGGCAGCAGGGAAAACAACCAAGAGGAGAGTATGATGAGGTGAAAGATTAAAGAAGGGGCTTTGTTCCACCTATTCAGAACTTGCCCCTGCTTGTTGAGGTGAAATTTACGGCATCACTTACATCACTACTGAATTTGGCCCCTTCTCACTCAGGCTGCGTCCCTGACGACAATGGCATCACTATGGTCTAATGGCAAAATTTGGCCCATAGTATAGAGAACAAATTTTAACTTTCTGCGTTTCAAGACAGTGTGCAGAAAGCAGCAAAAGCTAACTGGGGTCTTCAGGCCTGTCAAAACTGCAGAATCAGCTACATAGTTGCTGGACCAATCTCAGTTGATGGCGAATTGACAGCTGCTGCTGTAAAGAGAGTGTCATGATATTAGACCCGGACAGACTTCAAAAGAATCTTGCTGCTAATCTCATGGTAAATAGAATACGTCCCCTAATAGCAAGGTTACTTCCGAACTGCACTGAAAAAATTTAAGTTAGGGATGTCAGATATGTTGAATCTTTCAGATTTAATTTTTCAAACTTTTGTGTCTGATTTGAGTATTTAACATAATAAAAATACTGTGATCCAAGAAATGAGTGAGGGGGAACTTTATGGTGGCCAGTGGAAATGCTGCATTGCTCAGGTGTGTCGCTCTCATTAAAACGTGAGGCTTTATTTTCTTGAGAGCGAAACAAGGGCGTAGCCCAACCTGCAACCAGATCCATGCAGGAGGAATTTTAAATCCAGGTAAAGTCAATTGAGCTCCACAAAGTGTCTGTCCATCTCAATCTGATTGCAGGATTGGAGCCTTAGACTGTAACTATATAGTATAGAGAGAAATATTTGCTTTAGAAGGCTTGTGTGCCTAGAGCCCTAGTAGATAACCTGCTCATGACGTTGCTACAGTAAAGCTTATTCTGTGGGGCATTCTTAGCACCCTTATTCCATCTTCTTCGCACCACAATCATGCTAACTCTGAAATTCCATGCTAACTTTTTTTTAAAATTGCTTTGCGTACTGGTGTGTGAAACACAGAATATCATGCTACATTGTTAGATGTTTAGGGCCAGCCTTCCCATTTTCTCTCCTGTTCCACGGAGCCATCACAGTGACCTGTATAGATTGTGAGCTTTTGGGAAGCAGGAAACCTCTTTTTGTTGTGTTTTTGTACAGCATGTAGGACTGTGAGGTCCTGGTCCAGGACTTGGACACCCAGGAGCTACCACAATATAAATAACACATTGAGTAACTAAGTGCTTGATCTTGTCAGTGTAGCCCCAATCCAGCAAAACACTTAAGCTCTTATTTGACGTTGAGCACATGAGTAGTTTCATTGAACACTTTGGGCAACTTGTGTTTAAGTTCCTCAGGATCACAGTGCTCAGCACATTGCAGGATCAGGCCTAAGCGTTGCTCTACAGTCAAAAAACCCATATGCTCCCAGTGTATTAAAACGGAAAGATCTTTTGATAGTAGACGAGCAGCCTCTGGCTGAATCATAGTGTGAACAGAATGTGCCACTGGTTGAAGTTTAATTTAAAAAATAAAATGTTTCGTCGTTTCCCTTTTTTTCCTCTGTTAGTTATGGGCCCCTATGTGAAGAAGATCCTGTGTGAGGAGCTTGGAGCTCCTGCAAATTCTGCTGTGAACTGTATACCTTTAGAGGACTTCGGTGGCCACCACCCAGACCCAAACTTAACCTATGCTGCTGACTTGGTCCAGTCTATGAAGACAGGAGAGTATGACTTTGGAGCTGCCTTTGATGGAGATGGGGTAAATGAGCATGTGGCTGTTCTACAGAACCTCCCACCCCCACCGCACTGTCTAGCTACAAACACTAGGGCACGAGCCTTAAAAGGCAGTGCTTTAATTGGAATAATGATTGTTGGATTCATTGATGCATAGTCTGCACTGGATTTATCCTGGGCATAAGCTGATAGAATTCCCATGGATGTCAAAGCTGAATAGGTTGTTGCAGTCTAGTGATACTTGGCAAATGGTAGCTCATCCACATGTTATGCAACGATGCCAAGACTAGACATTTAATAATGAGGCTCCTGTGGGTGATTGGGAGTTTTGCCTTTGATTTCAGTGAGAGCAGAATAGGACCAAAATGGGTTACAGCAGCACTGCACTAATGCCTATAGTCAGATGCTCAAACAGTGCAATTGATAGGAGATCAGGGATTTCCCTCCCATTCTATAGTTATGTATGAACAAAAATTGCTTGCTCTCATTTGTCACTATGACAATAGTTGGTTACAAAGTTCAGATGATACTTAACAAGCTTTGGAGGTTATGAAAAAACCAAGATGTTGATGAAAATACCATCGATACAATGCTGCTTAAATGATTAAAAACTCCACGCTCACTTTAATCCAGTAGAAAGTAACTCTGTGGTGCTGTGTGGTTTTTACATCGTGTGCCTGAAAAATAATGTTTACTCTGATACCTGTGTGCAGACAGTCGTAGCTAGAACTGAATTGTCCTCCTTTGTCTCCTTCGTTAGGATCGGAACATGATTCTAGGGAAGCATGGGTTCTTTGTTAACCCTTCGGACTCTGTTGCTGTCATCGCTGCCAATATTTTCAGTATTCCTTACTTTCAGCACACCGGCGTTCGTGGCTTCGCGCGAAGCATGCCTACCAGTGGAGCAATTGATAGGTAGGACTCAGGGTATGGGGGTTGACAACTGTTCGTGTCATTTTTAAACCTTTTCGTGGTGGGTGAATTGTGCTGTCCCCCAGCAGTGACCATATTAAAACATGCCTGAAACAATATCTTTAGTGGGAATAATGTTTACAAGCCATTTTCATACGATACTGTTTCAAAAGCTATTGAGATCTTGCAGTTGGGTTTTTTTTCAGCTTAGACCCTGGTCCTGAGAGATGCTAAGTGCCATCAACACCCATTGAGGCCAGTAGGGACTGAGGACACTAACCACCAGAAAGGGGGGCTGGAACGATTTGTGTAGTGGGGGTGCTGAGAGCCATTGAACCAAACTGTAAACCCTGTATATAATGGAAACTACTTCAAGCCAGAGGGGAGCAGCATCCCCAGCCCCCTAGTTCCAGCACCTGTGCCACCAGAGAAGAGAGGGTCAGCAGTTTGCACTCAAATGATCAGCTGAAACCTATTCACTAGGGGAAGCAGCACTGGACTGGGACTTGCGGGAACTAGGTTCTGTTTCCAGGTCTGCCGAGTGGTAAATCATTTAACCTCCCTGTGCCTCAGTTTCCTCATCTGTAAAATGGAGATAATGATACTGGCCTCCTTTGTAAAGTAATGTGAGCTCCGCTGATGAAAAGTACTACATAGGAGCTAGGTGGTTTCTTTTCTTCTTCTTCTTCTGCATTTCCCGATCAGTCGCCTCACCCCAAGGTAACACAAGAATAAAGTAAGGGACAAATATACAAAGAGTTGTTGTTTAAAAAAAAGCGGACTGACTTGCCTTCACTGTTACGTTAAATGAGATGCTTGATAACAACTAATGATAACAACTAATGTTACTGTTGCAGCATTTCACAAGGGTGTGCTAACAATCCAGCTGTGATATAACTTACCTTCCTTGCCTTTGAAGGGTGGCCAAAGCTACAAAGATCGCTTTGTTTGAAACTCCAACAGGCTGGAAGTTCTTTGGAAACTTAATGGATGCAAACAAACTGTCTCTGTGTGGAGAGGAAAGTTTTGGTACTGGTAAGTTTTTGTTCCTAATCTCGATGATGATGATATTCCTCGCATTTAAATGCAGTTTAGCTCTTTCTGGAGAGGTGGGATTTATCTTTCACGTATAGGAGTTAATGTTTCCTGAATCATAAAAACAAAATTTGTTTACAAAAATTACTGATGAAAATATACACAACTGTAAAAGTTCCTTGATAAGTTGAGTCAGGGGAAAGCTAGTTTTCCTTTCAGGAAGGCCTATTCAGGAAGTTTAAGGGCCCCTTTACTAGCCGGTCATTGGGTCTGTGGGGATTAAATGCAATGCTAAATGTATTTTTTCAACTCTTGGTGGTCAGGAAAACCTTCTAAATGTTTTCATTTCTCGGAAGAAACATGGTTTGGTGAATGTGGTTTTATTAGGGGAGGTTTCAGATTGCTATTAAATCTCTGAGCTTAATAGGACCCTGGTTTTCCTATTCTAAAAACAAAGTTTGATTTATAAAGGTTAAATTAACACTTGCCTTTGAACTGTCGAAGCAAGGTGAATTGAGATACAAAATGAATATCTTAGTAAATCTATTGGGGGTGGACATGTGACTTAATACTGCCATTTGCATAGGGAAATTAAAATGTATAGAATTCTCTTTGCATAAGATAACGTGCTGCAAAGTGTGTGGTATTCCAAGAGAAGTTTCAAGGCTAACTATGTATGTTCTTCTGCATCCATCACATAACATCTGAGTCCTCCTCCTTGCTCTAGCAATGCTGATCTTCAGGGTCTTCATTGCTATGCAGGAGATCAGCATCCGAGTCACATAAAAGATATCTTGCTCTCCCTGATTCAGCAAAGCACTTAACCATGTGCTTAGAGGGTTCGCTGAATAAGGATGGACTTAATCGTGTACTTAATGTCAAGCAACATATGGTTGGGACTTGTAGTGGCAGCTGTTTGACTGAAGTGCCATCAGCCTCTGATGTGAACACATCACAATTGTCTGGCCGTGACTTCTGGTGGCTGAACAAGCTGCATCGTGGATGAGCCTCTGGTTGAAGGGTGTTTGCTGCAGTTCTGGGTCTGTCTGTACTGATGATGATGTTTTTGGAGGGCTAGTGCTATTCTCTGGATGAGAGGGAGGAGGACAGTTTTGGAAAAATCAGGGCCTTTCTATAAAAGGTGCAAAGAAATCTTGGCCATTATCAGAAGTAAAATGTTTGAGTCATTGCCCTGGGTACCTATATGCAAATGCCCTAGTGTGTGGGTAATGTATGAGAGAGCACCAGAATTGAAGTAAATGACAGTACCTAGAAAGGAAGAGAACTGGATGGCCTAGGGAGTTGCTGGTAGGCTGTGGGATGGTCTCCAGATCAGCGATTTTCAGGTGGTGTCGGATGAATAGTGTCCTAAAATTGTTGTCATCAGATGCCCCATGTGAAATGGCTTGGTGGTTTCCATCCAACCCAGGAAAGTGCGCGCCACACTATAACTGGCATCTTTTGAGAGCAGGCAAGAGAGTGAAAGGTTTATGATTCTATGACTCAATGGCCATGAAGCCTCTCCTCCCTACAGAGTGACATGCTGGCAGGGTTGATGCAGAAAGCAGGATCGCATGGGTTGCACTAACACGGCCTGCGTTGTATCTGCTTTGTGGATAAAAAGAGGATACATGCCCAGGGTTGCCAATCTAGCACATAATTCACTTCAAAGAATTAAAAAGGAATGAAATACTCTTTATTGTAAGTTACTAGGGGAATATGGAGCTTGAGGGAGCATGTGGGTCATGTATAACTGCTGAGGGAATGTTACATATGGCAATTATATAGTCCAATAAAATGGAAACAAACATGTACCTTCTTAAATCAATCAGAATCTAGACACGACCTAAAAAATTCTGCATAATGCAAGATGACAGAATTTCAGACTTCGTACTTGAGCACTTTATTCCAGGGATGAGTGGATACATTATATAGGACCTTTATTTGGATGTGTGCACCTGCTGGAAAAGGGTGCCTGTCTACATGCTCTAGGCTGTCTTGTTGTAACTGTAAAGTACCATCAGAATAAAACCCCAGTGTAACTAAAGTGCAGCAGTGCAATTCAGTATAACTCCTCAATAGTAAACCAGCCAGTTTAAGGAGCTACAGGACAGAGTTTTAAAGGTATTCAGGCACCTAGTGGGATTTTTTAGGTATTTTGAAGGTATTTAGGTGCACTAGGTACTTTTGAAAATCCCACTAGGCACCTAAATACCTGTTTTAAAAATCTGTCCCTATATGTCTAATTCATAGATTCCAAAGCCAGAAGGGATCACTGTGATCATCTAATCTGACCTCCTGTATAACATATGCCATAGACCTTTCCCAAAATGTGTGTGTTTTGGCAGAGGAATTAATTTGTCTTCTGTTTTTTAACTGTTGTTTAAATACATGATGAGCTCTGTAAATATTATAATCCAGAGGGAGTAGTTCTTAAAATTTGTCATATGTGTTGGTTTAAATTTGTGTGGTTGGCAGCTTGATGGACAAGAGCTTTAACGCAAACTCTCAAGTGAAGGAAATTGTTCAGTTTGTTTCTGCTTTTGCACGTTGTTAGGGGGCTTATTCCTTCACCCACTTACTTCCCTGGTCCTTCTCGCATGAACAGAGAGCAACAATACCCGAAGTCCAAAGGTGCAAACGATTCAATGTTTATTGGGGTGAACTTCCAGCAAGCATGATTCCAGTTTCCTTCCTTAGTATCCTCCTTCCCAGCTCTGACACCACAGAGCCTTACACCTGTGTCCCTGTTCCCATTCCTGCCCTTAGCCAAACATTATTCCAATTTCCTTACTCCCATTCCCTGTTCCCATTTCCCCCTTTAGCCAAACAGGATTCCAGTTTCCCCACTCCCATTCCCTGTTCCCATCTCCCCCCCACACACACACACCCCCTCCCACCCATGCCCACTCACTTCCTCATTGACTACAGATTATATAGTAAAACTTGAGTTCTGCTTAACTATACCTTAACCAATCATTTTCCTGAAATTTAACTGACCAATCCTAACATATTGTAACATGATTATGTAACCAATTATATCCCACCACCTTAATTAGTTTACACCCAGCAAAATTAATTATACAGCAGACAGGAACAATCACAGAACCAGACAGAGATTATACAGACAAACAATAGCAAAGTGGGAACTATAATGACAAAACAATACAGAAGTGAGGATTTCACATCCCAGTATTGATAAGTGAGTTCTTGCCAGACAGGATGCTGTTTCCTTTTACATTTTCTAGGCACTTCCCTTTCTCTGGAGGTGATAGGCATTATCAGGACAGGATTGTATTCCTAACAGCCCAATAGCACCTTCTTTCAATGTGACTAGTTTGGAATGTGAGGATGTGACCGGTCGCTTCCTAGCTTATGGCTGCCTCTGCTGCTTAGCCAAAGGCCTTAGCCTAAGAACAGGGCCTCAGACTGTCACAGTAAGAGAAGGCCCTTACACCAGCAGACAGTGATTTTGATTCTTTCTTTTATACCTCTATAACTAGCCAAGTGATAAGAATACACCTAAATTCTTAGAGTATAGGCCTTTACAGACAGGCCTGAATATCTATATTCTAACACACGTTGCAGGCTCTGATCATATCCGTGAAAAGGACGGGCTGTGGGCTGTCCTGGCGTGGCTGTCTATAATAGCTGTCCGCAAACAGAGCGTGGAGGACATCCTGAAAGATCACTGGCAGAAATATGGGCGGAACTTCTTCACAAGGTGAGGGAAGAGCCAGGTGATGGCTCACCATGATGAAGCAGGACCCTTTGCGGAGAGCAGAACGTGCTCAGTCCCCAGCCCTGGGACAGAAGGGAGGGAATGCTAAGAAGGGTCAAGTGCCCTGACTGCTAAATACTGAAAACTTCTTCAAAACCCTGTGAAGTGTGTTACTTACACTGGGAGAACCTTGACCTCCACAACTAGGATGGCTTCTCTGTCCTTAACTCAGCTTTGTTATTTCTAGGGCATTGTCAATGTCTCAGCAGTTCAGTTTTACGTGCCATGAATATCAAAGCATCTCTGGGTAAATTTAAAATGCAGGACTGTTAGTCTTAACTCCGCTTTCTGCCCAGTTTAAATTGACGCCTGTATGTTGTTTCAACACAGTCTTTTGGGTATTGATCTTTAGGCAGGATTTTTATCTTCTATTAGACTAGCATCTGCATTGAGACCACAAATGGCAAATTAATTTGTAACCTCTTCAGTGATAGAGCTGTACAGGGTGTGCAGCTTGTAGCACATCTTGTTCCCAGTGCGGGGGCCTCTGGCAGCACTGACATACCAATAACCGATATACCTGAAGCCAGTGCTGTGCTGTGTTTTACTTCTATAACTGCTAAATTTACCCGCTCCAGCGTATTCCTTTGGTACTGTTTGTGGGATTTGCTTAACCAGCTCTAAGACTCTTGGGTGCCTGGAACTGCAGAGGCCATTTATAAGGGACTAAACCCAACCTTTAAATCAAACAAGATATTTTTAAACGGGTGGCTCCCGAAACATTGTTTGTCACCACAAAAAAGCCTCCCTAACTTTTCATTCTACTGTGGCTGGTTCTAGATATGACTATGAGGAAGTGGACGCAGACGGAGCTAACAAAATGATGAAGGATCTAGAAACCATGATGTTCGACCGTTCCTTTGTGGGGAAGCAGCTGTCAGCTGGTGATAAAGTTTACACTGTTGAGAAAGCTGATAACTTTGAATACAGCGATCCAGTGGATGGAAGCATCTCCAGAAACCAGGTGAGACTGGGAAACTACTTTGTCTATAACTTGCAGTGCTGTTTTTGAAGAATATGTGGTTCTGACTAGATATTTCCAGTTAAAATTTCAACAAGGTTATCCTTGCCTTTGTGCCAAAAGCTTTATCCCGCTATTAAAAACCTCCCCCCCCGCCCCTAATTACATGCGTTTTATAACTATAGGCCAGACCCTGGCTTCTGGTTGGTGCTGCCGAGGAGGGATTGAAGGAAGAGAGGGCCTGAAGGCTGTTCTAACCTGACCCAACTGACAGTGGCCCCAACACATTGTCAGGGCAGCCAGGGATCACCACAGTGCAATGGTGACCTGTTCTGGCCTTGCCCCATTCCGCCAGCTCGATGGAAGATGGTATAAGAACTATGATGATGACTTTGCCCTACCTAAGGATTTTTCTGTGCAGGGGAGATCCTTCAGGAGTTGGATTTGCTGGGCTTAGGGCTGCTTTGCACAGAAAGAGTGGCACAAACTAGATGAAGCATGGCTCAGGTCCATAATCTTTAGTTATAGGTTAGTGATTCCAAAGGGCAAAAACGTTTGTTTTATATCCTGATCCTGTTGCTTTGTTGCCATCTTGCAGAACGCAGGCAGCGCTGCAGCAGCTGTCAGAGAGCAGCGGTAGCTAAGGACTGAATTCCAGCATTTTAAAGTCAAGGAGCTATTGAATATATACAAGATGAGTTACCCGGTACTATGCAAGTTATTTAAATAAAATTGTCCTGTAGATGGGTCTGGTTTGCAGCATACTGGGGAAAGAGGCATACTAACTGGAAAGGAATCATGGACAAAGGCACTGAGAATTGTTACTTTGCATTTAAAATGTTTGAATTATTTTCTTTAAATGGAGTTTGCCCGGAAGTGCAGTGGTAGCATGACAGGCTGGTATGCAGAGAATCAGAGTTGGTCTCTTGCTCCCAAGCCAGTAATAGGACTCGGGTCTTCATGATACTTTGGATTCAAAAGCTGTCATAATCTAGGAAATGCTCAAGTGTGGCTCAGGAGGGACACATAGTCAGTCGGGGTAAGAGGAACAAACAGGGTGCTATTGGCAACTTCTGTTGCCCTCTGATGAAGAATGACCGGAGAAATGACATGACAGGTTTGCTGGAAGGTACATCAGGTATTTGAAGAGGCAGATAAATGAGTGTGTATGTATTTTGTTCTCATTTGCACTTGCTAGGGTTTAAGGCTCATCTTCACTGATGGTTCTCGCATCGTCTTCAGACTAAGCGGTACCGGCAGTGCTGGAGCGACCGTGCGACTATACATTGATAGCTATGAGAAAGATGCTCCAAAAATATATGAAGATCCACAGGTAACTGTCGTATCCAGACTTTTGGTACCACTCTGTTCTCCCTTTTCCAAAAAGTTCCCTTTGAGGGGAGCATGACTGAGAGAGCCACTATGAGCATAGGTGCTGGAACTGGGGGTGCTGCCTCACCCCTTGGCTTGAAGTGGTTTCCATCATGTACAGGGTTTACAGTTTGGTTCAGTGGTTCTCCCACTGTGCAGATTGTTCCAGCCCCTCTGACTATGAGGTGATAACTATTCCAGAAACAGATGTCTCAGTTCCTTAAATCTCTCTACTCCATATGGAACAAGTAGTTTATTATTCAGAATTCATCACAATTTCCTCCACAACTGCATTTTATTTTGTCTACCTATCTAAGTGGTACATAGCATGGTTGAGTATTTGGTTACAAGTTGGGGAAGGCACTGCTTCAAAGCTGAATTATACTTTTGGTTGGAGAATTGAATCCCCAAGGATCAGAACAACATTGAGGATTTGTTTTGAAATATGTATTTCCCAAAAAATCCCTGGGGCATGGAAGACTGCGGCCCTGAGATAACAGAATCTGTTGTCATGTTCTGCACTAGTTTTAATGTACCTTCTCCAAGGTTCCATTAAAAAAATGGTGGTAACCTCTCTTGTGCGCCTTCTTAACATCTCCCGTCAATGTCTCTGAACTCTTTTAGACAACCTGTTAAGCCAGAAAAAAGGAAACAATGTGGTTATATTGGGGATGGGGTATTGTGGTTGAGTGAGTATCATTTGCCATTTGCGGAATATAAGAAAATCATGATTTCAGAACAGCATAGAACTGAGAAGTATAGAAGTCACCAAAGTAGCAATATTTGTTAGTTCACTTTGTAAAGTTCCATAGAATTACTACATCTATCTTCCTATCTGGGGCCGAATTCACAGTTTGTCTTGGTTGTGTAGCAGCTACGTTTCACAACGTTGAAATAATAGTACTCCAATCTGTTGTGAATGAGTGTTCAGACTTTTGTGTTTTAGGGCCTCAGATCAAACGTCCAACAATCCGTTAGAAGAGAATGAGCCCTAAAGGTTCAAGCGATAACATGCCATTGGTCAGTGGTTTTGATCTCTCTTTCTCCTTTCGGCAGGTCATGTTGGCTCCTCTCATTGGCATTGCACTGAAGCTTTCACAGCTCCATGAAAGAACTGGCCGCACCGGCCCCACAGTCATCACATGAAAAGGCTAGGACCTGATGCTAACTGTGTGCAGTGCTGAAACGGCTGGCTGTCCTGAATGAGTCAAACAAAATCGTCCAGTCCTCCTTTTAATCAAATTGGTCACTAAAAGCAATGTTAACTCTATTTAAAAGTATTATTTAAACTGATAAAAGGCTAGATGTTGTTAATAAACCAAAATCACCCATGTTTACACTGTGTATACTGATGCATTGCCTGTTTATGTCACATGGCACTGTTATAATTTGGGTATAGTCCTCACTTAGCATAGCCTTTTGGTTTAGCATATGTAATTTTTCTTTCTCTTGCTAAAACAAAAAGCTGTGAAGAGAACAATGAAGCTAAATTCTTCTGTGATAATGGCCTTGTTTTCTGTCTCATGATAGTGCAAGTACCTTTTCTTGATTATACAAAATTTCTTTTACATTTTATGTCTCAGGGCTTGTCTACCTGGCTCCAGCAAAGCGCACCAGACAGGTGTGATTTGTAAACCTCTCTAACATGTTACACTCTAGCTGCTCTATGTAGACCCCCCACTCTAAAAGATACCTAGTTTGTGTTAATACATTCCTGTTTCAAACAGAGCACACCAGAAGGGTTTACATGAGTGCAACAGGTTAGTTGATCTTTACAAGTCACACCCTTCTGGCGCACTTTGCCATGCCATGTAGACAGGTCCTCAGAAAGTGCAATTGTATTGCTGTTTGGTACTCCCCACCCAGGCCCCGCCTGATAGCTTTCTTTTTTAAAGAAAGAATTTATATAAATTGATCTTTCTTTGCCACATTTGGTGATACAATAACCCTTCTATACAATGCTAATAACAAGCATGAGAGGCTATTAAAGTGAAATGGACCGGTATTACTGTTCAGTGCTTTTTTTTTTTTTTAAATTGCTTAAAATTGTAATAGGTTTGTTTTTTGAAGAAGAAGAGAGACACCCTGAATGTAACTCATCAGAATGTAGTATAGCGATAAGAGAGTTGAAATAATAAGATTTCAGACACTAATAACTACTTTTATACTGTTGAAGCCATTAAGCCCAAAATGGTTGCTCTGTGGATGGGGATGTCTTGAATTGCTTTTCCACCTGTGACTCATATGCTCATGTAACCTACACTCAGACAATATGGTGCTCTGCCCCTTCTCGTGGTGGCGAGGCCATATACAGAGGTTGATGAGCTTGCTACTGCCCCAGTTAACAGACCTGGATCCCATAGCTCAGGCTGTAGAAGCTCATGCTTCAAGATCCTGAGGTTCCAGGTTCAATTTCAGCTGCGGATGATCCATGCAAAGGTGTGGTATTACACAAGCATCGGGAATTCTTTTTAAAAACTGCTATGAGACTCTGAAGTGGATGAAAACTGAGAAGAGATTCCCCTGGTTTCTGGCTATGAAAGTGAGAGAACCCAACTACAGCCAGCTCAGAAAGATGATAGGGGATCTGAGATCTAGTCAGCAGTTCCCCCAAATAGTCACCTTTAACACCCTCGGATACAATTTAGCCTCTTAGGAACCAGCCAAGGACTGTGTCTTGAATATATTCAGCTCAGCAACACTTAACAATGCCAAGTGACAATCTCCCCTTTCCTCTGGTCTGATGAGGTGATGCACCTCCATTACCTAATATAGTCTGTGGCAAAATCCTTAACAAGAGTCCCTGTTTACTATGAAAACCGCTGTCAAGAATATACATGTTCCTCCGCAGCTTTCCGTTTTTCTTCCCCAAGGAACAAAAATCCAAATTCATGGTGTCAGACCAGGCTTTCAGTCTGCTTGGGGCTTTTTGTTTGGTTGGTGGGTGTTTTGCAAACTTCATCAGAAACAGGTATCTAAAGCTAGGTTTCAGAGTAACAGCCGTGTTAGTCTGTATTTGCAAAAAGAAAAGGAGGACTTGTGGCACCTTAGAGACTAACCAATTTATTTGAGCATAAGCTTTCGTGAGCTACAGCTCACTTCATCGGATGCATACAAGCCTAAGTTGAATAGAGACTGGGAGTGGCTAAGTCATTATGCAAGGTAACCTATTTCCCCTTGTTTTTTCCTACCCCACCCCCCTTCCTCAGACGTTCTTGTTAAACCCTGGATTTGTGCTGGAGATGGCCCACCTTGATTATCATACACATTGTAAGGAGAGTGATCACTTTACATATGCTATTACCAGCAGGAGAGTGGGGTGGGGGGAGAGAAAACCTTTTGTAGTGATAATCACCCATTTTTTTTCATGGTTTGTGTGTATAAAAACGTCTTCTGTACTTTCCACAGTATGCATCCGATGAAGTGAGCTGTAGCTCACTAAAGCTTATGCTCAAATAAATTGGTTAGTCTCTAAGGTGCCACAAGTACTCCTTTTCTTTTATCTAAAGCTAGGCTCCAAAATCCATATTTAGGTATCTCGATAGTTATTCAAAAAAATCAAGCAGCCAGCAACTCCCATTGTGGCCAATGATTTTAATACAGCTCCACACTGGTGCAGGTACTTGCAAATATGAATTGCTTGCAGGAGTGAGACCTTAGTTCATAATAAGACTGACTTACTTCTGGTACATTCTGAATTATAATTTACTATATGTTGGGACACTATTGACCTTTACCTTAGTTTTACAGTGCATATTATAAGTAGTATCTCAAAGGGGGTTTTGCAGTGGTGAAAAGGGTCTGCATACCTGTACTTGTTGGAAAGAACAGAAAAAAACTTTAACCAAATAAGACTGTGCCACAGTCATTTAAAGAAGTACAATTGCCTTGAATCTAAAAGCCAAGCAAAGTGTATAATTTCTTCCAAAGCAATTACAGAAAATACATGCTGCATGTGTCAAACCCAGCAATTAAAAGTTGCAAATGAATGTGGTCCAACCCATTCTTAGGTTTTGGGTTTATATTATCAAAGCAAATAAAATCACAGTCCAAGTGCAGTTACCCCATTGTATCAAAGAGATGCAACTATTTGGCTCAGGAGATTGTTTCAAATCTTGCTCAGGTTGGTAACTGAAAGTAATCCTCTGATGGCTGTTCAGTGGCTTATGTGGAATGAGTTGGTAGGCTCAATCTAGCTCCTAAGGGACAGATGTCCACAGTATGGAGATCCCCATCACAACTTTACACAATTTTGACATAGGACTATGGTAAAGAACTATGAATCCATTTACTCATGGCCTGTGCTCTACAGGAAGTCTGACTAGATGATCACAGTGGTCCCTTATGGCCAGGGCCGTCCTTACCCATACACAAAGTATGCAGCTGCGTAGGGCACCAGGAAATTCAAATTTCCTGGTGCCTTGCGCAGCTGCGTGCTGCTCCAGCCCCTGCTCCACCTCTTCCCCTTGGCCCCAGCCCCTGCTCCACCCCAGCCCCACCCCCATTCCCCTGAGGACTCTAGAAGCGCTCGGGCCTGCACTACCTGGCCCCAGCCTGCTCCGCTCCCCTGGCTCCCAGCCATGCTGCCGGCAAGTGCTGGGAAACGGTTTCCCCCGCCCCCCAAGCCTGGGAGCCAAGGGAGCAGAGCAGGCTGGGGCCAGGTCACTCCACTTCCCACAGGAAGTGGCCAGCCCCCGTCCCCCACGGAGGCCTGCGGCCAGCTCCCTCCCCTTGCTCCCCTTCATGGAAGCCTGGGGTGGGGGGCTGCCTAGGGCACCAAAATAGCTAGGGACGGCCCTGCTTATGGCCTTAGAATTTTATGAAAATTAGCACTTATGAAAATTGTAAAGTCATGCCCGTGCTGCAACTCACACGATGAAGTTTGCACTCCGTTTGAAATTTGTACAACTGTCTCTCCTGGTTGCCAACTTAGCTACTTTGTCACTAGATTTAGCGACTTTTTGGTTTCACTAGCAAGAAAATGAGTATCAAAGTGACCAGTGACAAATTTAGCGACTTCTACTGCCAATTACAGTGACATTCAGAGAAAGAAGTCACCAATATGTATAGTCACAAAATCATTCACAAGCAGCTCAGTAGTGTTAATGAAATCCATGCTCTTCTTACTACTCTCCCTGCACACCCTGTGATAAACGGAAAGCTGGCTAATGAAGCGGACAGGGCAGAGGGGACGGGTTAGCCAGCGAGGAGAACCACACAATGGAAAGTGGGGTGGGATGAGACAGGGGCACCCAGGTTGGCTGCGGTTGCCAGTCTGGGTTTGAGCCGACAGGTTAGTGAAAGGGAGGGCCTGGAGCCAGAGAGGAGAGGGCATTCGCCTGACCTGAGCTCGGCGCTGACGGGAGCCAAGAAAGTAGATTTAAAAACAAGAAGCTGCTAGCCAGATCCCTACCCCCTGCTTCCAGGGTTTGATTTCTGAAAACAGCTGGGCAGCTAACCCCAGGCCAAGCCAGGGAAAGTAATAAAGGGGAGCCAAAATCAAGCTAGCTTCTCCTTTGATCTTGTAGTAAGGAGACACGTTGCTCCCCACCCCCTTTGGGCACATGGCATCCGACCCCACCTTCAATCCATGTGGCTCTCCTCACTGGCTAGCCTGCCTCCCCAACCCTGCCTGCTTCATTAGTCATCTTTCCCTGCATCACAAGGTGTGCTACCTATTACAATACATAGCAGCGCAATTTGGCTAAAAACAAGCCCTGGTTAATGTGTTGCTCTCTCCAAAGTGCACCTGGCTTTAGCAAAATATTTAATAGCCTCTACAAACTTCTTTTCCTCGCCTGCAGATTATAGTGATCCCAGCCCAACAAGCCCTGGAATGCAGTTCCTTCCGAGGAGATGCTCAATTGAGATGTAATGATATTGACTTGGTGTCCAGCAGAATGTAGTAAGAAGAACATGGAATGGATTTTATTAACACTATTGCGCTGCTTGTGAATGATTTTGTGATTATACTTGCCTGGTTTTGTATGTGTGTGTGTATAATTCTCCGTTGAGTTCTCTAGAAATTTTGTTTAGTGACATTTTTGACTCCTTTTGAGCGCTTAAACAGCTACATCTAGCGACTTTTCAGAGTTTGTCTGGTGACTTTCTGCTAAGTGGAGTAGGCAACACTGTGTCCCGCCCTCTGCATAATCTGTGAAAGTGGGGGGGGGGGCAGTATCTGACACACTATGATCAGTGATGCAGCAGGTGCAGTTCAATAGAGAGATCAGCATCGTGTTTGTTTTTTTAAAGCTTAAAGAACAAAAACAAAGCCCTACCCATCAACAAGAAAAGCTGACCCCAGAAAATTAACCATTTTAAGCTGTTGTGTATGTGGCATGTGCCCATCTCTGCCCACAGGCTTACTTGTACTAACAGCTGATCAACAGTTGTTATACATGTGTGCTCAGCATTGTCATCCAGCTACCAGGCATTCCGCTGATACCGCAGAAGCTTATATCTCAGTATGGGAGAATATTATTCCCTATGCCACAGGTATATACATGTTACTGTTGAGTTCAATCCTTTAGTTTCCGGCCTTGGTCTCTGATCTTAAAGGGAGGGTTGCAACTTGGACCGCAAAATAAAAAACTAGAAATGAAGTTACATTGCTGAGGCTACTGGGGAAAAACAATTCAGCCTCATCTCTCAGCCTGATCTGTTTTTTTACGTTCTTTGTTACCAAGTGACCCTACAGTTTATGGCTGGCCTCTTTTAGAAGCAGATCAGTCTTGAGTTCCTTTTCATGAAACTGGTGCCAGTTTCAATAAAATACTACTTATTAAAAGCTGTTCTCTTTTAAAGAGCCTAGCCTAGTGGAAGTGTGATCCAATCATCTGAAGGGACTCCAGAATTATTATAAACATATCCAGAACTTGATTCACAGCTTGCTTCATTGCTGTTGCTTTATTTGAGAGGCAATACAAATAGCTGTGAGGTGATTCCAGTTGTTTCTTTCCAGTTCACCTTGTTGTATTACAAAGTAAAAATTGAAATGTTCCCCTCTGTCATTACCCCTCCCCCACAGTGGCAATTTGTCATTTGTGCTTGTTCTGAATATGGCAATTTAGGTCAGTTGCTTTGGATATATGAATGGGACAAGGAAAATGCTTTAGGCAAAAGTGGATCAATAACAATTCCATGCTAGCTGCATATATATAACCACCCAAAGGTACCTTATGAGTGTTTGCTGTTGGTGGATGCTTTAGAGCAGTCACCCTTGCAAATTTGCCCATTTGGTCTTAGAAAAAGACTTTGTACCTCAGTATTTCTATTAGTGCCAAAAACTCCTCTTACTGTAGGGAATCCCTATAATGCTGCAAATACAGAGGTACAGTCATGGTACTCAGATTAATCAGCTGGCCTGGTACTAGGGGTAACTGGTCTAGCCCAGAGTGAGTGGGGACAGCTTTTCTAAACCATTATGCTCAGTTATTCAGAATTTCCTCAGGGGAAAAAAATGGGCTAGAATTCTCTGGTCTTAGTCCAAAAGTGGATTTTTCGGAAGGTTTGAGCTAAATCCATTCAACTGCTTTTAAATTATGTTTATGCAATGCAGTATATATTTCCTGGATTCTCTTGAGCATTAGTAATAGTAATATGAATATTACAAACTGAAAAATCTGTATGCCAAACTTCACGTGTATTCCTGTTACTAAGTTTTCTTATACAAAATGCTGATCAAGTTCATAAAAAAGTAGAGTTCTTGACATCACGTGACCCTTCTGCGTCCTGGAAAATGAAGAATTAGAATTTTCAGACCGAGTCTTGTACCACAGAGTGAAAGTCGTTAAAGAACACAGTGATATGTCAAGGACTACGGATAGATCATGGACCTTAATTTCTTGCAGACATAGAAAACAAATGCCAGCTGGATACAGGCAGGGGTTTGTGTGGTGAGTAGAGTGTGTCTTCCACATGGAATCATTCTCTGCCAATTATGTGGAAGCCCTGTTGGCCTCACAGGCTCCATGGATTGGAAGGGAACCACTGTCTAAGGCTGGCCCAGGCCTACAATATTATCTCCCTCAATCCTGTAGGAGTTCAGTGAGTAAGTTAATGCTGATTCAGCATCTAATTACCAGATTCCTCCTCCATCTTAGGGAAGTTCTGGGACAGTAGCCCACGGAAGAGACTCTGTCAACATGGTTCCTGCAGGAAATGTGATGCCCATAGTCCAATAGGTGCCAGGAGACAAAGGCCTCTGCACAGACGGCCCAGACTACCATCTCCCACCGTTGTCAATGGAACTGAAAAGCAACAGCCATGTGCATTACTTTGCATTTATCAACACTGAATTTCATCTCCACTGTGTTGCCCAGTCACCAAGTTTTGTGAGATCCCTTTGTAACTCTTTGCAGTCTGCTTTGGACTTAACTATCTTGAGTAATTTTGTATCATCTGCAAATTTTGCCACCTCACTGTTTACCCCCTTTTCCAGATCATTTATAAATATGTTGAACAGCACTGGTCCCAGTACAGACTCCTGAGGGACACCACTATTTACCTCTCTCCATTCTCACCATTTATTCCTACCCTTTGTTTCCTATCTTTTAACTGGAGTGCCTGCCAATGCTTTCAGGATCATTTAACGATCCTTAATTTACTTTAATGATCAGCCTTTTGTTATCTTAATCACCCTGCCTCTGTTTATAAACAAACTCCCTGCCCCAAAGGTTGTGCTGCTCCCAGCTTCCAAACTCATCACATTTAAAAATTTTATTAAAGCTAACGTTAAAAAATTATATAGTACACAGGTTAAGAAAAGAGTGTCTGTACATCTGGGTATAGTGTTTAGATTATCCATAAATACAAGGTTTGGTTTTAAAATCATAAGATACATATAGTGCATAATCAGCAATAGCCCAAATGTAGGTGAATAAATTTAAGAATACAATTTAGATATTAGCATCCAAGTATTCGGGTACATCACTCATGAAAAATTATACAGAGAGTTGGTTGTGGAAAGCAAATATAGCAATGAGTGAGGAAAGTCCCTAGTAATTGGAAATATAGACAGGTTTCAGAGTAGCAGCCGTGTTAGTCTGTATTCGCAAAAAGAAAAGGCGTACTTGTGGCACCTTAGAGACTAACAAATTTATTTGAGCATAAGCTTTCGTGAGTCTCTAAGATGCCACAAGTACTCCTTTTCTTTTTGAAAATATAGAGTAGGTTGTCCATTTTCAATCCATGAGGAAAGTATTTCAGTTACTTTCCCTACTGCGCTTCTCATCGGCACTCCAGCTCATCCCTCCTGGTATTGCCGATGTCCGGTGATGCATTCTATGTAGATGACCCTCGACCACCTGATGGCATCCAACACCATGAGTTGCCGCATCAGCTGAGCGTAGCATTCTGTCAACACTCACTTGTTACTGGGGTCCCATGCGCCCAGAGCTCTGACAATCCGTGTGTCTGAGTCTGGTAACCCTAGCTCTCAAGGTTTCGGCCAGAGGAGGATATTTCTCTACCTTTCGAGCTCGGGTGTTGTGGAAGACTGGAGTTCTGTTCTTGAAGGGCACTGTGACATCCACCATCATGATCTTTTTCTGGTCCTCACTGTTGATGAGGATGTCCGGTCGCAGTTGGCTGTCAGTTCCAGGGATGGTGGAGTTCACGGCCACTTTCCCCCTGGGTGGTGGTATGGCTCTGACTAGGCGAACTTGGATGGCATTATGTCGGAGCTGCCAAGCTCTTGAATGGGGCTTGCAGCTACACAGAACGTGGGGTAGCGTCTTGTTGGCGTAGCCACACTTGCTGCATCGGTTGTCCCGATTCCCGTGGTGGACGACTCCATTCAGCAGAACGCAGATGAGCCAGGCCCTGTGAATGAACTTCCAGTTGGCAAATTGGGTGAATCTGCCCTCAAGGAGGAAGTGGTTGCTGGCGTCCCACTTGCATGTCACCCCGAACGCCTTGCCCTCGTCTGGCTTCCGTTTCAGGTTTTCCACATACTGGCAGCGGATTGCATCCTTCAGGGTCCTCTCCAGCATGGTTCTAGCTTTCGGAGTGAGGATTGTGTGCTCTGCATTCTTCACCCGTGGCACCAGGTTTCCCGCCTCCTGGCGTTCCTTGCACCACGTCTAGTGGCAGCCGATACGCTTCTCCAGTCGTCGCATAGCATTGTAGGCATGAGTCCAGAGTGAAGCAAAGTCTCCCCCATCTCTTCCAAATTCACCTTCCAGCAAACCACTCAGGTAGGTGTCAACATCTTGGTTGGAGGGGATCCTGGCAATTTGCTTCTTGATGACATCCCACATAGCACTTTCTGTGATGTTCCTCACCATGGCACGGACATGTCAGAAGGCAGAAGGTGTGAGTGATCACAGCAACGTTGCATAGATCACCCATATGAGGGACTTTGATGCCACCCTGCCTATGCAAGATGTACACCATTTCATTGCTGGTTCTCGGGGGAAGAAACATCCACTTCTTCACCAGCTGCCTGATGGTGTTGTCTGCTTTGTTCAGAGCTACCTTCGCCATGGCAAATCCCCTCAGGACGAATGAGATACGGGGGATCAGGAGGGAGTTCAAGGCATTGATCTTCTGCCATGGTGCCAGTAGGGAGGAGTCGCTCCTGGCCGTGTGAATGGCGGTCTGAAGGACAAAGTTGTGTTCATAGCAGCCTTTGCATGACATGAAGCCTTTCTGGATGGAGCTGATGGCTCCTCCATTCACAGACCACCCTGCTATCCTAGCCGTGAGGCAGCTGGCATACAGTTTGTACGTGGTGGAGCAGAGAGAGATGGGTCTCCACTTGCTGGGTCATCTCACTCACTTTTCTTGTAGACGAGCACTGTCATAGACTTCTTCCAGGAGCTGGCAGAATTGTTTGCATTTGTTGAAAAGGGCAGTTAATACCAGGAAACTGGGGTCTCATTTTTGCAGGAAGTTATAGCGAATGCCATCCTTTCCTGGGGCTGTGCTTTTGGTTTTTGTAAGTTTGATCATTACTTCTTGTGATGTAAAGTCTTGTTCCAGGTCCCCTGCACAGGCAATGTGGGGTAGAGAATGAAGGCACCCTGGATGCTGCATGACGTTCTCAGCTACATGCTCAAATACCCCCTTGAAGTATGAGAATGGTCTCTCGGATGGGATTGCACAGTAAGATGAGGGCCCATCGAGGATCTCTCTCATAGCCTTATGACAGTTCTTATCTAGTTCTTATTGGAACCATGTTATGGTTTTGACCATCACAACTCCCCTAGCATCACAACTCCCCTAGTTTGACCGGTAGAGCTTCTGGATCCTGGATGCTGCTGCTGGATTGTAGTGGGGATTGATGTTCCTTCTCCTGGCTTCTCTCCTGTTATTGTATTACACTCAGGCTTAGCTGTGTTGCAGTTAAAAGCTCCTTCTGGGGCTAGGGTGAGTAGACCTCTGGTATGAAACTCAGGGGAGAGCTAGAGCCCCCCCCCCCGGCCCCCTAAATGGTGCCCCTGCTTCAGCCCTTTTGAGAACAATGGGAGATGGTGGCCATTTTGAAAGGGAGCAATTCTTCGTGACAGATAAACTTTCTGTTATGAAAAATAAGCAAACAATGACCAGGGACCCTAAATATCTTTTCAAAATCTGCCCATTGCAACAGATCTGCTCAACAGGTAGGCAGAGCAGAAAGGGGGACACCAGGTGTATGTGTGAGTGTGTGTGTGCGTGTGCAGTGGAATGTAGCAGGCTAGGAAGGACGGGGACTGCTGTATGTGTGTGCGCGGACACATGCACTGCACAGGGCTGCTTCTAGGGTGGGCAAGAAGGGTGGCTGTCCAGGACACCAGCTTCCAGGGAGCATCATATGGCTGCGCTAGTCAGATGCTTTCCCCCCAGCTGTTTGGCCAGCTGTGGTGGGGTTTTGTGCTCTGCTGCTTGTGTGTGTGTTGAAAACATTTCCCGCCCTGGCCAGCAAAATACCTACAGGCATTCATAGAATCATAGAATATCAGAGTTGGAAGGGACCTCTGGAGGTCATCTAGTCCAACCCCCTGCCCAGAGCAGGACCAATCCCCAACTAAATCATCCCAGCCGGGGCTTTGTCAAGCCTGACCTTAAAAACTTCTAAGGAAGGAGATTCTACCACCTCCCTAGGTAACGCATTCCAGTGTTTCACCACCCTCCTAGTGAAAAAGTTTTTCCTAATATCCAACCTAAATCTCCCCCACTGCAACTTGAGACCATTACTCCTTGTCCTGTCATCTGCTATCACTGAGAATAGTCTGGATCCATCCTCTTTGGATCCACCTTTCAGGTAGTTAAAAGCACCTATCAAATCCCCCCCTCATTCTTCTCTTCTGTAGACTAAACAATCCCAGTTCCCTCAGCCTCTCCTCATAAGTCATGTCTTCCAGACCCCTAATCATTTTTGTTGCCCTTCGCTGGACTCTCTCCAATTTTTCCACACAATTCTTTTGTGTGCGTGTGCGCATGCACGCATGTCTGTATCATGCACAGTGCCGGGGGATATAGGGAGGTGCTGGAGGTAGAGGGAATTTGGGAGATATGTACAGGGTGATGTAGGAAGGTGCAAGAGGCAGGGAGAATTTGGGGGACAGGAAGGAAGGGGAAACCATAGTGCACACTCTGGCTGTTCTCCACTGCTCTGGGAGTTTAACTGGCTGCTTTGCGCTGTTCCAGAATATGGTTAACTGCCAGAGTGTAGTGGTGAATCTGGCAATAAAAGTTTAAAATTTTAAAAATAATTTAAAGTTGATACTGCATAGTTCAGCCAGTGATTGATTGCACAAGAGCAGAAAAGTTTAGTTAACCTCAAAGACCCTTAACAGGCCAAATTTGCCAAGCACGTAGCAATAGAGGTGCTCACTGAGACCCAGTGTCCTGGAACATAAGAGTATTCACATGAGCAATTAGTTTTCCTCCTCCTCTGCTTCCTCCCCAACTAATGCTGTAGACTCACTTCCCTCAGGAACCCACTTAGATCCAGATGCCTTGCTAATTGTGTTAATCTCTGTCCCAGATTTACATAATACACTGATGTCTGCAGGCAGTTTTCACCATCCAGAAACTAAAATAGCAAAGATCTCACCTGTGAAAACAAACACAAAGGAAGGCAAAGGCCATTGCACAGCCCGTCCCACTTCTGCTCCACTCCTGCCCTTCTCATCCCCACCCATGGGGCATTACATGAGATTATTGCCCAGAATGACGGCAATGGGATCTGTGACATTGGTAGACCCCCTACAGGAGATGTAATGCTTTAGCTGAAAATTCCAGGATCTTGTATCTTAGAGCCTAGGTAACACAGCAGGGCAGCATTCTTGTCCAAGCGGTGGAATGGCTTTGAAATCCCTTGGTTTTCTATGAGCTGGTAAGTGTGTAATACTTAATATTGCTCTCTAGGTGGCAGCATTGGTAAAGAGTCCCTGCCAAGCCAACCTGTGGAAAACAGATTCAACCCCCTCTCCACCCCCATATATTTCTGTGAAATTTAATCTGTAAACAGTGAGTTTATTCAGATTTTAAAATTACCGTATATCTTTGAAGTGCCTAAATGACTACATAAACTGTGAAGCCAACTACTAGCTTTTCATATTGAAGTGTGGTCTCCCGATAATTTTGTTTTCAAGCCTGTTAAGTGTTTGTACAAAACCAAAACCGAGCCTGTTAAATCAAAGGTCACTTTTATGCCTGTTAAAACATTTAAGGAAAATGAAGTGTCATGCCATTTACACAGCACGTTGCCACATGGTAAGTGCAAAATGTCAAAAAGACTACCACATGCGACATTTCTAGTTACCAGTGGGGAAAACTGTGTTCATCCACACTAGCCATGAAATATGCAGGGTATTTAGCATGTTTCACTTGGAATTATGGAGAATTGCTGTATATTTTGTTTAATGGCTTTAAATTGTAGTTCTGTTTGCACAGGCTGCTCATAGCATTCCTCCTGCATTTTAATTCTGTAAATTCTGAGTTCTTCCAAGGTCTAAATTGTCAAGCATATACATGTTAACTTTGATCATAGGTGACTAATTAAGTGTTTATGAGGAAGAAGGCTCATGAAAAGTACCAGTATTCTCTAGTATATATTAAATATTGCAATCTAGCCTTGAGTACCTACAGTAGAGATGAACCAAAGCAACTGTAAAGTGAGATTGGTTTTATCCAGTAAAGTGATGTTATTAAACATCCATTCTCACACTATTTTGAATATGTTGCAATTCATAGATTTTTGTGTCTACATGTTAAATAAAACCCTGATTATCTACATGAAAAACAGCCACATGCTTAGATTCTGGGGTGCACTATCAACCACAAAGCAAAGAAATAAGCAGGCCTGTTGGGGACTGACAGGATTCTCTGACCATTTGTTTCTGGAGCATCTCTCTAATGATGTTGTGGGCTAATTATTAATGTTGAACCTGTGGAGGTGAGACGCTATCATGGAACCATGAGACATCACACAATCTAACTGGCTTATGGACAAATCACAAATTCACTATACATACCCACTGAAATTGCATCAACTCAAAGCTTATGGGTGAAATCCTGCCCCACTGAAGTCAATGGGAATTTTGCCATTGATGTCATGGGGCCAGGATTTCACCCTATATATATCCTTGTGTATTTTCATCTCACGGTAGCAATGTAATAGGTAATGACTTCAGTACAGGGCATTTCCTGGGGACTAATGACCAGCCAGAGTTAAATGTCCCAGCTGAATCAACTCCGATGAAGTGAGCTGTAGCTCACGAAAGCTTATGCTCAAATAAATTTGTTAGTCTGTAAGGTGCCACAAGTACTCCTTTCCTACTGGCTAATCATTCATTAACAGGAAATCACATAGCGGTTTTTACACACACACCCCTAGGGAGAAGAGTTCATCAACCCCAAAACATCCCCCCCTAACCACACCATATAAAAGGTTATCACAATAAATAAACGAATAAATAAATAAAAAAACATTGTCAGAGTCAGAGTCTTAGTGAATGACAGGAACCTCATGGCCAACTTTGTTCTCAGCCTTTTAGCTCCTCAGACCCTTCTTTATTCTGAGGAGGACTGAGCTCCCCTTCATTCTTCTTAACTGAATGCATCAAATTTCTGTCTTAAAAACATGGTCCTTTGAGCATGTGGATGTTTATGTCACTTCAATTGGTGCTTGAACTATGACATCATGCGAAGAATTCCCACATGGCTGGAGAGACTGTGTTCCAAGCTTGTGGGCTTGTGCAACCATTGACAGGTTTGGCCCTTTTTTGTGTAGGTTAGACATGGTATCTCCCACATTAAATTCACACCAATTTAAGATGAATTCAGAACTGTTTCAAAGACATCTTGGAGACGTTAAAACTTTTTCAGGCTACGTGAACCAAATACCCTATAATGTTTTGACACCACACAGGGCCAGATTTTTAAATGTGTTTAAGACTAAAGATGTAGATAGGCATCTAATGGGATTTCCAAAAGCGCCTAGGTGCCTAACTCCTTAGACTTGGCACCAATCTGCATCTTTAGGTACCTAAATACCTTTAAACATCTGGCCCATAATACTTGTTTGCTTGTGCAGGATAAAACCTGTAGGCAGAAGCTCTACACCTTGACTTATACTTAGATTGTAAACTCTTTATAGCAGGGATTGTCTTTTTGTTCTGATGTTTGTACAGTGCTAGCACGATGGAGGCCTGGTCCATGACTGAGGCTCTTAGGCACTATAACACAAATAGTAATAAGAAGAAATGAATTCAGTCAGAGAAAGATTAAGGCAGACTACATTATACTGGTGCCAGGATCTAAAAAGAAGTGCCTCACAGCTAACAATAAGCATTTTTTTCAAGAGCTAACTCCTATACAATCAGACAAAACAGAACTTGTAACACTATCTGTAATAGCACCTCTGGTGACTTCCAAGCATATTACAGTCCCCATGTTGCCCAACTATTCTCTGGGGTAGCAAATTCCCACATGTGCAGCCTGTCATTTTAGCTGCAATTACATTTCAATGTGTTAATGTCTTATAGCAGGGTAAAAATAATTACCAGTTGAGGGGGGAAAACATCCAGGGAAGAGTCATGTGTCACTGTTAGTGAGTATGCAAAGCTCTGAATCATTTGATTCTGTTTATCTACTGTTCCTTTGAGAGCTAGAAGAGTTTAGGAAGTTAGCAAGCAGAGTGCTGAGGTTGTTCCTGGCATAAAATCACTCTGTACTGGTCATCTGTGTCCATTCACAATGCCTTTAACCTCCCATGGTTAGTCTTATAGAACTTCAGAATATGATAAACTCAGCTGTTGTTTTTAAATACTAGGCACTTGACTCTGGCAGCAGTAGTGGAAGAGGTGTTGCGGGGTGAAGTTATTCAGAATAAATCTGATAAATGCAGGTTAAAATGTTAACGTTTGAGGTGGCTGCTACTGAAATGAGAAATGGCTCTCTCTCTCTCCAAACAATGCCAGACTTATGGAATTACAAGTTAGTAGGAAGGAATAGAATCCATCCAATTCAATATAGAAGCATCAGAAATGAAAGAGCTGGTTTGGATAAAGAAATTTCTTGTGTAATGAAACAATAATATGCTGAAGCTGAGTGTGGACTGTCTTTAGAGCAGCATCCAATGTGCAGTGTTTCACTCTGAGATTGTCTGTGTGTAACAGTTGTAGGGTAATGCACAGATGACTCTAATTAGGGCACATTATCTGCATGATGACCCTTTACAACTAGATAAGAGGAGGCAGAGTGCCATTATTTAAGTGAAGTCTAGAGCAGAAGCAGCTTATTCTCTGTCAGTTAAACAAGCTCCTGGGTTGAGGGATTGACCAAGCAGGTAATGTTCTGCCGTTTAGGAGCAGGATAAAAGTTGCTAATATTTACCTTTTACATGTAGAAAGTTTGCTGTTTTATGTGTGAGTAAAACCAGCTACAACAATACAGAGAGAGAGAGACAAAGGCTGGGCGAGGGCAGTGGGCTAAAGATTTATCCTCCCTCTAGAAAATTGCCCAAACCCCCATCTTCTTTTATTGTCACTCTCCTCTCTTTTCTTATTTGGTTTTTCTCCATGGTTGCTGGAGTGTACTGTAAAGATAAAAGCATTAAACTGCAATGTAATTGTAGTTAGCTTCAGAGGAAAGTTTATGATGGCAGTTTTGAGATTCTTTGCTTTTAAGGTCTGTGGCACAAAATGAAAGAATGTAATTCTAAACAACCTTGGGCGCTTAATTCTGCTTAGCAGCATTTTAAAAATCATTCTACTTTGGGTAGAAATTTGAAGTGGCTGAAAGATTCAAACCACTTGAGGGACAGCTAAAGTACCTTTTTTTTTTTTTTTTTTTTATAATTCATGACCTCTATCTAGGCCTGAATAAACAGGTGCCTACATCACAAGAAGCACATCATTTAGGGAGGAACACACCCCTTTGCAAGAAGGCTGGAACAGGGCTAATGCATTAGTTAAATCCCACTTAAATCTATGCACCACTTAAGTTCCCAGACGTTGTGTTGGCAATCTGAAAAGGGGTGAATTTCACCCTTAGTTTACTAAAACTAATGTACAAGTACTGCACGCTTAAGGTCTGATTGTGGTTTTTTTTTTTTTTTTTGTTCTCCCCAAAGGTGGGGGGCACTTGGACTCCCATTGACTCCACTGAGATTTTTGTGTGCTCAACACCACCACAAATCAGCCCACTAAGTTTTTTAAGACAAAATTCTGAGTTGAAAAGAAGCTACCATTTTGGAGGTTGGAATCATGGATTATTGAGTTTCTAAAATCCACTCTTATCCAGTTAGTTTATAGAATTTAAATGTAGGTTTCCATTTATATAAGATTGCAATGTTAAGCATGCTTTAATTACCCAAAACTTCTTTTCTTTCTGTGTTCTACGGTGCCATTTTCAAAACAAACAAAACCTATTGTCCCTGATTACATGATCTCATTAGATGACCTGAACTTGATTCACCAACCAAAAAAAACTTCAAAAACAGACTCCAGTGAGAAACCCCAGAATTGGAATTAATTTGCAAACTGGACACCATTAAATTAGGCTTGAATAAAGACTGGGAGTGGATGGGTCATTACACAAAGTAAAAACTATTTCCCCATGCTAATTTTTTCTCCCCCTACTGTTACTCTCACCTTCTTGTCAGCTGTTTGAAATGGGCCATCCTGATTATCACTACAAAAGGTTGGGGTTTTTTCTCCTGCTGATAATAGCTCACCTTAATTAATTGGTCTTGTTACAGTTGGTATGGCAACACCCATTTTTTCCTACTATATTTTCCACTGCATGCATCTGATAAAGTGGGTTTTAGCCCACGAAAGCTTATGTCCAAATATATTTGTTAGTCTCTATGGTGCCACAAGTACTCCTTGTTTTTTTTTTTCTAAAGCAGCTAGGAACTCAGGGACATGTAGTGTTCCTTTCATAACTAAAGCATCACGTCAACAGTCTTTGAAGCTTCAGTTTAGAAGAAGACTTTTATTTTACTATCTTCACATACTTTGGTTTATACAAGTGCTGTATTGAGCAACAGGAATCTATGAAATTTAGAAATAAGAGTAGTAATAACAATACCCAGCTCTTACATTATGCTTTTCACTGGTAGAACTCAAAGTGCTTCACAAAGGAGGTCGGTATCATTATCTCCATTTTTACGGCTCTGGAAACAGAGGCACAGAGAGTGAGGGAATCTGAATGGGTTTATTTTCCAGATTTATCATCTTATAGAGATAAGCAGGTGAGCCACACATCTTCCTTCACTATCAACTCAAGTGTCCTGATTTTTTTTTTTATAAACACCCTTAAAAATGGTGTAAGGGTTTTGCTGCTTCCCATATGAACATAAGAATGGCCACAGTGGGCCAGACCAATGGTCAGTCAAGCCTAGTATCCTGTCCTTTGACAGTGGCCAGTGCCAGATGCTTCAGAGGGAATGAACAGAACAGGGCAATTATTAAATGATCCAGTCCTGTCGTCCAGTCCCAGCATCTGGCAGTCAGAGGTTTAGGGACACCTAGAACATGGGGTTGCATCACTGACCCTCTGGGCTAATAGCCACTGATGGACCTAATCTACACAAACTTCTCTAATTCTTTCTTAAATCCAGTTGTACTTTTGGCCTACACAAGATTCTCTGGCCACAAGATCCACAGGTTCACTGTGTGTTGTGTGAAGCAGTACTTCCTTGTTTGTTTCAGACTTGCTACCTTTTCATTTAAAGAACTCCTGATTCTTATGTTATGTGAAGCGGTAAATAACACTTACTTTCTCCACACCATTTATGATATTAAAGACCTCGGTCATATCCCCCTTAGTCATCTCTTTTCTAAACTGAACAGTCCCAATCTTATTAATCTCTCTCCATATGGAAGCTGTTCCATAATCGTAGTCATTTTTGTTGCCCCCTAAGTACTTTTTCCAATTCTAATGTATCTTTTTTGAGATGAGTTGACCAGCATAGGCACACAGTTGTCAAGGTGGGGAGTATTGTGAATTTATATAGTGGCTTTATGATATTTTCTGTCTTCTTATCTATCCCTTTCCTAATGGTTCCTAACATTGTTAGTTTTCCTTTGACTACCCCAGGACATTGAGCAGATGTTTTCAAAGAACTATCCACAATGACTCCAAGATCTGTTTCTTGAGTGGTAACAGCTAATTGAGACCATCATTTTGTATGTATAGTTGAGATTGTTTTCCAATGTGCATAACTTTTGCATTTATCAACATTGAATTTCATCTGTCATTTTGTTGCTGAGTCACTCAGTTTTGTGAGACCCTTTTATAACTCTTCACAGTCTGGTCCCAGTACAGATTCTTGGGGGACTCTTCCCCCCCCCCCCCCGAACTATTTACCTCTCTCCTCTGTGAAAATTGACCATTTATTCGTACTCTTTGTTTCCTAGCTTTTAACCAGTTACTGATCCATTCGAGGCCCTTCCTTCTTATCCCATGCCTGCCTTCTTTGGTTAAGAGCCTTTGGTGAGGTACTTCATCAAAAACTTTCTGAAACTCCAAATACACTCTATCCATTGGCTCACCCTTGTCCGCATGTTTGTTGACCATCCCCTCAGAGAATTATTGATGAGTCATGATTTCCCTTTACAAAAGCCTTGGACTCTTCTCCAACATATCGTGTCCATCTGAGTGTTTGATAATTCTGTTTTTTTACAGACAGCTGCAGCAGCACAGGAGCCAGCAAACAGAACTGTAAACAAGGGAGTTTGAGGGGGAGTTTGTATTGCGGTGCTTGTTTGGGGTGGGTTTTTGCTGTGGGTTTTGGTGTGGTTTGTGTTTCCCAGATTAACAGGATTAAGGTGGGAAGGCTATGACAGATACAGAGGCAGCAGTGGGAGTGACCCATGTAGTGGAAGACACAATGAAGATGACTGGATGTGGAAGTTGTGGTATGTACATGATCCTGGAGGGGGTATCTGGAAAGAGTTTTGTCTGCATGAAGTGCCGTCTGATCAAGTTGATGGAAGAAAATATCCGAGGATTGGAGATGCAGGTGGAAAGTCTGGTTGAGTTTAGAAGGGGGTTTGAGTGGATTATGGAGCAAAGACATGAGGCAACTGAAGGGAAAAGCTCAGACTTGCAGATGGACACGGGACTGAAGAATTCTGAGGGGAGACTGCTGGGAGAAGAAAATGGACAGTGGAAGCATGTGACTAAGAGAACCAGGCAGAGGAAACGATGGGCTAGTGAAGGAGAAATAGAGCTCAAGAACAGGTTTGCAGAGTTGGAAAATGAAGGGGCTCAGCAGGTGGTCACTGAAGGTGAAAGGGCAAGGAAGAAGAGAAGAGCGGCTAGTCCTGTAGGAAAAGGGGAAAAGTCAATGGAGACTACACCAAATATGAGCCCCAAGAGGATTCAGGATGTGTTGAAGAGGATTACAAGGGAGAATAGGAATTGAAAGAACTTGCAGCCAGAGGGAACAGGGGATAGACCGGAGAATCTCACAGTCACCAGGAAAAGGCAGGTCTACGTGATCAGGGACTCCTTACTGAGAAGAATGGACAGGCCTGTAACCAGAACTGATCCAGAGAGTAGAAGGGTGTGCTGTCCTCCAGGTGCTAAGATACGGGATGTGGTCCTGAGGTTGAAAAGGATCCTAAAGAGAGTGGAAAAGAATCCACTGATTATCCTTCATGTGGGAACAAATGATACCGGTAGATTCTTGCGGGAATGTATCAAGGGAGACTATGCCAGGCTGGGGAAGACGCTTAAGGAAATCGAGGCTCAGGTGATCTTCAGTGGGATTCTGCCTGTTCCTAGAGAAGGGCAACAAAGGTGTGACAAGATTATGACTATCAACAGATGGCTAAGGCAGTGGTGCTGTAAGGCGGGTTTTGGGATGTATGGCCACTGGGAGGCATTCATGGACAGAGGACAGTTCTCTTGGGATGGACTTCATCTGAGTAGGGAAGGAAATAGACTTCTAGGATGGAGGCTGGCACAACTGATTAAGAGAGCTTTAAACTAGAAATTGGGGGGAGATAGTTGGGACATGTCCAGGTAATCTCCACGCCGGATTTTAGCATTGAGAGGGAAGAAAACAAAGTAAGAAAAGATACAGCCGTGGATAGGAGAATGGACATAAGGAGGAAGGGCAGTGTGGCTACCAGTCTAATAGGTCATACTGGCTGTAGAATGTCCGTGCCTAATCAGGTAAAGGCCAAACAACAAAAATTAAGATGTTTGTACACCAATGCAAGGAGCCTAGGTAACAAAATGGAGGAACTAGAGCTACTGGTGCAGGAAGTGAAACCAGATATTATAGGGATAGCAGAAACATGGTGGAATAGTAGTCATGACTGGACTACAGGTATTGAAGGGTATGTGCTGTTTAGGAAAGACAGAAATAAAGGTAAAGGTGGTGGAGTAGCATTGTATTATCAATGATGAGGTAGACTGTAAAGAAATAAGAAGCAATGGAATGGATAAGACAGTCCATCTGGGCAAAAATCACACTGGGGAAGAAAACTACTAGAGCCTCCCCTGTGATAGTGCTTGGGGCGTGCTATAGATGGCCGGGATCTAATTTGGATATGGATAGAGCCCTCTTTAATGTTTTTAATGAAGTAAATACTAATGGAAACTGAGTGATCATGAGAGACTTTAACTTCCCAGATATAGACTGGAGGACAAGTGCTAGTAATAATAATAGGGCTCAGATTTTCCTAGATGCGATACCTGATGGATTCCTTCATCAAGTAGTTGCTGAACCGACTAGAGGGGATGCCATTTTAGATTTGGTTTTGGTGAGTAGTGAGGACCTCATAGAAGAAATGGTTGTAGGGGACAACCTTGGTTCAAGTGATCATGAGCTAATTCAGTTCAAACTGAACGGAAGGATAAACAAAAATAAATCTGCGACTAGAGATTTTTATTTCAAAAGGGCTAACTTTCAAAAATTAAGGAAATTAGTTAGGGAAGTAGATTGGACTGAAGAATTTATGGATCTAAAGGCAGAGGAGGCCTGGGATTACTTCAAGTCAAAGCTGCAGAAGCCTGCATCCCAAGAAAGGGGAAAAAATTCATAGGCAGGAGTTGTAGACCAAGCTGGATGAGCAAGCATCTCAGAGAGGTGATTAAGAAAAAGCAGAAAGCATACAGGGAGTGGAAGATGGGAGAGATCAGCAAGGAAAGCTACCTTATTGAGGTCAGAACATGTAGGGATAAAATGAGAGAGGCTAAAAGTCAAGTAAAGTTGGACCTTGCAAAGGGAATTAAAACCAATAGTAAAAAGTTCTATGGCCATATAAATAAGAAGAAAACAAAGAAAGAAGAAGTGGAACCGCTAAACACTGAGGATGGAGTGGAGATTAAGGCTAATCTAGGCATGGCCCAATATCTAAACAAATTCTTTGCCTCAGTCTTTAATGAGGATATTAGGGATAATGGTAGCATGACAAATGGGAATGAGGATATGGAGGTAGATATTACCATATCAGAGGCAGAAGCGAAACTCAAACAGCTTAATGGGACTAAATCGGGGGGCCCAGATAATCTTCATCCAAGAATATTAAAGGAATTGGCACACGAAATTGCAAGCCCATTAGCAGGAATTTTTAATGAATTGGTAAACTCAGGGGTTATACTGTATGACTGGAGAATTGCTAACATAGTTCCTATTTTTAAGAAAGGGAAAAAAAGTGCTCCAGGTAACTACAGGCCTGTTAGTTTGACATCTGTAGTATGCAAGGTCTTGGAAAAAATTTTGAAGGAGAAAGTACTTAAGGACATTGAGGTCAATGGCAAATGGGACAAAATACAACATGCTTTTACAAAAGATAGATCATGCCAAACCAACCTGATCTCCCTCTTTTGAGAAAGTAACAGATTTTTTTAGACAAAGGAAACGCAGAGAATCTAATTTACCTAGATTTCAGTAAGGCGTTTGATACGGTGCCACATGTGGAATTATTAGTTAAATTGGAAAAGATGCGGATCAATATGAAAATTGAAAGGCGGATAAGGAATTGGTTAAAGGGGAGACTACAGCGGGTCATACTGAAAGGTGAACTGTCAGGCTGGAGGGAGGTTACCAGTGGAGTTCCTCAGGGATCGGTTTTGGGACCAATCTTATTTAATCTTTTTATTACTGACCTTTGCACAAAAAGTGGGAGTGTGCTAATAAAGTTTGCAGATGATACAAAGCTGGGAGGTATTGCCAATTTAGAGAAGGACCAGGATATCATACAGGAGGATCTGGATGACCTTGTAAACTGGAGTAATAGTAATAGGATGAAATTTAATAGTGAAAAGTGTAAGGTCATGCATTTAGGGATTAATAACAAGAATTTTAGTTATAAGCTGGGGATGCATCAGTTAGAAGTAACAGAGGAGGAGAAGGACCTTGGGGTATTGGTTGATCACAGGATGACTATGAGCCGCCAATGTGATATGGCTGTGGAAAAAGCTAATGCGGTCTTGGGATGCATCAGGTGAGGTATTTCCAGTAGAGATAAGGAGGTGTTAGTACCATTATACAAGGCACTGGTGACACCTCATCTGGAATACTGTGTGCAGTTCTGGTGTCCCATGTTTAAGAAGGATGAATTCAAACTGGAACAGGTACAGAGAAGGGTTACTAGGATGATCTGAGGAGTGGAAAACCTGTCTTATGAAAGGAGACTCAAGGAGCTTGGCTTGTTTAGCCTAACCAAAAGAAGGCTGAGGGGAGATATGATTGCTCTCTATAAATATATCAGAGGGATAAATACCAGAGAGGGAGAGGAATTATTTAAGCTCAGTACCAATGTGGACACAAGAACAAATGAATATAAACTGGCCATCGGGAAGTTTAGACTTGAAATTAGATGAAGGTTTCTAACCATCAGAGGAGTGAAGTTCTGGAATAGCCTTCCAAGGGAAGCAGTGGGGGCAAAAGACCTATCTGGCTTCAAGATTAAACTCGATAAAGTATGTGGAGGAGATGGTATGATGGGATAACATGATTTTGGCAATTAATTGATCTTTAAATATTCATGGTAAATAGGCCCAATGACCTGTGATGGGATGTTAGATGGGGTGGGATCTGAGCTACTACAGAGAATTCTTTCCTGGGTATCTGGCTAGTGAATCTTGCCCACATGCTCAGGTTCAGCTGTTCATCATATTTGGGGTCAGGAAGGAATTTTTCTCCAGGGCAGATTGGAAGAGGGCCTGGGGGTTTTTCGCCTTCCTCTGTAGCATGGGGCATGGGTCACTTGCTGGAGGATTCTCTGCACCTTGAAGTCTTTAAACCAGGATTTGAGGACTTCAATAGCTCAGACATAGGTGAGAGGTTTATTGCAGGAGTGGGTGGGTGAGATTCCGTGGCCTGCGTTGTGCAGGAGGTCAGACTAGATGATCATAATGGTCCCTTCTGACCTTAATATCTATGAATCTATGAATTTGCCTGGGACTGACATTAGGCTTGCCTCTGGAGCTTTTTTAAAAAATTGGCATTACATAGCAATCTGCTGGTCGTCTGGTACAGAGTGTGATTTAAGCAATAGGTTAATAGTAGTTCTGCAATTTCATATTTGCATTCCTTCGGAACTGTTGGTTGAATACGATCTGGGCCTGGTGACTTCTTATTGTTTAATTTATCAATTTGTTCCAATGTCTCCTCTATTGACACCTCAATCTGGGGCAGTTCTTTGGATTTGTCACCTAACCCTTTCCCACCAAAAATTTGGGTTTTGGTGAACTGGCATTTTTTGCGCCCCCCCCCCCCCCGCTCCCCAAAATCACCTAGAAATTCCAGCCGCTTCTTTTCTTTGACACCAGATCTGGCTTAGCTCCTGCCATGGCTCACCACCCCCAGAAAGATTTTTTTTTTTTTTTTTTTTTTAAAGATAGTTCCTTTGGCCTCAGGATCTGGGATTTACAGTCAAGGTAATTCATCTTCTAGCCCCTAAGTACCTCACACAGGGAAGATGTGAAGTTATGAGATAGAAGGAAATCTGGCAGAGCAGAGTGGAAAAGGATAGAGGAGGGAGGATAAAACAAAAGGGCATCTTATCAGGTTGGAAAGAGTTTACTATACAAGTACAACAAGGGTCTGTGTTAGAACTCTGATAATATACCAGGTTATTTTTATAAATCATTTAGATTACAGTAACAACGTGGCATCGTATGCAAGATTTCCATATTTGCAGATGATTCTTTGTAATTAAAATCCCCATGTACGGAGGCAATGTGTGATCCCTGGTAAACAAAGGAGACAAAGCTGGAACTCTAGCTGTGTGATAGCCTCTTTGATTGTCTGTGGTTGGAAACTATTTTCTTTAAAAAGCATCTCCTGTTTAAGGAGGATTGTGATTCCATCTATCGTGGCACTCCACGTCCAAATTTCTAAGGGCAATCTCTTTTTATGTTGTTTTTTACAGGTGAGAGGCCATCACCTCTAGTTTAAGTAGGTGTTTCTAGACATGAATTGAATGAAGAATGTGCATTAGAATTTTTGAATGCATCTGTGATGAGGATGTAAGTGAGAGGTTGCAGAGCCCTAAACCTTGAAATCGGGTTTGTTAAATTAAAGTATTACCGTTTAAGGGTCCAGTCCTACACTTACTGCTTGTGCTTAATACCCCAAATGGTCCTCACCTGCCAATTTGCAGAATTCAGTCCTTAATTAGCATCAGGGCTTTGGCTCACCATAATAGCATCTGCAACAGAGTTTCTGGCAGTGTTTCAGATATAAATTTTCATTTTAATACTTCATCTGTTTCCAAGCATACAGAGCTGATAATTTTTGTACTACCTTCCAGGCAATGTAAGATTTTTTAAATTGACTTTTATAAAACAATGGTGATGGATTAAATCATTCCAAACTAAAGAGCAGCAAATGAAACTACATGTTGGTGGTTTCAAATTCCCAAACCATGCTTGGGAAAAGTTCTCATTCCTCCCATCCAGAAGGGAACAAAAAGTCAGTGCTCAATCTGCTATCATGACTTCTACTTCATCCTGATTATTATAAATGTTTTATAAAAAGTAGCTGAGCGGCATTTTTCAATGTTATAGTGAGGGTTTGAAAGCCACTAACTAGCTAAATATGTGTGTGCATGTGAAACTTATCGCATGATGGATAATAAGGAAACAGGACTTTCATATCTTGCAATATCCCTCCTAGGAGAATGGATTTCGGCTCAGACACATAAATAAAATAAAAATATTTTTAGACAGAACTGAAAATGTTGTTAGGTTTTTCTCATGACATTGCAAAGCGAGAGATCTGGGGTTCCTGGTGCTATGTGCTGCTGGCAATTGTAGCAAAACTACCTTTTGGGCTGTAGTGAAGGGTCCTAGATTTTTCTCTCTCTGCTTCCCACTCACGAAGAATCATGTGCAGTGATTTTACAGCACAGTGACTACATGTTTCTTCTATCAGACTCTGTTTTCCTGTATCTCTCTCCCTCCTTTGTTTCCAGCCTTCTCCCCACTTAGTTTAAAATATTTCCCCAGTCACTTCCTTACATCAATCCATACTGTGGATCACCACTCCCACCCTCCCCATGTGATAAGCAGTCTGTTCGTTCATAAGTACATTACATGGCAATCACCTCCCACCCTCCACAAGCACATTCATAAAGCTACTATTCCCCTTTGCCATTGGCCCATGCAAGTCCCTAATGTGGCTGCACAAAGCATCTCCGATTTCTGTTGCCAGGGTGCATCCAGCTCCAGCTGTGGTAGGTGCGCTTTCTGGCTGAGTGTACTGGCTCAGCAGCCTCTCGCTGTCATAGGTCCATTCAGGGGGAAATGGCTTACCTCTGGATTCAGACAGATTGGGAAGAGCACAACAAGCCACAGTAACATACACAGCACTGATGACACTGGCATCCAAACGGGTCTGTAGACATCTCCAATGGGATTTCAATCTGCCAAACGCTCATTCAACCACCATTCTACATCGCCTGAGCGAGTAATTAAACCACCTTTTGCCAGGGCCTCTGATATCGGGGCACAGCTTCATAAGCCCAGGCAACAGGGACCCCTGAATAACAGAAAGGGCGGTAACTCTGTTTATGACAACGTTATTTGGCAGAAATAGTGTCCCAGTCTGTCTGGGAATGTAGACTCTTGATTGGCGGAAAACTCTGGCAGCATGAACTTTTCCAGTGCAATCCATGTTGACATTCATAAATTGACCTCTGCGGCCATGAGAGCCTGATAACAATGGAGCAGTATTCTCTGTGGTTTATGTACTTGTGCTCCTTGAGGAGGGAAAACTATGGGTGCATGAGTCCCACTGATGGCCCCTTGCGCAGTTTAGAAACCTCATTCTCTCAAAGCCAACAATTGCTTCAGGAATATCTTTTACTACCAGCACGTGGGGTAAACGACACACCTGACTGCCTCTGAAACCTCCACCACCACTTTACCCAGAGTCGACTTTCCAATACCAAACTGGCCGGCAACAGACCTGTAGCAGTCTGTGGTAGCCAGCTTCCAGACAACTGTAGCAACCGGCTTCTGGACCAGCATGACTTCCCTCATGCATGTGTGTTTGTGCTGGAGGGTTGGGGTAAGCTGCTCACAGAGCTCCAGAAATGTAATTTCCTTCATGAAAAAGTTCTGGACCCACTGCTGGTCATCTCGAGTCTGCATGACAATGTGATCCTTCCCAGCACTCTGTGCTGGTGGTCCTGGTACAGAAGCACTGGTTTTCATAGGTGGCATCAGTGGCTATACTGAGTATCATGAGCTGCATCAGACAGTTCGAGTCTGCCACGTTTAAGTCCTCATCCGGCTCCATCAGAAGCTCTGCCGAAATGGCCACCAGCGTCACTGTCCATTTCCTGACAGGAGTGAAAGTGCGAATGAGAGAACTTCTTCAAACGATGCCTTCGCCATATTACTGGTTTCAGATGCTGAGCACACAGACCAAAAGGACAACTTGGCAGGATGAGTTGGCAGCCTGTTCAAACTTTCCTGTAATGTGCAGGTGGGGCAGTCACTATTTCCCAGGCTGCACCACGGTGAAAGGGTTGCAGCAACCACGTTTTGGGTAGGTCATAGGGAATCTGGGCTCTGGTTGGTTGGACTCAGTTCTGTGTACTGCAGTGTGTAGGCCAGAGCCCAGGGTTCAAGCCTGGATTAGAAAATTCTTAACTGAGGATTGACAATCAGTCTAGACGCTCAAGCCCTGGGCTCTCTAACCTGGGTCAGCTGACTCAAGTCCCACTAACCATGGGCTTACATTGCAGTTAGATATATCCACAGGGTATGTCTGGGCTGCAGTAAAACACCGCAGCTGGCCTGTGTCAGTTGACTCAGGCTTACGGAGCTCGGACTGCAGGGCTATAAAACTGTAGTGTAGATGTTTGGGCTTGAGCCAGAGACCAGGCTCTGGGACCCTGGACTCCAGCCTGAGCTTGAATGTCTACACTGCAGTTCTATAGCTATGCAAGCCTGAGTCAGCTGATGTGAGCGGGTGTTTTACTGCAGTGTAGACATACTTGAGGAGACTATGCTTTTCTGACTGCACGTGTGGTTGCGCCGATTCAAAGCTCTGCAGTAAGGACCTTGTGAACTGGGTACAGCAGCTCCTTGGCTGAGCTGACCCTAAGAGAATGGGAGAAAGCCTGCCCGCTTCCTAAAGCAGCCCGAGAACTAGGAACACTTCTGCTTGGGGTCAGTTTGGAGGCTTTCTTAAAGGGGACATTTTTGTATTAGTTTGGTTTTGGTCTGACCCCTTTAGGATCCTGTTTACCCTGGCTGGGAGCTTCTTCTTCAACTCTGTGTAAGCTCAAAAGCTTGTCTCTCTCACCAACAGAAGCTGGCCCAATAAAAGATATTACCTCACCCACCTTGTCTCTCTAATATGCTAGTGGGATTTTCAAAAGCACCTAGGTGCCTAAAACTCATTGATTTCAATAAGTGTGAGGCACCTAAATGCTGTTGAAAAACACGCTAGGCACCTAAATACCTTTAAAATATGGCTTTAAGGAACTGTCAAGTCCCCAAAACTTATCCATATGTGTTGCTAAGATTTGTGGGTGTCCTTCTCTAGTTCTCCAAAGGAGTGGGAAAAGGATGAATTGGAGAAATTAATTCTAGTTTATAAAACTAATGGAATGTTTTTATTCCTTAGGCAGAGGCTGGCTCAAGTGACTGACTGTGTTTCCCAACAGCAAAGCCAACTTCAACTTTCACAGGCTGACAAATGGTTGCATAAATTACCAAAAATCCAAGACTTCCAGCTTAAACTTCTCCAATTGTTTTCACATTATGCAACTTTAAATCTCTCTTTTGAACAGTATTACATTTCCTTTCATTCCCATAAACTTCACAACAAGTTGACTGTTCCCACATTTCAGACTGTGACCTAGCTAGCTTGCACTTCCCAACTCCACTAGTCTGGAGAAGGGTACAATGAAATTCAGATAACAGTGACCAAATGTGCTTTGTAGAACTTTCCTCTTACAAAACAAATGAATGCTCCTGGGGTCCAAAACACTGCAGGGAACAAAACTTTCAAATCTTGTAGATACAAAATAGTGAGCCTAAGTGGTGACTTCATCTCTTTTATCAGATCAGAAATGTTTTGACAGGCATTGAAATGAAAACCATTTTTTAAAATGATAAATAAGATAAATGAATTTAAAATTCCCATTAAAACAAGTAATTATTAAAATAAAGTCTGCTTTCCAGAAACACTGTTGCAAGAGTGGAAAATGCATTTCAGAGCACTACAGAGAAGAAAATCTTTATGTTCATAAAAAGAAAAGGAGTACTTCGAAAGCTTATACTCAAATAAATTGGTTGGTCTCTAAGGTGCCACAAGTACTCCTTTTCCTTTTCTTTTTGCGAATACAGACTAACACGGCTGTTACTCTGAAACCTGTCTTTATGTTCATAGTCATAACTTACAGAACTGATGTTGCTGAATATAAATTTGCTTTTATAATGACCAGAAAAATAAGTGACTTGACTTGACAGCAGAGAAATGTACTTTATGCTCCGATTCTGACAAGGGCCTATAGAAAATTACTATGGCTATGCTCAGTGATGGGCTGATCCTGCAAGATTTGGAGTACTTCTTGCAAGGTGCTGAGCACCCTCAACTCCCATGGAAGTCTGTAGGAGTTAAGATAGTCAGTACTTTGCCAGATTGTCCTCTACACTTACGCAGCAGGAAATATCCACTTTGCTCCAACATCACTGCTGGTGCAATTCCAGTGAAGTCTACTGTAAATTTAGCTATTTGAGTCAAAACTAAAGAAGCCAAAATGTATAAACCAACAGAGAGAGTTTATGGAGATCTAAACTAAACACTCTGCCTACAGGATTTAGTGTTGCTAAATTATTATAATTAAATGGGGTACCTATATCATATTGTCTCCTTGGGGCCTATTCTCTACTCGAGGTATGCTGAACTCGCATTGATATCAGCAAGAGGTGTATGTGCAGAATGAGTGGAAAGTATGAGATGTTAGATAGCATGCTACAGATCTATAAAGCTATCTGATACCTAAAACCTGCCACTTTTTTTGCCGCCCCACCACTAACTTCCACGCAAGCTCTGCTCATGGCTCTATGGCACAGTTTGTCTTAATTTAGCATCTGAAAGGAGAACTGAAATACCATTGGAATAAATACTTGTTTGAGGTGCCAACTCCTTGACTGGATCTCTGTGTAGATTACATTTTAAAGGTGAATGTAAAGAAAGGCCTTTTTATTAACCTGCCAAGACACAAATTCAGGAATCTTTATTTCTTCTGCAAGCGTTGTGATGTTCCTGCTCCCCTACGTACCGAAGCATTGTACTATTTCTGTTCCTGATGGTAAATCCTTTGAGATGTACCGATGAAGTGCTAGATAAAGGATAGGTATTAATTATTCTTGCTTACGAAGGTGTTGAGACACTGCAGTGGCACTTCACTAATGACTGGAAAAATCCATTGCCAGTGATGGCATTTTGTGAATTGCAAAGCTCAGATGCCTCAGCCCATACTGTCCTGGGTGATCCCACTGACTTTGTGAGCTAGAGCTACTTTCAAAATCTTCTAGCACAGTATCATTTCATCAATCAAGATATTAGACAACATTAGTTCAGTCTCCTAAAAGATTATCTCAGTAACTTACTCCTCTCTGTGCTGAATTGTTGAGGGTTTAGATGCATGTTTTTTTAAACAAGTAAGATGACACATTGGCTCCATTGATGTCAGTAGGCATATTGCCATTGGCTTCAGTGGGGGTCAGGATTTTGCACCATATGTTTTGCAACAGTGTAAACCCAATATTTTAGTTTAGGCAAGGCCGCCTTCTTAAAGCCATTACCACCATCTTTTCAAGCTCCACTTCTGCTGATCATAGGAAGGTCAGAGGCAAAACAGCAACAAAATACACACAACATTTGCCTCCCAAGACATCACTAAAAAGCCAGATACTTATAATTGCACATAGGCTAGCTAGGCGAACATTTGAAAGTATTACCCACATCTTCCTTCCCCCTTTCACGCCCCTAGCCTGTCGCGCTCACTTGCCATGTCTTGTCTTAAGTTAGTGTTTGTCAAGCGCCCAGCACAACGGGGAACCAGTCCTGAGCGGGGCCCTAGGGCACCACCACAATACAAAAAACAAATAAGAATAATGAATGATGTGCATGTGTTACAGGAATGCAAACTTGCTAATGAGGTAGCCTCAGCTTCCATTTCTTGACTCTCATTTCATCCCTGTATTAATACCATATATTTTTGAGATATTTATAAAATGTAGAGCATAGAGTCCATGTGCTATACATAAAATTCCAGTATAGTATAATTTATCACACATACCTATGAGGGGGAGAGAGCTGTGATCTAATTTTGTCTGTTGTGTTTTCTGTAGTTTCTTGCCAATTTTCAAAATATTCAGGATCACAGACTGAAGTGAGCTAAAGTCCAGGATTATACTGAATACTCTAAATGTGGTTTGTTTAGGGCTAGATCCTGCCCTCTCTCTTCTGGTACAGGGCAAGGGTCCAATCTAGCTGTGAAGGAAGTACCTGTCGCCCTGCCCCATTTCCCTCCACGTATACATGCACCCACCTAGCCCACTCCATAGGATCCTGCCTGTCCATAATGATTCAGACAGGGAAGGGTGGTATCATCAGCCAGCATCTGAGCACTGACCATGCATGACTTGGCTCTCAACAGTGGCGGATCAGCCACTGGGCCAAAGCCCCCAGTGCCCCCCCCCATCCCGGCCCTGGCAGAAGCTGGGCGGGGACAGCAGAGGAAGTCCTCAGTGCCACCCTGACCCCATCCCCGGCAGAAGCCAGAGGGCAGCAGGGCAAGCCCCAGCCCCAGGACCCCTGCTGTGACCCTGGGATTGGAGGAGCTCTTGCTACCTGATGCAGCCTCAGGGCTGGGGGAACTCTCACTGCACGCTGCAGCCTGGGGCCATGGTGGGGGACAGAGCTTCTCTGGTCTTGGGGCCACAGTGGGGGGCGGAATGGGGGGGACCCTGGGTGGAAGAGGGCAGGGCCCTGGGGAAGGGACAGAAAGGGGTGGGGCCGTGGATGGGGTCACATGTAGCGGGGGTGGAACAGGGGTGGGACCACAGGTGGAAGGGGTAGGGAGGGGCCCTTCACTTGCTCTGGCCCAGGGCCCCAGGAAACCTTAATCTGCCTCTGGCCTTCAAGTTCAACTACAAAACAGTAAATCAAGTATAATTCATTGTCTGCAAAAAGAAAAGGAGTACTTGTGGCACCTTAGAGACTAAGAAATTTATTTGAGCATAAGCTTTCATGAGCTACAGCTCACTTCATTGGATGCATTGTCTGTCTTTCAACACCTGCTCCTATTAAAAACACCAGCATTGATGCCAATGGCTAAATGAAGGCATTTGATTAAACAAGGGATATTAAATATATGAGGTTAGATGCCTTAATAGTACGGAAAGCGAAAGGAAAGTCTCTGGAATATTGTGTTTTATCATGATAGCCAGTTTGAACATTGTACTCAAACAATAACAACAAACTGATAAACACAGTGCTATAATGTTTTACTATAAAAACAATGTACTCTCATTTCTCAGATTGGTCATCTGTATTTGTTTTCTTAAACACTGTCTACATCCAACACTCACAAGAAATTTAACTTGCTGAAAAAGAAAACATAGTAATACGTAAACTTTTATTGTCTGAGTCTAGTCTAGACGTGGTTGATATTTTCAAAACAATCTAGAGGATCTAGACCTATAGTTTCCACTAATTTTAATGGGATAAATTATTCTTATTGTTTGTGATGCAGTAGTGCCTAGATGCTTCAATTGGATCCTTTTTGCTAGACACTTTGTGTATATATAATTATAAAAGATAGTCCCTGTCCCAAAGTGTTTACAGTCTAAGCAACGATCCTCAGACTGTTTGGAAAATGTCAACCATTGTTTTGAATCTTATACTAGGATTTACAAATCCAAGTAAAGGCCTTGGATTAATACTGCACATATTTTCTCTCCCTTAATCTTTGGCATTTCCAGAAGCAGAATGAACCTTATCCTAAAATTCTAGCTTATGTAAATGGGAGTTTTGAATGAGCAAAGAACGCTGGATCTGGCCCCAAATGATTGAAACATACCAATAAAATATGGTTTTATTAGTGAGATAAGGAACTATGAAGTGGACAATGGATTTGGGAAAGGAAAACAAGGACATTTTTGTAATGTGACATGATCCTAAGAACCAGCTTTGCCAGTATCTTTGTAATGTTGCTCTTTTAATGTGTTGTACTTCTGAGAACATTCTCTTACAACATTTTTCTTAGCATCCCCTTGTTAGCTTTATTGTGCTTACAAATCATTCCCAGACAGTGGGCTTCTTCACTCTCTTTTCATTTAAAAAAAAAGTGTGTAATGCTTTTTCTCTGCGGGAACCAATTCTGCAACGATATCAACTACAAGCATTTTGTTGTTTTAAAAACATGTAGACGTGCATAAAACAGTTGCTTCTGCTCCCCAGAGTGACCCTTCTGAAGTTTTATCTGAGCATTACATCACCATGGAATCCAGTGGATTAGGAAGGAGAAATCTAATCTAATCACTATAGCCAAGCAGTGGGTTTATGTTTGCCTTGGTTATTCTTTGCCATTATGTACTTATGAATACTCTGTGCTATTGGTTTTTCTTTTTTAATATTCAGAGTCTTGTGTTTTGCTTATCTAGTTTAGTTTTTGTCTTTAATATATTTTTAGTTCTTCCACTGTGGCACATTTCAGATTTCCTGACTGCGAAATGTTAAGGGAAAAATAGGAAAAATATTTGTATTGACTTTGGAATGCTTCAGATTAAGAGCAGATGTATTCTGTATTCCCAAAACGTCATTTTAACTTTCATTTCTGTGCTGTGCTGAACTGTCTTCAAGCCAGGAAGTGATTTATATTTGCTAATAGAATGCAGTTTGGTAGACATGCAGCTAAAAATAAGTGTTTTTATGTTTTATTGCTATACATTTATTTGTTCCTCCCTTCACATTGAATATATCTGATCTATTTACTTCATAGATCTCTTTCATATTAAATGCACTGCAGTGATTCCCAACACAATGGCTGAGAAGAAGGGTTGTCCAGAGCTGACCTGTAGTTCAGTTCCCTGCTCTGCACAGACTTCCTGTGTAATCTTTGGCAAGTCACTTAGTCTAATTTACCTCTGTGCCTCAGCTTACCATCTGCAAAATGGGAATAAAAATACTTCAATACCTCACAGGGGTGTTGATATTAGCATAAATACATTAAAAGACTGTTAGGTGCTCAGATACAGCGGTAATGGCAACCCTATAATTACTTGAAAATAGATAGTGATCATCAACGTTTTATATGCTCATGCAGCCTCAGTATTGTCTTCTTATTAAGAAGGCTGATATGGTTTGAGCTAGTCTTTAAATGCCCATTGCAGATAATGAAGATATATTATTGTTACTCCTTTTGACCTGCATGGTTAGCCAATATTCGGGTCTTGTGTTGTTTCTGTTAGGAGCAGAAATTGATGATGGAGTCAGGTATTTATTTGATGCAGTCCTGTTTATTTACAAAGTATGTACACAAAGTTCTGTTTACAGTAACACAGTAGGAAGCAAGCAACAGGAGCCAGTATTTTTGCTCAATATTCCAAGCCTCTTGTTCCAGACAGCATTCCACCCAAACAGCTCTCTGACTTAGTTTTTTTCTCAGAATCATACTACAGGTCCTTCTCTGCCTGTCTCTGATGCTTCCTTCCTGCATCCCCTGTGTGTGACTCTGGCGTTTCTGACTGCATCTGTCCACACAGAGCTCTAACAAAACAATACCCAGCCCTCTGCATTTGCATTCAGCCCCCATAACTCAGCTCCTGACCAGCCTTGCCAACTTCATGGTTATAAACAATGATGCAAATCATGGACCCTTGGAATTTTATGTTGGCAACTGTGATAAAACTAAAGGAGTACTTGTGGCACCTTAGAGACTAACAAGTACTCCTTTTCTTTTTGCGGATACAGACTAACACGGCTGCTACTCTGAAACCTGTGATAAAACTCTAACCTTCCTGGTCTAGGAGCACAGGCCCCCAGCCTGAGATAAAGGAGAATCACCATTAGAGTACAGGCACAAAGTCACATTGTGATTGGTTGGCTAGCCCCTTTTTATCATGTGCACAAACTTCCACTGGTGCACAGCTGGAGTCTCATCACAAATACCCAAAGAACACCTCCGCCCATTATATTAAGTGTGTGTGTGTGAGGCAGGGTTCGATCGGTGGTGGGGAGGAAGGGGAGAGTAAAAAGTGTGTTAAAATGTCACTCCCCATTCCCAAAGTGTAGGGTGACCATATGTCTCATCTTGCCGGAACAGTCCCCTTTTTGAGCCCTGTTCCAGATGTCCCGATTTGTTTGGCAAAACTGGGCATTTGTTCTGTTTGCTCTTGCTAGCTGATCATCAGTTGTCAAAAGCAAATGGGACAAATGCCCTGTTTTGCCAAAAAAGTAGGGCGCTCCCTCCTAGGGGGATGATGAGGAACATTCGGTGGGGCAAGCAGCGATGCCAGGCAGCAGGACTCGGGTCGTCAGTGCCAGCCCCAGGCGGTGGGGCTCAGGCAAGCAGCAACGACAGGTGGCTCGAGCCAACCCCATGTGCGTGGGGTGCTCGGGTGAGCAGTGACACCAGGTGACTTGGGTGAGCCCCATGCGGAAGGGAGTGGAGGGCCTTGGGCCAGCCCCTCATAGTGTCCCATTTTCACTTTGGGAAATATGGTCACCTTACCGAAGTATAAGGCAGCACTTTGTTTTCCTTTCACGAACATTTAACTCACTTTTTAGTCTAAAAGCTAAATTGGAAGATATTGAATACATTACTTTTTTTTTTTTTTTTAAATAAAATGAGTTGAAAATGGCTGCTGGGCTGCAATCTGATGCTGAAAAGGCAGTGGGCCCTCCAGGGACCTTTAGGTTGGATATTAGGAAAAACTTTTTCACTAGGAGGGTGGTGAAACACTGGAATGTGTTACCTAGGGAGGTGGTAGAATCTCCTTCCTTTGAGGTTTTTGAGGTCAGGCTTGACAAAGCCCTGGCTGGGATGATTTAGTTGGGGATTGGTCCTGCTTTGCGCAGGGCGTTGGACTAGATGACCTCCTGAGGTCCCTGCCAAACCTGATATTCTATGGTTTTATGATGACATGACTGTGGGGACAGAGAGAAGGGGCCCAAATAGTCTAGGAAACCTAAAAAAAACAAAAAAAGAGAGTTAGAAAAATTAACACACAAATATATTCAAATTAGCAGAGAAAAAGTATTTATAGCGTTCTCCTAACTACTAATCCTGCTTTTTCTTTTTACTATAAACTATTTTTAAGTGTGGGAGAATACACCTGTACAGCCCCAGCAGACTATTTTTAAAAGAATTTTTTAAAAAGATGTAACATTAACCAGCCATGCTGCATTAGCTCTCAGCCACTCCAAGATGTACATTGTAGCAAATGGTGTACTTTTCAGGTATGGAAAAGCAGTCAGCTTTCTGTGTTGTTTTCTCATACATGCCCAAACTATACACTAATAGCCTCTGAACACACATCATCTCATGGATTATTGCTACACTATTAGCTATATAGGACCCATGATCCACAACTGAATACTGCTTATTCTATTTAGAGCATTGTAGGTGTGGTTTTCCATATACACAGTAGCCAGCTTGTCCTAGCACACTAAAGCCTGCTATACCATAATACTGTGAAACTGCTTAACAGTTTCTAGATAATGCATTGTCAGTATTGTTTTGATGTAGGGGTTTTGAGATTCGTTCTTCTAAAAACACCAAGAGATCTGTAGAAGTGATTTTTGTCTGTCAGTTTGGAGTTGTTCTGGGTCAATTAGGAGATAAAGGTGAAATATCCAGATGGATGCTGCAAGGTTCAATAAAGTAGAAATTCTTCCTCAGGGCAGGCAGAGTTGAACCCACGTTGTTTAGGGTCAGAGACAAAATAACCTTTTCCTGCAGTTGTGAATTAGCTCAGAGAAGATCTTTGTGTCAATTTTGCCTCCTCACTTTCAGATAAAACAGCATCCACTGGATCACTAACAGAGCCAGTTTTATTTAACATTTTAATTAATAAGCTGGAAGAGGGAGTAAACAGCTGCCTCAGTGAAATTTGCAGATGATAATACAGGTGTTCCAGATAGGTGTTATACAGATAAATTTTATATAAATATAAAATACAGATAGGTGTTCCTAAACCCATCAAGGTCAGAGAAATAATAAAAAAAGGTGCCTGGAAAGATTAGGAATATTGTCAGCAATAACAAAATAAAATTCAGCCTGGAAAAATATAAATTAATACATCTTGGGAAAATAATCTGGAACATGGATATTTAATGGGAGGGAGATGCTTAGAAAGATGAATGGATTGCAAGCTTGCATTGAATTTGCTACGAGTTATCATGACAGCAAGAAAAAAGCTAATGCAACTTTGGGTTGCAAGTGCAGAGTACTACTGAATACAGAGGCAGCAGTCCCTTTCTATTTGGCTACTGAGACCTACAAATGTGTATTTAATTCTGGGCACCTCAAGTGCCAGAAAGATGTTGACAAATGGGAGTGAATTTTGAGAAAGCAACCAAAAAGAAGGAGATGGATCTGGAGAGAAGATTAAAAGAACTAAATACACAGCTTTATTAATAACTAAGGAGGATGCAACAGACACAAGTATCTGAATGTGTAAAACAGACAGGAAGAGTCAGAGTTGTGCAGGGTAATATAGTGGAGTCTAGCTGGGAGTAGTGAGATTAAATTTAATCAAGGGACATTTTGGCTGCATATGGGGAGAAGGTGGGATCTATTAGACTTAAGGCCATGCTGGCACTGATACCCTAAGCAATGATGGGACTGAACCTCTCTCCATCATTTCCCACTCCCTTCCGACCAAATCACCCCAGTCAGCAAGCTACCACATCTCCTATTGTTGCTATTTCTTCTCCTTGAAAGTTCTCCTTGCCTTGGCTCAGTTGTGTGCAGGGCTTGCATTTAGATCCCAAACATATACCAGAATCCTTTGCCTTAGGATCCTTAGCTTTGAATAGAGGTGACATGTAACTGTTGATAATGAGAGGGAGGGCATAATTTAAAGGTTCTGGAGGTATGCAGCAGAATTCAGGGCCGGCCATATAAACCCTGGCAGAAATCTGGGAGGGGGATGTGACCCCATGTGCCCCCCGCACATGAGATGCTCTTGGCTTTGAAGTGGATATTGCAGCAGCTGGTGCAAAGGATTCTAAGGCATATTTGGGCATTAAAGTTTACTGATGTACATGACTAATAGAGGAAACAGGAACCAGATGGCAAACCATCCACAGAAAAACAATTTGGGACTAGTTTTGAGTGAGTGATCCTGGGAGTCCCAGTGACATTTTAGTAGTGCCTTAGGTGGACAACTGCTTAACCTATAGTCATCTATGATTAGAGCAATCTCTCCAGAAAGGAAGTACTGGAAACTCCCGAGACATTAGAGGGGACAAGGAACAAGAAAGTGGCCAAAAGAAACAATTCTGTACTGGATTGGGGCTCCTTATCCTATGGAGTGTGACCCCCCAGGGGTGCCTGGAAGGAATTCCCAAGGATCACACCAGTTGCTTGGGGAAAGCAGCATGTGGTAGGACTGGGGTGGGGCCAGGTCCTTCCTGCTGCTGTAACCACCCTTCCCTGCCCGATCCACCCCACTGCACTACTCTTCTCCCCCTCCTCAGCGCAGCCTTCAGCGGGGGCCAAGGTGAGTGCTCCCAGAGGGGCGGAGTTGCCCCAGAGCTGAGTGCTATAAGGGAGAGTAAACCCACGCCATTCCTTCACACAGCCACCCCCACCCCCCTGCTGGCAATCAGCCCCTGGCTCCTCGCCAGGATCCCAATTTGGGTGGCTCCTGGCCCTGGCAAGAAACCCGGGATGGTTTGAAGTCCTGGGGGGCACAGAGACTCACTGGACCAGATGACCCTATAGGTTTATTCCCTCTCTCATGGCGGGGGGAGCGATCCAAGGGGAGGAGGCTCCCAGGCACCCCAAGTTCTCCCTCTCCCCAGGGGGGCTGGAACAGTGTTTATAGCGGGGCTGCTGGGAGCCATTGACCCAAACTGTCAACCCCATATGTGATGGAAACCACTTCAAGCCAGGGGGTGCGGCAGCTCCCCTACTTCCAGCCCCCGCGCCTTCCCTTTCCCCGCTCCTGCCCGCCGGGGCTGACCCTGGGGCTGTGGGGAGAGGCTGGCTGAGGCGCAGGCGGAGGCTCAGCCGGGCCGAGGTTGGGCAGGGGCTCGGAGTGACTCGGCAGGGCCGGCAGGGGGCGCTGCTGGGCCAGGCTGGGCCGCCCGCCGGCAGGGGGGTGCCGGGGCCGGGCTCTGAGGGGAGGTTTTGGAAAGTGACAAGCGAGGGGCTGAGGGAGGGAAGCCGCCGCCCCCGCTCAGTGCCCAGCCGGCGTGGGGAAGGGCTGGGAGGGCAGAGCCCCCCCCCCCTCCTCCGGCACAGCGCGGCGGGGAGAGCTGGCCCGGGCTCCGAGCGCTGTCTTGCGGATGTCGGAGTAGCGCGAGCCGGCTCAGGAATGCCCCGGCCGGGCGGCTGGGAGCGGAGCCTCCCGCTGCTGCTGCTGCTGCTGCTGCGCGCGGGGAGCCTGGCGGAGCTCGGGGGCGCAGCCCGAGGTAAGACGCGCCGCGCTCCCCGGCGCCACCTCGGGCGGGCCCTTGGGACAGTTACCCGCCGCCGCGCCTCCCCTGAGCCTTCCCCAGCGCTCCCCGCTCCTCCATCCCCTGCGCCCGGTGCCCCAGCCCGGCCCCCCGCGGGGCGCCCTGCCGCTTTGCGCGGGGCAGGGGGCGCGGGCGCCGGCCGGGGCGCGCTCCGCTGTCATCTGGGCGGAAAGAAGGTGTTTGGCTTCGCTCTCCCCTCCCCGCCGAAGAGCCGCAGCCGGCTTGGCTTGGCCCCGCGCCGGGGCCGGGGAGTGCGGGAGTCTTTCCGCCGGGCTTTGCCTTTTTGTGAATGAAACTGGGTGACCCACGAGCGGAGGCGACCCCAGACAAAGCCCCGATTCACCAATTGTTCCCTTGTCGCTTCCAGCCCGGAGAGGTTGGAGGAGGAGGAGCAGCAGCTGTGTGTGTGTGTGTGAGTTGTGCACTCTTGCATTTGCAAAGTACGGTAAAAACGGGGTGCATCTGGGCAGTGGGGCTGAATGTGGTTTCTAAGCCGTAATCTGGTGCATACTTCATTTGGACCCTCTTTAAAGACAATGGCAACATTTCGAGTAAAGCTAATAAGAAAGGCAAAGCGTATTACCTTCCCCTGCGGGAAGCCGTCAGTGCTTCCCTCTCCTCTCTGTGCTGGGACACAATGAAAGGGAAGATGGGCTGCTCCTGTGGATACAACTGATCCTTTCTTTGAGGAGGGGTGAAAAGTTGATTCAAGCCGTCAGGGTGTTGCGCTTCGCTTTAATATGCAATCTGCAAGAGGCAACCCAGTTTGAGTCTCCTTGGCAGGATACCTGTGTCTGGTTAAGACGCCAGAAAGAAACCCCTTTTTGATTTTGTTTTTAAGCTGTATTTAGAAAAGCACCGACACAGCATAAGGGTACCAAGGAGAAGGAGAATATCTTTTCAAGGGGCAACACTGAACAAGAGGCCTTTTCAACAATCCATAGACATTAGAATGTAATTTTTTTTATTAACCAAGACTAACCTGGAAGCTGCTTATAACAGAAATTGTATATATCTTTGGGACAGATTCTGATATCTTTACTCCTTTACTGCATGAATAGTCCCATTGATGTCAGTGAGGCTATTTACATAGTACGGAGGTATTCATCATAACTAAGGGTACTAGAATCTGGCTGTCTATGATTAAATGTGTATCAGTTGATAATTTATTAACTGGGTTTTGGAATGAAGGGGAGAGTATAACCAGGAAGCAGACAGAAGTAAAAGCTTTAACATCAATTTGTTCATCCTGAAGAATATCCTCTGAGGAATTTTAAATCTACAATTTACCTTTCCCGAATTGCAAACATTTTAATCCAGTAGTTAGACAAAGTTCTGTTAGGATTTTAAATTTCACATCAGTATTCTTCTTGAAAAATAGAGTAACCAGGCTCTTTCTTAAGAAACATATTTGGCTTATTTTCCTCTGATTCCAAGCATTCCTATATTCCAGTTAATGAAGTCAAGTTTTATACTTGATCTGTACTTAATTGCTTTATAAAAACATTTTGCAAGAGTTTGACTGAGTTAGCTAAATGTAACTATTCTTAGGCATTTCATTCTGCTTTTGATATTTGACTTAAGGTCTGTAAGGTAATATTGTCGATGATGATTTGTCTTTTTAGTTCCAGCAATGTGGAATGCTTTGCCATCTTACTGCATATATATAGTTCAAGGGCAAATTGTTAACAATGACCTTAAAGCAAATCTCTTGTTTAGTTTTAACCAACAATATTTGTGATCCTTTCATTTTAATATTGTTTTGTTTTATTTTTAATTGTAGCCATTTCAAGAATTTTAGATATGAGTCATCATATAACATATACATAAAAGAAATGGAGGCTGATAGCCTGGATTGGCATTTGGTAAAGTTTGCATATTTAGGCTAAGATATTTAAAATGACTAGCGATTTTGCGTGATTTTTGAAAGGCTTCAAAAAATGCTGAGCACGCATAACCTAAAACCAGGCCCCTGGAAAGTGTGTCAAGTTGGTCAAGTCACTTTTGAAAATCTTGGCCATAATGTATATTCAAAAAAGAAAAATGTACAGTAATGCCATGTTAAATACTCAGAGGTCAAGCAATGAAAAAGTTAAGGTTTTAATAAAGAGACAAGGTGGATGAGGTAATATCTTTTATTGGACCAACTTCTGTTGGTGAAAGATACTAACTTTTGAGCTACAGAGAGCTCTTCTTCAGGTTTTAGGGCCAACATGGCTACCACAATGCTGGAATCAAGGTTTTAATAACACCGACGGCCATATTGCACATGTTATGGAATGGTTGCCATTAAGAAGTCAACTGTTATCAACAGTTACCACACAGTAGTCTGAGATTATCCCTATCTTTCACTATGGCCCTGATTCTGCTGTTGGATCCGTGTAGATGGATCCTATTGATGTCAATGTGACTGTGTGGGTACAAGGGTCTAATCGTACACATTTAATTGCTGGCCTACACATTTCATTGGTCTAGCCTTAGAAAAGGAGTTCTCTGACATCTGTGTGGTGACAGCTGGTAATGTTGAATTTGAATGTCTTCTGTGGAATATTTTATGTATATTTAACAACATAAACTTTAAAAAGGCTAAATTAATGTTACTTTTTCATTTCCTGACCTTTTAATGTTTAAATTAATAACCTTAATGTTACCTTAACATGAGGGTTTTTTTTAAATAAAGTAAAAGTTAAAAAAAAACCAAATCCAAACCTTATGATGATCGATCAGCAGAGTTTAAGCCCACAATTTGCTCTCTTGGATTTACTATAAATTCTGTAGGAGAGAGGCTCTATTTGTACTACTTACAAGCTGTGTAGGATCATAAGGATTTAAATACAGAATCAATGTCTGCATTGAAATATTGTCTGTAGAAATATTTGCTATATTGTAAACTTTTCTCCTAGATATTAATTAGTGTTAACTTGGTGCCAGATTAAGTATTGTATTGCCTCAGATTGGAAAACATTATCATCATGCAATGAGAAATTTTTTAATACATGTAATTAATTTTTGTTCTGAACATGTAAGGATCTAGACCGCAGTGAAGATTTGCTAACCTGAAAATCTTGAATGATAAAAATTTAGCAGATTTTGAGTTGTGTAAGCAAAAAGATATATTACCATTTACTTAAACTAAGTGTATAAAACTAAGTGTAGAAGTGTATAATTTAATTTTTCCATAATTCAAAAATGGGTGAATGGATTTCTCCACTCCTCACCCCTGACTACCACCACCAAAAAAAGTCCATGTGATTTGACTGAGACCAAACATGGACATTTCAGATGTAAGGGAGGATATTTTTTCAGACCTGTGAAAATAAGACCTTTAATGAACATGCTTATATACTGGTAATTTTAACAACTGTAAAACTTTCACTATCAGGAAAGCTTTAATATTGATTGATTGGGAATCCAAGGTCCACCTGCCCATTCATCTACATGATTATTATTTAATATTCACATTACAATAAAACCAGAACCCCCAACGTGTACAGAAGCTACCATAATAAATCCTGTTCAAATATTTATAAAGACATGGTTTTTGCTCCAAAGAGTTTATAATCTGACATCCTGATCCTGCAAGCTCTTCAGGATGAGTGTAAATTAATTCATGTCAGTAGTCAGTTCACTAGGACAACTCATATGAGTAAAAATAAGTGAGTCTTCAAGCATATGTAGGACAGGGGCCTAAAAGTCCACTCATGTCCACTTTGGGTTACCAAATAATCTAGTTGAGACATGATCATGTGATGTAAACTAGCTTGCATAGTTGTCTTTCTAGCCATGCTGTCTAATTGTTTTAAAAATCAACTGTCTGGTTATTGACTGAGAGAGGGTCACATGATCTTGTGAGCTAAAATAGAAGCATTTTGGCACATCATAAGCCTGCTGCATCATATTTAGTACAAAATCATCTTTGTGACATTTAAATGTAACTCAAGCTCCCTGCAGAATTCGAACAAAGTTTCTTTGCTCTTCTGGTTTTTGTTTTTGAAGGGTTGGCAGCCACAGTGCAGGAAACAAAACATAGAAAAAGCAAATTAAAAGCAGCATGCACATAAACGTAAATAATTTATTTTTAAATGCTCTTCCCAAGTGCACTGAGAGGTTGGCCCAACAATGAGTAAAACCACAAAGTTAGTGTGAATATGAGGAACAGGAATTCTATAACTTGGCTTTTTCCCCTCTCTCGTCACAGTATCTGTGATGGCTATTGTTATTACAGCTCCAGCTTTATTATTGTTGAATATCATGTAGCTCTGTGAGCTAAAGTAGAATCATGGCAGAAGCACCATGAATAGGGTAATACAATTTTTATGTATAAAAACATAGATCCATAGACTGCGTATTTTAGATAATAGGAAAAACTGTTGCCCTTTTTGAAAATTACCTCTAGTGGATTAGCATTCCTCCACCTTTGATTAGGAGTGCTATACCGCAGTTTTTCATCCATAGGGCAATAGTTTTCTATTTCAGTCAGTATGCATTATATGTTTACAAACAAATAAAATGTTTCTATCATTGACTAACAGTGAATGGAAAGATGGAAATACGTTTTGGAGCTGTTTGACTGACTGATTTTGGTATCTGGCACGTCTATTCAAAAGTTGCGCTAACTACAAATGAATGATTAGAATAATAGTTTGTGTATTACTGTAATTATGTCCACAGAGAATGGCGTGCTAATTATATACACATAGGACATTTTATTTAACTTAAGCCTTTGCAAATGAGATCTAGGCAGAGGTCTACTTAAAGATTCCTTATAGCTCTTAAATACAAATATCTAAAGCTGGACAAAAAACCTTCCCTGAGGTGTGACACTAGATACTGTTCTTCAGAGACATGCACAGAAATGCAACAGCTTTCTGAGACACTAAAAAGCACCTCAGAGTAGAAAATTCTTCAAAAATCTCTAACTAAATGCAGCTGCTTGTAACATATAAGCTATCTTGCATGCCAGAAATATCCAAAAAGGTAACTAATACAAAATAAAAAATAAATAGTGTATCCCTTCCAGGTCCTGTCCCACACTTTCATCTTGCCGTAGTGAGCTCAGTTATGAATTTTATGTTTAGAAATGTGTGTGATTTTTAGAAACATTGTTTCTAAATTTACAGATTTAAACAATGTTGTTTAGAAATCTGGTAAACTGTGGTCTACTTATAAGCCAGTTATTTTATGCTGCTAAAAAATGTGTATTATTTATTTTGTCAGTGTAATGTACCAATCTTGCTATAACTATTAGAATAAAGCTGAGCAGAAAATACCCACCAGTGTTTTATTGGTGAAACTGCTATGTGAACCATAGATAAACTAGGCAGATCATATCATGGTCTGATCTTGGCAAAGGTAGTAAATTTCACACCTTGTCATTCATTAATAAAAAGAACAATACAGTGATAAAATAGTTCACTTTTAAAAAATGATTCCTACATGTTAAAAGTTCTCTTAAACGAATATATTAAATATACAGTCATATTTATAGAATTATATTTTTATTTGGTTAAAGTAGCAGCATTGAAAAACTAGCAAATCAGGCCTTACTTTTTTATGTTGTCTTTTGTATTGAAGGCAGTCATACTATTTATGTGATTAAGTACAAGCACAACTCTCACAAGTAAGGGTTTGAAAGACTAGATCCATACTTAGTATTATTAGAGCACTGTACAAATGTTAATTATCAAATACCAGCTCTTTAGAGCAGAGATTGTCATCTTTGTTACTTGTTGGCATTGTGCCTGTAATATTCACAGACATTTAACTCAATCATTTATAATATAAACAATACAGATCTGAATAGATTAGAGCAATTTTCAGTGACGTATAAATTATAGCACAATATTTTGATTAACTGAAGTACATCTCTCTAGTTCCTGTGAGAACAATTTTACGTGATAAATAAGAAACATTTCAAAGTTTCAGTGATTATTTTGATGTTTTGGTGTCTACAGCATGATCCAGGAAAAGAAATCACACCTTTTGCTATATAGTTACTAACAATATTACTTTCATTGTGAGTACTGGTGTAATGTTACATAGGGGAGACTTTGTCTTTGGTTTTATTAAATTTCTTTTATATGTCCATTTTGAACTATATTTGCACAACTTTAAATATGAAAAGCACATAGGAAAGTGAGAGAGTCTGCTCAGCTCTGAAATGGGGATACTTTTGGCTCACATAGGTACTATTAAAGTATGTTTATAAAGCTTTTTGAGACCCTCTTGTGAAAGGCACTGTAATAAGTATATTTCAGATCTGCAATGCAGTGATGTTAGATTCCCATTCCATTCAGCCAGATTTGTAAAGCTTTGAAACAAAAGCTATTTAAGAAAAGCAAGCCCTTTATAATGACAGAAAGCAATAATGCAGGGTCCTCAATATTCTCCTTGGGTTTTGTAGTAAAATTCCTTCCTGAAATGGAGCCAGTTGAGCTCCCCTGCCTCCAAATAATTTTGCAGAGTAATATTTGAAAGGAAATGGCTAGCGACTTGCAAAAAGAATCCCAAGGTGCATACTGGTAAGACAGACACACAAATCTGGGGAATGATTAAATGTTGTCACTTGAAAACAATCAGTTAAATCCAGGAAAAGCACTAACAGTGATGCAAGATGCCACTGTCAGTACTGAGGAGTTGCATCCTATCTGACACATGAGAGGAGTAGAGGTTTCAGAGTAACAGCCGTGTTAGTCTGTATTCGCAAAAAGAAAAGGAGTACTTGTGGCACCTTAGAGACTAACCAATTTATTTGAGCATAAGCTTTCGTGAAGTGGGCTGTAGCTCACGAAAGCTTATGCTCAAATAAATTGGTTAGTCTCTAAGGTGCCACAAGTACTCCTTTTCTTTATGAGAGGAGTAGAAATTCAACGTGGCTCCAATATCCCTTTTTTTTTTAACCAATGACTATATTGCTAAATCTGGGCAAAAATAGGGGGAAATCACCAATATTTTATTTTTAAAACACAAAATTCCAATATTGGCTTAGTGCTGTATGCTGGGAGTGACATTTACCTTGCAGAGGGGGCTGAGCAAGGGCTATGCACCACTTAAGCCTTGCTGTGTGCTGGCCTAGAACTGAATTTCATGCTAGCTGAGTCATGTGGAAAATAAATATGCTTTGTGCAGTTTATTCCAACACAAAATGTTTAAATAATATTCAAATAATTTATCCATCAGCTGTAGTTCATACAGCTGCATCTTAGCTATGTTAATGAACATATTGAAAAAATTGAACAACCCTTTGCATATATGTTCTCTGTTTTTTCTCAAATGTACATGTACATCTGTGTGACACTGTAAACTATGGGTTGTATTCTCGTCTTAGCCTCTGTAATGTTTAACTTCCACTACTGTTAATTGGAGTTGGGTATGTGAATGCATTAAGGGGAGTAATGACCCTTAATTTAGATAGTGTGTTATTACCTGAATTCCTACTTAAAAGTAGAAATCATTTTCTGCTACTGATCTGTTTTTGCAGTATGTTGCTATTAAGATATGATTTTAGTCCTCTTCAGCACTTGCCCTGCTGGTAACTCCATGCTGGAGATCCCAGCAATTTGAGTGCTCAGTATTAGCGCTTCTTGACAGGATCAGCTCCTCTTATGCAGCAGGTTCATATAGCAGCTACTAGAGACCATGGCATAAACCTGCATTTTATTAAAAGGGTTTTCCAAACCTGCCGGGTCATGTGTTGAAACTGATACTTTACAATAGCTTCCTGCGACCTACTGCTCTGATCCTTCGAGGGATGTCAGTGAACTGTACTTCTGTCTCTTTCCCAGATGCTCTACTTTTTCTGCTGCTCAGGTCTAAACATCTGCTCCAGGAGTAGTGAAGTAGCTGGGAAAGAGACAGAATGGTGTAGTCCTGTGTCAGAGCACAGCAGCAGGCCATGGGAAATCAGAAGCTCAGAGATAAGAAAGGAAAAATGTTAAGTAACTTTATAACCTCATCACATATTCCCTCCAGAGAGTGGAAATATATTAGAAGACACTTTGTCACTCCTAGCACTCAGGATTGACTTTGGAGGGATATACTCTTTCACATTCACAGCATGGGAATTCCTCTCTGGAGATAAACATCTTGGTTTCATCTACAGGCAGCGTTTTCTCTTATTGCTGTGAAACCTTATTCTCAAAGGCTGGAGATGTAAGTGTAACATGCTGGCTAAGAGTGTCATGCTCCTGCCCATCTAGTGGTTGACCCACACATTGTGTAAGGACACTACTACCTAAAGTACTCTTTTGACTCAAGTGGTAGAGGTCTGTGCTTTTAGTGCTGAAGGTGCCAGGATCAGTCCCCACTAGTAAGCCATGATGGGGAGGGGCATTTTGATAGCTGTTAGTGAACCTCAAAGGCCTGACTTTCAGAGGTGTTGAGTATCTGTAGCTCCCATTGACTTCACTTTCAATGGTGGGTGCTCAGTACTTCTGAAGATCTGGCCTCAACAAGGTTGGAGGCTTGGTTCAGCAGTGAGAATTCAGACCATTATTCTCACTAATCAAACTGCCAGAGATGGTAATGCTGGGCTGGAAATATCAGAACAATAACCTTTTTATGAGATATCTGGTACTTCCTATCTGCTGGTGCTGGTTGGCTTAATATTACTCTGCAAAGAGCCTTTTGTATGTCAGTGCACCTGGCCAGAACCAGAAAAATGTCTGACAAATAATGGTGCTGCTTCTAGTGGAAAATATCTGGATCTGGCTCAGTTTGTGTTTTGGGCAAAGGTTTGGGTAAATTCTTCATTTGCCTGAACTTTTCCCCCAGCCATAACTGCTATGAAGAGTTCACTGTGAAAGTTTTAACACAATCCGGCTCTCAGATTACAATATCCTAGTCAAGACAATGAAGATATTTGCAGCAAAACTGGAAACCATGGATATATAACCTGCCTTGTTTTTGCTTCTTGTAACATACTTAAAATTCATACCAGGATTGTCAGAACATTTGTTAAGGTTCTTGAACCTATTCAAATAACCTGGGACCAGTTTTAAATGAACCAGGTTGGTTTATGGTTTCATATTACATCTGTGCAAAACATGCTGTTTGTGCTGGTTTCAGATGAGTTTCACTTTGAGTTATTGGTTATGTTTGAACACCAAACATACAGGAGTGTGGCGGTTCAATGATGAGACAGAACACAGCTTTTAGCAAGCAAGCAGGCTGGTCTCTGCTAACGGGCTTCTGCCTGTCAGCTTTCCACCTTCCCCTTTATTCTCTCTCTCTCCCCCCGTGCATTACATTCTCCAACAGATAAAAGGAATACACTGGCTTTGTTTAACATTCTTATTTACCAATTTCTATCTACCGCATTCCTTGCTCTCGGGCCTTGAGCCCAGTCCTGGGAGGCTTCCCATGGTTCATATCATCTTGGCGAGATTCCAAGGTTGATGCCCTTGAAAGAAGCTGTGTGTGCACTACTCCTACACAACACTCCGGGTGTGCCCTGAATGTTGCCAAGCGCATAAACCTTTATGAATCCTACATCCCCTCCTTTTTTGTTTATTTGTGCTCGGCCATCTCATGGTAGCCATCAATTTGCATTTGCAAGCCAATTAACTCCCGGACAGACAAGGTCATAACTCGTGGAGCCTGCCAGGGCGGGTCTCAACAAAGCCTTAACAAAAAGGAATACATTGTACACAGCAGCAGCAAAAAATAAGCTTAAGAAGGTAAAGTGTGATTGGCCTGGCCCCGATTAGCCATGCTAGAGTACTGGGAAGAGAGGTTTGAGTAAGCGGCAAGCATCATCTCATTCCCAATTTCCTCAGGGTGATGACATACTGGAATAAGGCACGTACCTAACAATTCTTCAGCTGCTACAAAATCAAATAAACAAAAGTGGGTAACATTTGCTATTAAAGCCAATCTTTCCCATAGGTTATATGTCATTCGGGCCTGTAACGGAGAAAGCGCTCCCGAATCAACCCCTCCAGGAAATAGCAGGTACAAAAGGCATACAATCAGTACAGAATTAGCAGTAATTTGGGCGAGAATTGCCACAAACAAAGTCTCAAGAGTCTCTGGCTGTTGGTTTGCTGCCAGTCTTCGTTGAGCCGCGGCGACCAATGCTTTTACTGCTCCCCATGTCACGGGCTGGCTTGGGACGCTACGCCTCTTCTGTTTCCGTCCCGCCGTTGTCGACCCGGGAGGCACTGCGGTCTCCTCCAAGGTCAGCTGAAAATCCGGTATGGGGTTTGACAGCCCTGGTGCCACGCCATGCTGTTTCAGTGCCGGTCGCACACACCAGGCCGGAGCCCACAACGGTCCTGCAGGGAGAAACACAGCAGCATATCCCCGACCCCAAGTGATTAGAGGTACTGGGCCCAACCATTGCGGATCGGGCAGCTGATGGTAATAGACACGCGGTCTTTCCATTTGTGAAAATGCCGATCCGCGGGGGTCTGCTGATCTGCGTTCAGCGTTAAATTATTTAAAGGAAACAAAAGGATATGCAGTTGTTGCTGAATGTCTCCTAAGGTTCGGAGACGCAGCTCCCCTTGTTTTAATAGTTTGTCAAGCAAGGTTTTTAGCGTGCGATTTGCACGTTCAACAATGGCTTGGCCTGTGGAATTATAAGGGATCCCGTGTTTGAGATGGACGTCCCATTGGGCACAAAAGGTGAAAAGTGCTGTGGAGCAATAGGCTGGGGCATTATCCATTTTAATCTGGCTTGGGTGACCCATAACAGCAAAACAGGCTAGCAAATGGTGAATAACTTTGGGAGTGGCTTCCCCACGCTCTGGGGTCGCCCAAAGGAATCCCAAATAGGTATCAATGAAAACATGTAAAAACGAATAGGGGTGGAATTGTGGCACGTGAGTGACGTCCATTTGCCACAGCTGATTCGCTGCGGTACCTCTAGAGTTAACGGCATAAAAAAAGGTAGGGGCAGCAGCGGCACAGTGGGGGCAGGAATGAACAATAGAACGCGCATGATCAGCAGGAATATGAAACTGTCGGGCCAAAACAGAGGCAGACTGATGAAAAAAGGAATGGCTTTCAATGGGGTCAGAAAAAAGGGAATTTACCTGACCACGTAACGCGCGATCGGCGCGTGCATTGCCTTCAATGAGTAGCCCAGGCAGAGGGGTATGACTGCAAATATGAGCAACAAAATAAGGGAAATTACGAGTGGTGATGAAATACTGTAAGGACAAAAACAGGCGAAGAAGGTCCGCATCGACCTGAGGGGTAATGAGGGCAAGGGGTAAATGATCAATTACCTGATAAACATAATGCATGTCCATGATCAAATTAAAGGGACAATCAGCAAAAAATTGAAAGGCCAAAATAACAGCAGCTAATTCCAAGGACTAGTAAAGCTCTCCAAGCGCTGTGCATGCAAATATTGTTGTACAAGTGAATGAAGCGCTTTCAGCTTTTCTAGAGGGAGCGGCCACTGGTCAATCCATACGGGCTCTAAGGATTGCCATACCAATGGTAATGCGGATGGCAAGGTGGGTGAGGGAGGATTTTGGGCGGATTTGGGATTTTGGGAGGATTATATATTAATATCGAGGGTGGTGTCCAGCTTTGTAAGTAAATCGCGGCCCCAAATATTGAGGTGGACAGGGAGTACAAAAGGGCGGATTGTAGCAAGGGCACAGCCTCCTGGTTTAGAGACCGTGACCCAAGACAAACTTTGGCGCCCAGGTTTGCTACCCCCGATCCCCCACAACTCTTTAGAAGGAACTGTTGGCCAACCGACTGGCCACTCCGGATCACGAATCACCGTAACGTCAGCTCCAGTGTCCACCAACCCTGTAAAAGGAACATTATTTAAGAGAAGTGTTAACTGAGGTTTTGAGGGGCGGACTGACATTGTCAGAGCAACAAGTGGAGAGGACGTATTGTGAGACGGTGACTGAGACAGCGTCGATCCAAAGCCGTTCCCGCCCCGGGTTCGATCCTCTGCGGCTGGCACCTGATAGGGGACTAAAATCAATTGTGCAATTGACCATCCACGCGGGAGCGATTGCGGAAGATGGGTCCACACCTGAACCTTAATAACACCAGTGTAATCAGCATCGATGACTCCTGGGATGACAAAAAAACCCTGTTTCCCAGCGTGTGAGCGAGGGAGAACCAGACCCACAAATCCGGCAGGGAGAGGTCCCGTCACCTGTGTAGGTATGGCGCAAACCTCCCCTGGCAACTGAAAATCAGCGTCCTCCTGCATAATCAAATCAAGCCCTGCACTTCCAGCAGTCGCCGCCCTCATGGAATCTATGGATTGTAAGGCAGAGGAACAGTTGTCTGAGTGGGAAACACCCCCGTTTGGCCCTGGGTTCGGGGGGGACCCGTTGTGCGGTTTCCCGACCCGCTACGACACTGATTAGCCCAGTGATAGCCCTTCCGACACTTGGGGCACTTCTTTGAGGGGCGGGCGGGCGCCGTCGATGAGCGGCACTCCCGCTGAAAGTGACCCTCCTTACCACAGCGGTAACAACGCTTCCCCTCCTTCCCAGTTTTTCGCAGGGCGGCAGCCAGAACTCCAGCCTTATGTGCTTGGGTTCCGATGTTTTGGCACGCCCGCAGCATGTCCGACAGCTCTAGAATTCCAGAGGCTTGTGCAGCCTGGAGAGCACGGCGGCAATCCTCGTTCGCATTTTCAACCGCCATTTTTAACAGGATCTCCTGAGCTGCCACAGGGTTATCCACCTGTCGGAGGATAGCCTCCTGCAATCTGTTGGTAAAATCCATAAAGGACTCTGATGCACCCTGACGGATACTGGCAAAGCTTTTGGTAGGCTTGCCCGAATCCGGGACCTTCCGGAAAGCATGCTGGGCGCAGGTGGAAATAATGGGGAAGACGGCCTGAGGGAGTTGAGACTGCAGCTGAACAGTAGCAAACTGGCCCTCCCCTGCCAAGTGCTCATAAATGATACCTTGCTCTCTATATACCTGGGCTTGGCGTTCCGCCATCTGCCGATACTCACTAAGCCAAATAACATACTGACTGGGTGTCAGCATCATGCGCAACAGCGCCTTCCAGTCTTCAGGGATCAGGAAGTACCCACTACCTAGCCCTTCAATGAGACCACGCACATACGTGCTAGTCAGGCCGAACTCGCGAATCGCTTTCTTTACCTCTCTGATCACCGAGTAAGGCAAACTGACCCAGTCTGCAACCTGGTTGCCCTGGCCATCATCCTGCCAGGTCACCGGACAAACTGAGACCAGATCAGCCAGCTCCTCTGCTGTAAGATCTGAGCGAGTCTTCGCTGCGTGAACCATTTGTTGCACCAGCGAAAGCCTCTGAGCAGACGCAGACGACCCCCGGGGGGGCCCCGGAGCATGGGGCCCCACGGGCGGAGAGCGATCACACACCGGCTCCGGTGGGGAAGGCCAGGGAGGCGGTGGTAATAGAGGCACTGGGGGCGAAGCAGGGGGAGGGATGGTTGCAGGAGCGGACAGGGGTGGCGGGATCGGCAGCCCCTCTGTTGGCGCGGGAGAGGGTCTTTCTGAGGTGACACACCGTGTTGCATCGGTAGGAGGGGGGTGGCTGCAGGAGCGGACGGGCGTGGCGAGATCACCAGCCTCGCGAGGGAGGGCCTGTCCGGGGCGACACGCTGTATCGCGTCGCGGCAGAGGTGCCAGGCATGTAAAGCCTGCACGGACGCCCGAGGCTCTTTGTGCAATGTCTGGCCCAACCGCTCCCAGTCCGCTAGCTTAAGGGTTCTGGCTTCAGGGTACCACGGGCATTGGGCACTCACCTCCTGTAGCAGGAGAGTGAGTTCTCGAGTGGGGCAGTCATGCTGAGCCTTACGCAGCAAATACTGTAGCTCATTGCGGTGTTGCACTTGCAAAGCAGAGAGGGAGCTTCCCATACTTACCACAACGAAAAATACTCACCGGGATCCACGAAGCGGATGAGTGACGCGTCTGAAACCCTTGCCGGGCGAGGTGAGTGCTGAGGGCCCCATGTTTGGGCGCCAGTTGTGGCGGTTCAATGATGAGACAGAACACAGCTTTTAGCAAGCAAGCAGGCTGGTCTCTGCTAACGGGCTTCTGCCTGTCAGCTTTCCACCTTCCCCTTTATTCTCTCTCTCTCCCCCCGTGCATTACATTCTCCAACAGATAAAAGGAATACACTGGCTTTGTTTAACATTCTTATTTACCAATTTCTATCTACCGCATTCCTTGCTCTCGGGCCTTGAGCCCAGTCCTGGGAGGCTTCCCATGGTTCATATCATCTTGGCGAGATTCCAAGGTTGATGCCCTTGAAAGAAGCTGTGTGTGCACTACTCCTACACAACACTCCGGGTGTGCCCTGAATGTTGCCAAGCGCATAAACCTTTATGAATCCTACACAGGAGGTACAAACCAAAGCTTATTGGAAACCATCTCAATCAGCCACTGCATAGAAAAACCTAAGTTTCACAGAGCCCTAAACTTATAAAAGAGAATACTACCTTTTGAAGTGCATTATGGTGTTTCAGTATGGTCTTGGTATTTTTTCTCACAGTAGCACCTAGAGGTCCCACTGAGATCAGGGCTTCCTTGTGCTAGGTGCAGTATATTACCATGGTATCAGCAAGACCCTGTCCAAAAGCATTTAACAATCTAAAGAGACCAGACAAAGGAAGCATTATCTGTATTTCACAGTAGGGAAACTTAGCCACAGGAGGGCCAAGTGACTTCTCCAAGCTCACACAGGAAGTCTTTGGGAGAGCTGTGAATTGAAACCAGCCCTCCTGAGTCACAGTTGAGTGCCTTAAATACAAGACCACCTTTCTAGTCTGCTTTGGTTGAAAGGCAGTGGCGTACCTGTGATGTTCCTTGACCGTAAAAAATACAAGGAGGAAAGAACGGGTGCTGAATACCTGTGTAATGACGCAGGGCTTCTGCTGAACTCTGTAAAGAGGTGGGGAACCACAGAACTTTAAGGGCTCTAGATCTTAGTGTTCACCATACGAACAGATTCTTGTTTGTTATTAAACAGATTGTTTTTATTCTGTCTTAGTTTCAGTCCCAGCCATTGTTACGAAACATTATACAGTGGGTATGTTTGGTTAATCTAAACCAGTTTGCAAACTGCATTTTTATGCAAATATGAACATATTATGGAATTGCTAATCATTGAAGTCTTTCAGATATCCAGACATCTGGCTAGAGCCAGAATGGATTAACCAGGGCTGAGTGTAGTCCCTTGGGGGTAAGTGGGTGGCATTCCAGTCTCTCTATTACAACAAATTGAAACTATTTTGAGTTTTTTGGTATTATTTTTTTAAAGATTTGATGAAGCTTTTAAGTGTTTTTGCCCCTCCACAGAAAAAAATGTCTATACCAGTGCTGTGTACACACAGCCTGTTTTCGTATGCTTCTTAAGAGCAGTAAAATCCTTAGTCTTTTCACTTGATCTGTAAAGAAAAATACTGAGTAGAGGTGGTTTGATGTTGTAGCTACCACCATATACTGGAATGACTATGGCACACAAGCTGTTTTTACTCTTTTTTTAATAAAAACCCCCAAGCCAGTCCTTTGAACCTGTTTTAATCTGACTCTTCAAATAATGTATTATTCTGAATATTTGTAATCTCAGTAACTATTATTACTGTGAAGATATTTATAATCTAAGACTATTTTCCTAATCTCATCTCATCTCATCTCTGGTATGTATACAATGTTATTGAACTATCTGAGTGCATCACAGCCTTTAATATATGTTTATTCCCATTTATTGCCTCTACAACTTTTCTCTTAAGAATGTCTTTTTCATGTGTACTTCAGAAAATTTGATCTAGAGCTAGCAACTAGTGCCAGCCAGATGGTGGCTTTAGTGATGTGGACACTTGTCCATTAGGAGTTGGACTGAGATAATTACATGTAGGCCACAGAAAAGCACCATCTGGGTCCCTTGATTTCAACCAGTGACCAAGAAGGAGGGCTTGGCATTCTAATGCCTTCAGCCATTTTCTCCTTCTCCTTTTATCATTTTCTGAAAAACAAATTTTGATTTGCTGTTAATGATAAACTGAAGGGCACACGAAAGCACCCCATGACCTCAAGACCTATAGATTTCTGGTGGCTTAATAATAATCAACCAATACTGAGAGAACCAAAAAACAAAGGTGAAGACCCTGTCATTCTAAAGCTTCTGCTAGTTGGTTACAGTGAATGGTTATATATGGCGTGAGGCTGTGGGCGCTCTTCTCTACTATGATTATCTATTCCTGTGTTACTGCCAGGCTTGACCCTTGAAATATGTTCTGATAGGGCTGTGTCTGAAGCCCACTCAGGATCTGAAGCTAGTACAGAATGCAGCTGCCTGCCTTCAAGTGGCACAGACTGGTATGATGCTCAGTTCTCTTCACTAGCTTTCTGTTAAAATCATGGGGCAAATCAAGCTGTTGCTGATCCGAATGGTCTGGTATCTGTTCTGGAGAGCAAAATTGCCTTTTACCTCAGATACCATGAAAACAGTTATGATCAGCTGGGAAACGCTTGCTGTCGGCACTTTTAAGTTTGAAACCCTTCACATCCAGTGATGGCTCTTTCTGAATTGAAGTCTCCCCTCCTTTGAAACTTATTCTTCTTGGCATCTTCTCAGAGCCCAAGGCTACAGCCTCCATGGGCAAGATGCAAGCAACACTTGTTTTGCTTAGCATGTGGTTAACTGTTGGGCCTCGTCTTTGTGGTTTTAATTTACTATCACTTAATTTAGTAGCCAACACAATGGTAGAGTAAATTAATATGCTGTGAACATTTGGATAGGCTTTGGAGGTCCATCTCAGTGCAAGCTCAGATGGACCTCCAAACTTTAACTCACACCCTCTGTGAGATTTAGTTGCATCCTTTAAAATAAGTACAGCCGAAGTTGAATAGGCCATGGAATAATTGAAACCTGGTGTGGGATAACAGAGCACACTATGGAGTGCAGTGGTAAGATACATGCTGCTTACCCAGGAGAGTGGAGGGCCATCATCACTTGGAGTTCTGCCTCTCATAAGTTATGGGTCTTTCCACTGGTCATAAATTGAATTATACCACCATTATTTATGTTATCCCTTTATTTTTCATTCACACTGTATGCTGTGGAAAACGTGTGAAGAACACAGGCTCTTTGCCGCATTAGGAGAGGGAATATCTTACATCTATATAAGCCAGATTTTAGTACATCCCAGAGCTGTGACTAAGATATAAATGGGCCATCTGAAAAAAAAATTGTCAAAGACTCTTTTCTTTGCTCTTTCCCACCTCTTCTATTAGGTGAGATCTTATAGAAAAAGATCCTGGGCAAGGGAAATATTCACAAAGGTCCATTCTCATTATAGAGGATCTGTCTGTTCATTAGTGAACTTCTAATTTCAAAAGAAGTTTCTGTAACTTTTTTTTTTTTTAAATGTATGGGCAGATGGTATCTGGTTTGCTCTTGTTACTGGTGAGAGTCTTTTCCTGGGGTATGACAGACTCTTACGTCATGATTGTAAACATGTTTTCTTCAACATGTTTGTGTTTCAGTATCCCCTGCTCCCATGACAATGGTGAGAAATGTGAAAATACAATTTTGTGGACTTTCCAATGAGAGAAACTAGGTCAATTTTTCACACAGTCAAGGGCTGACTGTCAAAATATTAGGAGGGTTGCTTTCTTGACATCTCTTTCTGCCAGGTGACTTACATTTCATTCTATGCAAGCTCCACTCGGGGTTGATCTTTAGTTTGCCACTCCTAACAACAATAAAGAAAAATCTTCTTGTCATGTGGCTAAGCCAAAACTTCAGCTTGAAAGCTACAGCCCTAGGGCAAATAGACCAGGTGGAAATGTCAAAGTGGAAGGTGCTAAAAACAGTAAATAGTAATCAATAATTTGCTATTGGCTCTCTAGTGCTGTACGGGACATGTTCGGTTAACTTACCAGTTTTTTCTGCTGGGGCTGGCATTAAAAGGGAGTGCTGCAAAGGAGATAAGATTAGATGGTCCCTTCTGATTTTAATATCTATGAATCTGTGAAGATCATGATGTTTTTGTGGAAGTTCCTTGACCACTCTGGAAAGTTAAAGGGACTCGATTGCTGGCATCAGAGGGAACACCTGTGAGTTTTCCCCAGCCAGAGGATTAATGGCTTGGATGGGGAATCTCATGGGTCAGTGGTATAAAAGCCAAGTAGAAGGCGGGGATATAAATGTGAGAATCCAGAGTTCTGGCAGCAACCTAGAGGACCCTGGAGTGTGTAGGAATGCTTTCTTTTCACTGGAGTAGTTCATAGGATGTTCACCACCCCCAGGTAATTCTGTTCTTAGTGAGATCATTATGAAGGCCTTCGACTTGATGAATTCTTATGCACTGGGAGAGCCCTTGAACACTGGGTGAAAGTCTATGGTCTGCTTTATGCTGAAGGGCCCATTAGATAGTCTTCTGGCCTTAAGATCTATAAATGAATTTAAGCCACTTGCTTTTTCAACAAGTGTGTGACTAAGTCCAGTGGGAGGCCTTGACTTGGCGGTTGCAAGTGGGCTCTTCCAGATTGCTGTAGTAAATGACTGAGTGGCTGCATGAGGCACCATGGATGTCATGGGAAGAGCAAGGCTGGCACTGCAGGGGACTTTGGAAAATAGCACTAGGGAAGCGTACCTACATGGTTTTCCATTTTTTGTTGGATTTTTGGCCAGCTCTATAGCAGTCCCATTTTCAAATCACTCAGTTGTCAGTTCTGTGTATACTCCCCCCCTCCAAATTATTATCTCTAATGATTATCTGCGGTAATGTCACATGGACTGATTGTAATAACTGAAAAGGCCTAAGGGGAAGAATTCCATCTCAGCTCCTCAAGCAGGGGATTAAGTGCGTACACATTCAATACAATTTGTTAAGAGGTACTTATATATGTATTTGTTAAAGAAACTGTAAAATCATTTGGAACAGTTCAGAGAATAGTTATATAATGATAGCGAAGCTCCAATTTTCTTTTACTTTTCTATGGATTACCTCCTTGCAGTTATTTTTGTATCGTAATCCTTCTTTCCTCCCGCCAAAGCTACATGACTGTTGTAAGATTCCATAAGAAAATGCTTATATTCTTGAAGGATTATTGCAGCTAATTTTGCTCTGCTTCCTTCTGTTTGCATGAGGTGTTATCCTGCAGTTTGATACTGTAAATTACTGACCCCAGAAATGTTGACTCATAAAAATTAAAATCCCACAGGGAAGGGGAATATTAGTTTTCAAATTTTCTCCTTTACTGACTCTGTTGCATTTCTGATTTTTTTTCACATCTTAAAGATCTCACATCGAAATCGGGCTCTTTGAGAGATGGGGCTGAATGATCACTTATGCAAGGTAGCCTATCTCCCCTTGTTTTTTTCCTACAATCCCCCCCCCCCCCCCAAGACGTTCTGGTTAAACTTGGATTATTGCTGTGCACATTGTAAGATGAGCTATTGCCAGCAGGAGAGTGAGTTTGTGTGTGTGTGGTTTTTGGAGGGGGGGTGTGTGTGTGGGGGGGGTGAGAAAACCTGGATTAGTGCTGGAAATGACCCACCTTGATTATCATGCGCATTATAAAGAGAGGTTTCAAAGAGGGATGGGCTATTACCAGCAGGAGAGTGAGTTTGTATGTGTGTCTGTGTGTGTGTGTGTGTGGGGGGGGAGATTGAGAAAACCTTGATTTGTGCTGGAAATGGCCTTCCTTGATGATCACTTGATGATCACTTTAGATAAGCTGTTAGCAGCAGGACAGTGGGGTGGGAGGAAGTTTTGTTTCATGGTCTCTGTGTGTATATAATGTCTTCTGCAGTTTCCACGATATGCTATGCATCCGATGAAGTGAGCTGTAGCTCACGAAAGCTCATGCTCAAATAAACTGGTTAGTCTCTAAGGTGCCACAAGTACTCCTTTTCTTTTTTCTTTTCACTTAATGAGGATTACTCATACTGATGGTATCAATAGGATTTGATGGACTTGCTGCTTGAGTACATTCACAAATATATGACCCCCTTTTTTAGGATGTTTGATTGCATTTTAGCAGTTATCAACCAGAATCTTCCCTGTACGGGGGCACTTCCATGCTGGACACATAGTGAGGGTGCTCTTCTGCAGAAAAGATCCCAGTTGACTGCATTTTACAAGCTAGCCTACCTTAAAGACATATTTAATATTTTCTGTGATCTTGTCTGGGCTTCTGTTGAAGCCTGAATAGTCATTTGTTTTAAATTGTATCTTCCTTTAAAGACATCATTGAATTTTCAAGTGTTTAAATGACTTAGGAGTCCAAGTCCAATAGGACTTAGACTTAGAAGTCACTTAAACACCTTTGAAAATTTGACCCATCATCTTTCCATCCTCTATCTTGGATATCCCAAGAACTAGGTCCAATGACCTAGCTAAACTTAGAAGCCCTGCCTTGGCTGAGGTAATTGAATAAATGGTAGTTAGTAATAAACTTACACACTTTTCAGTACCCACAATCTATAAAAATATTTTATTTAAAATCTGTTAAATAAATGAAGGTGATTACCTTGCTAGCAATGTTGGTTTTTCGAATGGTTAAAATTATTTTTTAACAAATATATTCTGTTGTACAGAAAGCTACATAAGTATGTTCCTTTTGAACTGGAACTGTAGGTGCTACAAGGGGCAGAAGCTATTAGTGTGCCCTTTTAATACTGCTAAGAACTAAAGTACACATTAAACAGTTAAAAAGACTTAATGGGACAAATTTTGCCCTCTCATGCACCCCCTACAACTTCAGTGAGATCAGTCTCAAAGCTCATTTGATGGGGTTTTGTGAGCATAATTGAGAGCAGAATTTTATTCAGCCTTTGAATAAAATTCATCCTGTGCAATATAAATCCATGATTTTAGTATGCTGATGATATCTTTACAAGAGCTGGTTCTTTATTCAGTTGACAAATATTGACTTAAATTAGTGACAGTTTTATTACTACTGCATTTGGGGAGCTAGTTTAGAAGTTATTTTGCTGTTTATATGTCTGCCAACAGAACTTGGTCATTTATAGATCATTAATTTTTGTACAAAGAAAACATAGTATGCAAATAATAGTCTATCTGTGGAAGTCCGAACAATCCTCTGGTCTCCCTTTCTCCATAGCTATCAAGTAAATTTTTGCAAAAGTAAATTTTTTTTTCATACAAATAGAGTACAGTGCAATTTCTGCTTCCTGCACTGAGTACCATGGCAGCAAACATGGTTTTAATCAATACAAGGGTCATACCATTAAGCACAACTTTCTCATCCCCAGGATGAATCACACTTGAAGCACATAACATAATGGAAAGGATGTGCAGCTTCTGTTTATGCATAGCGGCCTGGGGACAGGATCAAAGGCAGTACTTTTCATACAGTAATATATATGCACAGAGACTATTCAGTTTCCTTAATTAAAATATTACCTATTATCATTGTGTGCCCTTTTATACCACAGTGGACATCATCTTTCTCATTCTGGGTGTGCCTTCGCCACATTCCGAAACACAGTGTTCTATCTGTTTTTCTGAAAGAAAAATGTGCTAATGAAATGAAACTTCATTTGCATAATCCAGAATAGTTCAAATTGAATACAGATCCTAATGAATGTACAGTATATGTTTCTAATAAAAAGTGTACATAAAACACTTAAAATCTTTCCCAGATTTAATGTTTGACTTGAAATAAGCATTTTCATTTCCAATTTTTAAATCACACTGTACCTCAGGGATAGCATTGGTAGCATTTGACGAAAGCAGTTGTTATTAGATGTAATCCTTTTGATTGAATACTACATTATATAGTTGCATAAACCACATAAGGCCAGGCAACAAATAACAGTCCTCTAGGCGCTAGCTTATGGTTCACCATTTAGAGGAAGAAAATATAAAACAAACCAGAGATTCTAATTTATTTTATTTAAATTGAGTATTCACTCTTTTTTTTCCATTTCCTGTGTGGCCTCTTTGTTTTTATTGGCTTACTCACAACTTCAGGGCTAAGTGAAATGATTTATTTTTTAGAAAAAGGGGTTTGTTAAGTAGGGTTCTGAATTCTGTTCATTTTTTGGCTTTATAAGGCTTTGTTCAAGTAAGTCAAAAGGGAAAGGATCTTAGTGCATTGTTTATATTTAGGCTTGGCAGAATTCAGTTTTTAGTTTTTATAATTTTAACAGATAATATCATTGGTTATTTTAAAGCATTTTATATTTTTTATCAATGTTAATTTTTCATAGTTGTGCAAAATTATCAATTTTAAGATTTTCTAATTTTAATTGGTTAAAATGTTTGTAGGTGGGGGAAATTATTGGGCACAGGCAATAATTGTGTAATGACGATAGGTGTTGAGATTAAAAAAAATAAAGCTTTATAACTGTTAAAACACAAATTTTCAACATCACATGTCAAAATATACGAAGTAAATATCCTTAAGTCAGACTCTGAGTTCTCAAGCAGCATTTTTATTACTTTATCTATCTGTGAATTTCAATGATCATCGATGGAAAACTTTTTTTTGGTCAGTTTGTATGTGTATGGTGAAAATGACGTGTACCAACATTTACCAATAAAACCTGTTTACCATTCGGATGCACAAGACACAGCCCCTTTTGGAGGATCTTACAGCCTTGCAAAATTTGGTGGTTTTGACCCCAAACCAGGAGGAACTTGGCAGCTTCAGATGAGTTTTCTTGGAACAATCTGGTAGGTCTGATTTAATCCAAGATTTTAAGGTGCTTATCCCCATAGTATCTAGATTTTCGTGTGTCCAGAGTTCTCTTCTGCAATTGGTTTTGCAAATGAACTGTGGGGGCCTTTCCTCTACACCCCCACTGGTGAGCTCTATGCCATTTTCTTAGTGAGGATTTGAAAATGGAACCCGATACAACATACATTGTAGTTTAGAACTTTTTTGGTAGCAGCTTGCTGATGGATGCTAAGACTACTGGGAAACTTCATCTGGTCCAGAATGCAGCCATCCTTTTGCTTAGCAGTGCTTCTAAAGCATTACACTTTGGTTCTGTACCATATTCTATCCTGGCTTCCAGTCCATTTCTGTGGGCAATTCAAAGAGAGGGTTTTTTGACCTAGTTGGCTCATGTGACACTGATAGCTGCTGATATGTTTGAGTTAACATCATCTTAATGTTGATTGGGATAAGGTTTGAGGCAAGATATTTTCACTGAAGAGTCCATGCTTCAAGAACTCACTGTTCCTTTGGTTCAATAGAGCTCAAGTCTGTTGGCCTTCAAAGTGTGCTGCAAGGTTTACCTGTTCTCCCAGGCTGTTAAGTCAGGTACGTCTTTGGATTAGGGTAGCTATTACAAATAATGAATGGGGGTGAGGTGGAATTTGTCAGTAATACTGGTCCAAAATTGTTGCATATTCTGTGTTTTCAAATCAGTTATTTGTACATGTGCCTAAAACATGGGATAAGTGCATTTTTATAAATCAACACTAAACTTTCACCCTGATCTGGTGCTTAAAAACCTGCTATGTGTCAGTTCTCATGTGCACATGATAAACAACAGAAAAGCATAATGTAGCGTGTTATCGTCCAGCAGTGCCAGCTCCTCAGTTGTTTATATGTATAAGCAGATGCTTATGCGTGGGGATCATTGACGTATTATCCACAGGGTGACTTGATTTACCAAGAGGTGACATTGATTTGGTTCCAAGCACAGAGATATCTGTAATAAAGATAGGCTGGAGACAAAGGAGTTTCAAATGTTTTTTTTTCTTATTTTCCATTTTTTAGCCATTAGGGTTATTAAAAAAAATTCATCTGCAGCTATTTATTTCAAAAGCGACCCTAACAAAATGCACTGGGAAGCAGGAATACAGATGTCCATATAGCCATGTCCTGTAATGATTTTAGCAAGTGATAGGTAGGACTGCAGCTCAGTGTTGGCTGGTAAGCTAAAATCAGTGACCTGTATGTCTTAAATCTAATCCGTTGAGTATTTTTTTTCCAGCACTTATCCTCCTTTTATTTTCTTTTTAAGAATTCTGTTATGTGTCATGATTTTATTGCAACAGCAATTATATTTCTATCTAATTTTGAAAAGTGATATTCATTTCACAAAAGATTTCTGGTCACCACTTTACAATATCATAGAAAACCTTTTCTTGAGGCTGGATAATGTCTCAGTGTGACTTTTATTGCAGCACACAAATAGGAGTGTCTTGACGACTTCCAAGCCATTAATATCTAACTTACGTTTAAATATATGAATAAAAGCACAGGTTTTCTAGAGTTTCATCTTTTTTGTAATGTATTTAGTTCTATAACATACTATAGCCAGATGAGCATTAATCCTTTAGTATTTTGAAGAATGGGAATTTCTCCTTTTTGAAGATTTTGTTTCCCTCTATCAGGGAATACTTTATTCAGCCAGAATTATTTTCTTTTGGCTTACAAGGGCGGCAGTTAATGGAGCACATGGCACGTCTTCCTCCTTTCCCATCCTCGTTCTGATGCTTTTGTTTTTCCTAGCCTCTCCTGCATCTGTATCTCCCCTTTTTAAAGTCCCTGCAGGCCTCATATTTCCAAAATGATCTTCCTCTTGACTGTTTGGGATCTCTCTCTGAGGAGCTACTCCATCTATAACTTCAGAGAGGCTGTTCCTTTTGTCCACTTCTATGTAATTTCATTGCTTTCCATGTGACCAGCTCCTCTTAAACTGAAGAGTTCTGGGAAGAACTGGAACCTGGGAAGACTGACAACTATTTGGGACAGTTATAGTGCTGCAGTGTCACCCCACCAGATGTTTTTGTAAATCCATGCAGTTCAATTAACTAGTTAAAGAGTCAAGTAACTAGTTGGCACCAGGATTGCTCATGGTCAAGGGCAGTAATTCTGTGCAGCCTGGTACTTCTGATGCTGCGGTACTCTGCTGCTGGTGTCTCTGTAACCTCTTGGTGTATGAGACCAGAGGCAAATTCTGTTTTGTTTTGTGTTGGTTTTTTCCTTACTTGAACATTCCCCCACCATTCCATTCATAGGTGCAGCTGATAAGGAAATGCTGATAAGGAAATGCCCCAAACTTATTGTTACCCTGTGGTTATCTCCTTTATCACAGCTGCATGTCTTATGCATTCTTCCGCTTTGACTCTCTCCTCCCTTCGTCTGCCTCACTCACTCACTCACTGTGGAGGTTGAACCTCTGTTTCTATTGATGTAGAAAGTCACTTAGTTTCTCTTGTGCCTTAAGAGAAAATCTACTGAAAATAATCCTCTGCTCTTAAACTTAGTAGCTATTAGACCCCATGGTACTACAAGTGGAGAATTTGAGATGTTTAGACATTGACAATGACTGGGAATGTCCTTGCCTTTGCTACAGTTAGGCTATGTCTACACTACACAACTTTTAGCAACATGGCTGTGTCACGACAGCCGCGCTGCTAAAAGTTGCACCGTATAGCCGCTGTGTGTCGGAGCTGACAAAAAACTTCCACCCCCAACGAGTGGCGCTTGCATTGACGGCAGGAGAGTGCTCCTGCCGATAAAGCGCTGTTCAAACTGGCGCTTGTCGTTGGCAAGACTTTTGTCTTTCAGGGTTTTTTTCTTTCTTTTTTTTTTTTTAACACCTCTGAAAGACAAAAGTTTTGTCATTCACTTGCCAGTGTAGACATAGCCCTAGTGTGTTTGCTCAAGGAACAATGGGGTATACAGCAGAGAGAAACTGAAAAGATACATTCTTGATGCTGAGACATATCATGTTAGTTTCTGATACACTGGAGAAAGTGTTCAGAAATAGCTAAATGTCACTTCAGGCCCCAATCTAGCAAAGCACTTTAAGCACACATCTTAACTGTAAGCACTGATGTAGTACAGTTGATTCCAATCAGAGTATTCACGTTTGTGCTTGAAATTAGGCATGTGTTTGAGTGCCTTCCTGGATCCAGGGGCTAAGCCCTGGTCTACACTAGGACTTTAGGTCGAATTTAGCAGCGTTAAATCGATGTAAACCTGCACCCGTCCACACGATGAAGCCCTTTATTTTGACTTAAAGGGCTCTTAAAATCGAGTTCCTTACTCCAACCCTGACAAGTGGATTAGCGCTTAAATCGGCCTTGCCGGGTCGAATTTGGGGTACTGTGGACACAATTCAACGGTATTGGCCTCCGGGAGCTATCCCAGAGTGCTCCATTGTGTCTGCTCTGGACAGCACTCTCAACTCAGATGCACGATTGTCTGCCGTTGCTCTGATGCAGGGAGGGGCAACTGATGACATGGCTTACAGGGTTGGCTTACAGGGAGTTAAAATCAACAACGGGGGTGGCTTTACATCAAGGAGTATTTCAGGCAGGACTTCACGGAGGGTTCCAATAAGAAATGGTGCACCTAAGTTATTGTTCTTATTGGAACAAGCAGGTTGGTCTGGCCTCTGATTGATACATGGCTAGATTTACCTCGCTGCACTTTCTCTGTGAGTGACTGCAGTGTGACCTAGAGGAGTGAGTCCCCTAGACGGGGGGCGAGCGGGGGTTGCAAATGAGTACAAAACAAATCAGGTCTATTTCTTGTTTTGATACACTCCATCTATCTTTTACATCTTTGGCTGGCAGCAGACGGTGCAGAAGGACTGCATGCCATCCACATCTCATGGCTGCTCGGCAGAAGATGGTACAATAGGACTGCTAGCCATTCTCATCTCTTGCCTGCCTGGCAGAAGATGGTACAAGAGGACTGCTTGCAATCCGTATCGCCTGCCTGCTCACCATAAGATGGTTCAATAGGACTGACTGCAGGACTAAAGAGAATGACCTGATCAGGTCACTCCAAATTTAGTCCCTGCACCCATGTCTGCCCAGGCGCTCCTGATCGACCTCACAGAGGCGACCAGGAGCACCTCGGACACGACGATGACGGCTATCAGTCCTACTGTACCGTCTGCTGCCATAAGGCAATGGGTTGCTGCTGCTGTGTAGCAATGCCGTACCATGTCTGCCAGCACCCAGGAGACATACGGTGACGGCGAGCTGAGCGGGCTCCATGCTTGCCGTGGTATGGCGTCTGCACGGGTGACCCAGGAAAAAAGGCGCAAAACAATTGTCTGCCCTTTCTTTTACGGAGGGAGGGAGGGAAGGGGGGCCTGACGACATGTACCCAGAACCACCCACGACAATGTTTTAGCCCCATCAGGCATTGGGATCTCAACCCAGAATTCCAATGGGCAGCGGAGACTGCGGAACTGTGGGATAGCTACCCACAGTGCAACACTCCGGAAGTTGACGCTTGCCTTGGTACTGTGGAAGCATTCCGCCCAGTTAATGCACTTAATGCACTTAGAGCATTTTCTGTGGGGACACACACACTCGAATATATAAAACCGATTTCAAAAAAACCGACTTCTATAAATTCGACCTAATTTCGTAGTGTAGACATACCCTAAGTGAGGGCAGTCTTGGGTTGCTTTCCCTTAAGAGATTGACAAGTAAGTGAGACCTGGTCAAGGGTTCATAGTCTAACTTGAATATTAAGAAAACCTTTTTGGAGCTGTCTACCTGAATCTTACTTCTCTTACTCAGATTTGCAAGTTCTTTTCCTCATTCTCTGTCCCATTTATTTTATCCTTCTTCCCAGGGACTGAATGATTTTGGTGAAACTTGAGTATAAAAGATGTGCAAGTAATTTATCATTGAAGACATTGATGTTAGTATGATCAATCACATTTTAAAATAGACTTCAGTGCAACTGTCAGTGCTGGGGGTGCAAGTGCTGAAGTTTAGAGGTCTGTCTGATTTGTTGGCATAGATTTGCATACCTAAAACTGAAGGTCAACTTTTTTAAGATGTATGTATGCTATATGGGCAACTCATCCCTCAGTTACCCTCACTGATACATGTTTTAAGCCCAAATCTCACAAGCCCAGTCTCCTTTTTGGGGGTTCATTTTCACCTGCAAATGTTATACCCACATGTTTTGCACCACTAGGCAGCTCAGTTCTTGATCTATGCCTGGATTCAGGCATTTAGCCGGGTAAGTGGTAAGATTTGTTCCTTGATTTACCTGTGGGCATGAACAAAAAGGTACAAAACTGTGCCCTCAGCACCACTAAAACTTGCCTGAATAGCCTGCTTCTAAGAGAGACTTTTGAAGTGAGAAGCCCTTAGAACCAGAACAGCAAGTACAGGAAACCAAGTTCAAGCTGAGAAGAATCTCTTAGAATATGCAGCCTATTCCACTACTAACATGTTCTCTAACTTTTCAGCATGAATTTACCTTGATCAGAGTCACTGTACTGGATTTCAGTTACTCCCCCGTCTGAATATCTAATCCATTCCACACAAACTGCTGAAAAGGATCAGGAGTTTTTCAAACAGTTATCCCCATTGGACTTTTGTTATTAGGAGGATCTCTGTTAAGCAGCTCTGTCCCTCAGACCCTTACTCCTGTGAGTCCCCTTTATTCCTGGGGAGTAGACTATCTGTCTCAGTAGGGATTGGAAGCCATGAAAATGCCATTTACTCCCACTTCTGCCACTGGCTTGCTGTGTGTGACCGGGGAAAAGTCTCTAATTTCTACCTGCTTCTCAATTTGTAAAAAGTAGGTCAATAACTTTTACCCACCTGTGTAATGCATGTCCAGATCCTTGAATGAAAAGCGCCACTGTATAGAAATAAAAGGTGGCATTATTGTTTTTTTTAAATAGTTGAACATTTTGACTGGTAGATAAAAGTTTTCTTGTACAAATAGGTAAGATATTAGTGGTTTGAGAAGGTAAGTTCTGTTACTAAGGCACTCTTCTTGTAATAGGGAATAACACTAAAGCCTGAAACATTTTACTTACTGGTAAAAGACAACTTTCTAATTGTGCCCACTGATGGAAATACAGCTTCCTACTGGACAAGTCTATTTCAGTTAAAGCCACTGTCAAACCCCACCCTTCATCTTTATTGTGTGTGTGATTTTGACTCAGTGTCAGGATGGTTCACTCTTCCAAGGAGAAAGCAGAATATATTTGCTCATTTTGTCACAATTTTGTTTATTTAGTGACTTTAGTGTTCACAAAATGGGCTGGGCTGACACCTGTGGGCCCCACCAAGACTTGTGCTCCGGTGTAGGCACAGTACAAACACATAGTAGAAGACAATCTTTGCTCCTTAAGAGCTTAGGGCCAGGTTTTTAAAGGATTCAGGTATTCATCTGCTCAGAGTTACAAGGCCTAACTCACGCAGAAGCTTATGTCTCTCTCTTTCAAAATTGACTTCATGAGCTAAATCTCACCAACTTGCAGGTTCCTAAGCATGTTAGGCATTGCAGCGATGAGTAGAGCAACATCTAGGTACCTTTAAACTCTGAGCCTTTAAGTCTAAGGGTAAATTCCTGGTGACACTGAAGTCAATAGCAAAACTTCCATTGACTTCAGTGAGGCCAGGAGTTTGCCTTAAATATACAAGACAGAGGTGGGAGGAGAAACAGAGGCATAGAATAGTGACTTGCCCAAGGTCACACAACTTGTAGTGGCAGAGCCAGGACTACACGCAGCTCTCCTGAGCCCCAGCCCAGCCCTCTGTCTGCAGACTATGCTGCTTCTCAAGAAACACATGGTGAAATAAGTGACTCTACTGCTAATCTTTCATCACCAGTCCTGGTTCTGTGTGTGTGTGTGTGTCCAGCATACTCTGTAAAGGATCATATAAATGTTGATAAACAAACACGAGGTCAAGAAATGCACCTGACAAAGCTACGATTTGTAGAGCAGCGCCGGGTGCCTTTTCATAAGGTGGTGTTGTGTATTAATTTGAATTTCTCTGTCTTCCTGCAAATTTTCCTACAGCATTATGTGCTCAAACTATGTCTGTATTTTGGAAGATTCAAGTTTGACCACTGTAAATGGGTTTATATTTCCAACAGGGCAGTTATTTAATTTCCTGTTGGAAGTCTACAAATATTGGCTCTGTTCACTACTTGGGAGGAAGCCAAAAGAGAGTACAGTATCATTAACATGCTCTATTCTATTGGAGATTTTGCTTAATAAGAGTTTCATCCATACTTAGGACTGGAACATAATAAAACATATCTTTCTAATTAAGCCCCATAAGTGTAGTTAATAGCATTAACTTAGAAGAGATGGAGATGGAAAGGTTAGCATGAGGACAAGTATTTTTCATTTTTTCTTAGTCCTGATTTTACTCACTTTTATTTTGCTGTGGACTTTGTTGTTGCCTTTTGCAAATAAAATACCAGAACTAAGGTACCAATCCTGAAATTGGATGCATAAGGATAGACATATATTGGCCCTCAGGCCATTGACTTTGGGATACACTTGCATGGTTTTGATTGAAGGATTGGTGCCTAAAAATGTATTGGTGATATTTTGGATAAAATTATCAGAAGTGTCTAAGTCATTTAGGTATTTTCAAAAATGTCACTTAGGCCGTTAAGTGACTTAGATGTGTTTTGAAAATTTTACCCTTAGAGGAACAAAAAAGCATAGAATTTTTTTGCAAGCGAATACTATTGCAAAAAAATATCTTTTGTTTAATGATCAGATGAAATAAATTTTCTTTAACTGTTTTTAAAACTGGAAAAAAGGAAACAAGTTCTTCTTTCATTTACTGATTTTTAGCAGTGAGGGTAACTAAGCATTGGAACAGATTACCTAGCAATATGGTAAAATTCTCCGTCACTTTGAGTCTGATCCTGAGTAACTATGCTGGCTTTGGTACAGTTATTCTGGATTTGCACTGGTCTAACTGAAGGTAGAATTTCCCCAAGGAACCTATTTGACCTATGATAACTGCAGAATGCAATGTATGCTGGATCTACTGCCTGCTGACCTATTCTGCACAAAGGAAGACCTGCTATGGTGGGGGAAAAACCCAAATGCTGTGTGCCTGGGAATTCTGAATCCGCTTGGGTGTCAGGATGGCGAGGAACTCATGGAAAAACACATGAAACTTGCACATTTTTGTAGATATTTGTGATCATTTACTTCTGGCTCATTTACAACCTCATCAGAAGTAAGGTTACATGACAGATGTGATGCCAAGAGCAGGAAGGAAAAGGCATGTTATGCATAGCTGTCATGCCCCGTATCACATTCTTCAAGGCCCCTATTGGCTGATGACAATACGCAGTTTAGGACAGTGGTTTGGATTGAATCAAAATTGGGTGTTGAATAACTTGCATGTGTCAAATGATCAAGATTAAGTTCTTTTTCCTTGGCCCCCCCCCAAATGAAATTAAAAATTCCTTTACATAGAAAATGCACATAAAAATCCACATATATAATAAAGTGGTATGTGGGACAAAAATTCATCAAACATATAGAAATATACTGCTTTATTAGGTCCAGTTTGGGTGGATTCTCCATCACTGACAATTGGTAAATGAAGGTTGGATGTTTTTCTAAAAGACATGCTCTAGGAATTATTTTGGGGAAGTTCTTTGGCATGTGTTATACAGGAGGTCAGACTAAATGATTGCAATGGTCCCTTCTGGCCTTGGAATCTATGAATCCCTGCTACCTTCATATTTTTATGAATGATTTTTAGTAACATTTGTATCTGTTATACAGCATACAGGTGAAGACTATTACATGCATTTACTTCTAGGTAGACAAATGTGAGTCTGGTTTCCTTCCCCCGGCCCCCCATGTGCCCACTTAATTCCCATTGTTAATAGCAGTTACATTTGCATATGGACAGTAGACACTCTGGTCCTTATAGTTATTTTCCAAATGTTAGGGAATATGGTTCTTATTCCAGTTCAGGAAGCTTTGCGAAAAATCTTTTGGATGGGTCATAGGAATAAATATGGCTCTTTCAACTTTATTTCTCTGACGTCTGAGTGATAACATCCAGTCGTTTGAATTTCTACATTAGGTTTCATCCAAGGATCTCAAAGTGCTTTATAAGAATGCTATTATTTAATTACCACAATACCCTGTGAGTCAATTAAGTCTTTGAGATCTGGTGATAAAAAGCGCTACATAAGAAGTAGGGATTATTATATTGGCTACATATCAGCATCCCCATTTTAGAGAGGGGTAAAGTATGCAACACAGGTTAAATGGCTTGCTCAAGGTCACACAAGTGAGTCAGTAGCAGAACTTGGAATAACACCTAGGAGTCCTGATTTCTATAGCCCTGTGTTTTACCATTAGACCACACTCCTTCACCTATAATAAAGAAACGTGCCATAAAATAACATTTTGCCTTTTAAAATGCATGTAATAGGGTTTTAGGGCGGGAAGAAACCCATACTAGTTCCTCTAGACCAGTGCTACTCAAAGTGGTGGTCCACAGACCATCGGCTGCTGGTCTGCGCACACACTGGAAAAAAAACTTGCTGGTCCCCCACATCAGATAGCTTCAGATGCACTGATCTAGACCATAAGACTACAATAGGCATTTATCTAGATGTGACCTGATATTTTCAAGGGGTTTTGATTCCACAAGCTCTTTCAGAAGTAGGCTCTTTTACCATGTAAATATGTGTGCTAATGTTTTTTGGACTTGTGCAGCATGTGAAAATGGGCTGAAGTGCTGTTTTTAATGTAATATTGTACTCTGATCCAACAGAATATAGTATAGTTCAAATTAAGGTGACCAGATAGCAAGCATGAAAAATCGGAATAGAGGGTGGGGAGTAATAGATGCCTATAAACACTCAGAATATTGGGACTTTCCCTATAAAATTGGGACATCTGGTTAACCTAGTTCAAATTAATACAGTGTACTACTGTAATGAGCTAGTATGTATGTGTGCCACTGCCCACTGCTGGACAGAATTGGAACTACTCAGCAATGTGCCCTAAACTGCTAACAGCTAATGGAGATTGTCCTGCACTTCTGAGTTCTATCCCAACTATTGTGAAGAAGTTTGAAGGGATCATGTTGTGCAGCAAAGTGACAGCCATGGAGTCCTATGTGGTCCTGGATTTGTGCTATACAAACCAAACTAGTAAGAGATGGAGAAAGCGGGGAGTTAGTCTACTAAATCCAAATTTAACCAACTTCTGTTGGTGAGAGAGAGAAGCTTTCACACTTACACAGAGTTCTTCTTTGGGTCTGGGAAATATACTCAGAGAAACATTTTTCCTAGACCTAAAGGAGAGCTCTGTGTAAGCTCAAAAGCTTGTATCTCTTACCAACAAAAGTTGGTCCAATAAAAGATATTACCTCACCCACCTTGTCTCTCTCATATCCTAGGACCAACACGGCTGAAACAACACTGCGTACATAAATCCATGTTTAGGCACTTAAATAATTAGGCCTGTTTGACCAAGGCTGGGGGAGGGGGTTGGGATGACATCTCACGTATAAACTCTCATTTACTGCTAAAAAAATAGAGGGCCTTGTCATACTATCTGTAGGGCGTAGCTGGCTTTGTTTCCTGGTGCTCAATGTAAAGAATAAGGTGCTGTGTAAGAACTACTCAGTGTATATCTGCCTAGTCAACAACTTGAACTATGTCTTTACTTCTAGACACGGGTTTTCCTGTGAAGCTGGGAAAATTTATTTTTGTATCAATTTTAGCCTTTTTTTGCATAACCAAGAGGTATAATCAATTTGGATTAGAGCCTGAATGCTTAAGTTCTGTTGGGGTCAGACCTAACTTAATTTTGTAAAGTATTTCAGCCTTCGTATAGTCTGTGATCTTCTTGTCTGCAAGAAGAAGAAAAAAAATCAAATTCCAAATCTAGGAGAAAAAGCCTTGTGTGCTTTTTGAAAACTATATATATTTCTTCATATATGACAATTATAATATGTAAATAAAATAAACTTGTATCCACAGAACAGTAAAAGTACAAATATACTACCCTCCATTTAAAACTGGAGGTTTGGATTTTCAAAAGTATTCAGTGCACAGCATAGTACAAAGCAAAGAGGGAAGACCCAGTCTCTTCCCTAAGGTATTTACAATCGATACAGGATCCTGCAGAGTACAGCACTCATGTTGGAATAATACCTAAATTATTTTTCACGTAGGATCTGCCTGTGTTCCGTATAAATATATGGGTATTTGCCTTTGGGTAGCTCCAGGCTCAGGTCCACAGCCTACGTACATTACTCAGACATAGACTGTAAGGTATGACCCTGAAACCCTTATTCACATAAGCAGTCCTTACTCATGAGAGTATTCAAGTATTTGCAGATGTGTGGGTTCGATGTCTGAGCTCATACACACCAGATTTTTACTGTTGTTTTTTTTGACTGATGTGCTAATATTCACCCATGGTGGTTCTTTAAAAGCCAGTTAAGTCTCTCTTCATTACAAAGTACATTTTTAGTTCTGTCCAAGGAGATGACAAGTATTGTCTACTTCAGTAATCACATAAGTCACTTAAGAACCAAAACTTGAAACATTGTGAAAATGTGAAACATCAGAATTTTTACTGTTTTTTATTTATCTGTGTAATGGACTTCCATGCACTTCTCACTTCCCGAGTGGTTCAAGTCTTCCAAGAAACTTAATCAGCCTGCCCCCCAAGACTGTATCTACTTGAGTTGACTATTGTTTTGAGGTAATATATCATTGAGTCTGGTCCAAATGGAAAAAAACTTGTCTTTTAAAACCAGTGTGAGCCATCAGGAGGGTGAGCTCAGCAGGGACTAGTTCATGTATAAGTTAAATACCAGCCATGAGGGGTTTCCGATGCTGAAAAATAAGCAAAATCTGCAGTTATGTAGAAAACAGAGGCCCGTTTCTCCATGTACATATGTCTAACTCAAAGTTTAGCCTCTAAGGGATTTGTCTGCTGAAAAGAGGAGGCCAAGGTGGCCAAGAAAGAAATACATGCCCTGCTCAAATAACTGGAGTATACAAGAACAATCATCAACTCTCTTTTCTTCATTCAAATGAGCAATTTCCCCAAGGGCACCTGTTCTAATCCTGTACTGTTTAACCTTTATTCCTTCCATTGCCAATCCAAAAATGGTTTTGCTAGAGTGACTCCCAAGTAAAATGACACATGCTTTCTGAAGTGCAGTGGTTTTTATCATTCTACAAAGAGCAGATTCTTATTTAGCCTTTTAATACAGATTCATCAGACTTTAAGGATTCTGTGTCATACCTTATGGTACAAGTCCATGGGCTTGACACATGCTCTTTTCTACAATGTAAAATATCCATGTTTTGCATGCAGTAACTTTATACACCATCTGTTCATTCTAATTCTCTCTTCTTCCTGTCAGGCTTCAGGTATTATCTAATCTATTTTATCTATCTTCCTTCTAGTGGCTCCTGGAGGCCCCACTGTACAAGGTATGATGTAAACACATTTTAACAGGCTGTTTAATGCCCTGGTGAGCTAACAGCCTAAATAAAAAAGATAGGCAAAGGTGGGAGAGGAAACAGCCACAAAAAGGTGAAGGAACTTGCCCAAGCTCAAAGTGCCGGCCAGTGGCCACAAATAGAACCCACAGTTGCTGCTTCCCCAGTCAGTACCATGATCCCTGGATTGCACTGACTGTTAACACATGTAGGGCCCATTAACAAAGAAATTGCACATGCCTCATTCAAAAACACTGTTGATCTCCTTTAGAGGTAAACATTGGATAGGTATTTGTTTTGGTCATGGTATTCCACTGTTTATTTCCCAACATTTGTCTTTCCCATTTTGAGTCCTCTTCTCTCTCCTCTGCCTGGTGCAGGGAGGCCAGATCATCTATAACGTAAACTCATCCCAGGGGACCTCTGATAAAAAGAGTCAGTGGAAAGGCTAGCTTTCCCTTACCATTTTTTTGTTGGTTTATAAAAACATGTTTAATTATTATGTGCTGGTAGAATTCAGTTCATTTGGGCATATTGTATTCTTACACTGTGCATCTCGTTAAACTGATGATAGTGAGGATAGTGAATAAACCTTCAGATTTCAGAGTAACAGCCGTGTTAGTCTGTATTCGCAAAAAGAAAAGGAGTACTTGTGGCACCTTAGAGACTAACCAATTTATTTGAGCATGAGCTTTCGTGAGCTACAGCTCACTTCATCGGATGCATACTACAGAGGAGTGTTGCCTCCTGGCCACATGTGATTTCTGCATCTAAGCTCCATTAAAATAACATGAACCACAGCTAGTCACTGGGAGTGATGTACGTGGCATGGTGTAATACCAAAAGAGGAGCTAATGGGTGATAGTGAACTGTTAATATTGATTTGCAACACCCTACAGTGGCAGAAAAGCCTGTGTGATTTCATTGTTGGGGCTGAAGAGGAACTGCAAACAGATGCATTAAGTTATAGACTATCAAGGTGATTCCTCCTCCTTTATGGCTTTTGTGGGATGCACTTAAAATATTGTATTCAGTTCTGGGAAATTCAATTCTGTACTACACACGTTTTGGGGTGGGGACTCAGAAGAGCAATCAAAATGACCGAGGGATTGTGTTTCAAGGAAAAATAATTATATAGAACCTGGTCAAACAACAACTAAGAGAGACGATATAACTATGTATGGAATGGAAATATCTGATGGGTGTTAACAGGGAGAAGGGTGGGGTGATGCAGTGAGGTATAAGTAGAAGTAATGGGAAGAAAATAAAGCAAATGGAAACTTAGGCTAAATTTCAGGAGCAGTTTCCTAACAATGATATCTATTGAACTGTGAACAGTTTTTCAAAGTAAGTCATGGAAGCCACATTGCTTGAGATGTTTAAACTGGATTGGACCAAACTGTTGGAAACCATATTGCTGGGAGCAGGCCTTCCTTGGCAGAGGTCTGAACAAATAGGCTGATCCAACTTCCAGAGAAGTCGATGAGAGTCTCTGCTGATCATGGTGAACTTTGGATCAGGACCTAAAGGACATAAGGTGTGTCTTCTGTTTCTGTGATTCAGACTGTGTTAAATGCCAGGTTTCATGTTTCTTGGTGAATTGTGCATAGAATTCCAGTGAAACAGAAAAGCCATGGAAACAAACTTGTCAGTGTTTTTTTCATTAACTCAGACTGCTGGCCAATAAACTCTTTGCTTTTAAAGTTTCTTTTATTGGAATGAGAGTAAAATATATCTCCTCAGCCAATTCTTCTTTTTTCTGTGCTCTATTCCGGCCCCCCCCCCCCCAGATTCTCAAACTTTTTTTTAGCTATATCTGTTCTATTGACTTTAAAGTTACAATAATTTTATTTTTGCTTAAAAGAAAAAAACACATTTAATGTACATTCCTTGTAACTTGAGCCTTGGTGGTCTTGGAAGAAACCTAAAAAATAGTTTTGGTTGATAATGTGTAATATGAATGCAATTAGCTGGGGGCTTTTTCTCCTTTTCAAAAAATTGTAGAAAAATAATGCATGGCAAATTTAGATCGGAGCTAGGTACTCTCTAAATCTTTATTTTTGTTACCCCAAAATGTATGGAAATTTGTAATTATTAAATTCCAGGCTATCATGCACACATTTACTGTATATCAGAAATCTTGTTTGGAGGTCACAGTGCTATCTTTATATATGGGAAAGGGCCGTCACATATTGTGTGTTTCTTCTCTCATTTCCCCACCATATGTAGTCAACAGAAAAAAAATAACGTGGTGAAGGGCTCTTCTTGGATGTACATTAATGGAAAATAAGGAAGAATAGAGGAGGCCTTTGGCTTCAGTAGTTAAGCTGTCTCAACAATCAGCTGCTGAAACAACGGAGCAACTTCATTATAGATAGGTAATCTCATTATACTGGCACGTGGCAGCCTGGCTGCAGTCTAGCCTGTGGGCATAGTCTGCTTTTTAGGTTTTTATAACTTTCCAATTTCAAACTGCATTATGCTGAAACTTATTAAGCTTTTGGCTTTAATGCAATTTTTTGTCCTTCTAGGAAACTTGCTCACATCTACAAATCCTAATCTTTATTTGTAGAAGGGTTTTTTGGGGGGGAAAAAGCAAGAGGTTTTTGGTGGTTTATTAGTTGTGCTCAGGGTTCTGGGATCTCTGTGACAGTTCAGTGCTTAGTTCTGTGGCATGGGTGAGAGACTTCTGCTGCTGCAGCCATTTCATGGGGTGCTCACAGCATCCACTGCTACTTAAAGAAGTGCAGACAACCTAAATCCATCCATCCTATCTTGTGTGATCCATGAAGTCCACAGCTCAGATCTGTGGCCACCATTTTGGACTCTCTCCTCAGAGCGCAAATCCCCACACGCCATTTAAACCTTTGCAAACTCCTGTACACGTCACTTCCTCACCACTGCTGATTGCATCTGATGCATTGGCACTCAAGATGCTAGCCTGGGGGCAGCAGTAATTCTACAGAAGGCCTTTGAATTGTTGGAATCAGATGCAAAAATTTTACCAGGGTCAGAGTTAGGAAGACCAACGACTGTTAGGAGTGGTAGCACAGTGAGGCAGTATCACATTGTTACAGGGAGAATTCTGCAGCCTGGGGAGAGTCATTTGCTGTCAGCTAAAGTAGGAAAGAGAATTATTAATTAACCATTATCTTCAATATTGTTGTTGACTGAGTCACATTTCTCTTTCCTTTATCTTTGGCACTTACATGGCCTCCATCACTGTAATTTCTGAGCACCTCACAATATTTAATGCATTGTGCAGGAGGTCAGACTAGACTATCATAATGGTCCTTTCTGACCTTAAAGTCTATGATTCTATGATTCCACTTATCCTCACAGCACCCAGGTAAGGTAGGGAAATGCTATTATCCCCATAGTACAGCGGCTAAGTGACCTGTCCAGAGTCATGCAAAAAGGAGGGACTTGAACCCCAGTCTCTCATTGGCCAGGCTAGCACCCTAACCACTGGACAACCCTTCCTGTCTTTCTTGTGTGGGAGAAGGCACAAGTTCAGAATTGGAAGGGGATGGTAACACTGGAGGGACAGATTGGCACAACATACTGTGAGAAAGTAGGGTGCTAGTAACAGTTGCTAATATTTGAAAATTTGTTTCCAGGGACAGTTTCCCCAGTAAACCTGGTGTCTGGGAGCCAAAGGGCAGTGTACATCTTGGTGAGTTTTAGCTTTATTTGGGTGGCCTCAAAATTGTGAGACAGCTTTCAGCCTGCTCTACTACAAGCTCCCAAACCTGCTAGATCCTCCATCATCAACTTTGTATTTTGCACTGGCACTGATGTTTGGTGATTCGTTGCAAAAACATTTCAGAGTAGGAAAACTCTGCCTTTGTAGCCAAAGTGCAGCGAGGGGTGAAGGCCAAAGGTTCAGAGCGGGATTAGGCATCCTCCCCTCAATCCAATTTATGGGGTGCTTCCACCTGGCCTCATGACTCTTCCTCACACAGTCACCTCTCATCTATCCAGCCCCTGGTTCCACCAGTCTGATGTCATCTTCCCAAAGGAAGCCGAATGGCTTGTTACCCCACCCAGTGTGATATTTGGGGGTGGACAGGCCTGCTCTGTATTCTAGCATCTTTCTAAGGTGTATGGTATTTCTCCTTCCTTCCTCTGTTCCCCTGAGCTTTCTCCTTGTCAATTTTTTCCTATAGTGTCCCCCACACTTTCTCCTTTCCCTGTGCTGCCTTTGGTGTGTTCCCTTTCCCCCTCTTCCCTATTCTTCTACCTTCTGTGGAGTTCTTTTTCCTTTCCATCCTAAGAGGGGCTGAGCTGAGGCTATTGCCTCGGTGATGGTTTCTTTGGCTGTGGAAGCTGGCAACAGAACTGGAGATGGGCAGCCTTTGGCAGCTGTAGAAAGTGGTAGGTGTGCAAAGGTGGGGGTGGGGGGATGACACACGAGTACAACATGAGAGGGAGGAAGAAAACAGATTATGGGATGGCCCCTGTGCTTCCCAGGCAATGCTATCTCCTCCTTCTGGTGCCCTCTCTTACAGGCTTGCAATGCAAAGAGCTCTACTTCGTCCCATCTTGGGTGTGACTGTTGGGCTGGTGGAACATTTTCAGTCTAAACTGTTTTTCAATGGAAAAGTGGAGTTTTGGGCTGTACAGAATTTTTCACGAAAAGTGTCTGCTTTCAGTTGGAAACTTGGAGTTTTGACTGGAAATTTTTTAATTAAAATTTGAAATTTGCCAAAATTTGAAATTTTCTACTGGGGGGTGGCATGCCAGTATCTGTTTTCTGACTACCTCTAGTGCATATGTTAATTTTAGTTATTTGGCATTTAGATGCCAGATTATATACACCATAGTCACAGTATAGCTGGGTAGAGAGATACTAATTAATTCAGAACTGCAAATTTTGCAGTGTGGGGAGGTTGGTTGGTTAGTTTAATAAAACCCAAGAAACCCCTTTTAAAACCATTCATTCATTCATTCATTCCCCCAAAAGATTGCTCTTTCACACCTGGGACTGTAGATTTGCAGGTAGTTAAGGCAGGTTCCAGATTTGTCCCACCAAAGATCTCTAAAGTTAAAGAATGAGTATTGACAAGGGAATTTTCAGAGAGCTAATATTTGCAAAGTGCTTTGAGTCTGGCAACTGCTGTGGATTTTAATAATCTGCTTTTTCTTAAAGCAGTTACACAATATACAAGATAAAGTGCAGATACCCAGTTCCTTTGTCTGTAGGTAGCATGCAAAAGCAATTTTCTAGACAGATAGAGCAAACCACTAATATTTCAAGTATTCTGTGTCTTACCTGTGCAGCTCTAAGATCTTATTTTATTAAAATAACATCATAGTGTATAGTATCAGGGGATAGCCGTGTTAGTCTGTGTCCACAAAAACCACAAGGAGTCCGGTGGCACCTTAAAGACTAACAGATTTATTTGGGCATAAGCTTTCGTGGGTAAAAAACCCGTCTGAAGAAGTGGTTTTTTTACCCATGAAAGCTTATGCCCAAATAAATCTGTTAGTCTTTAAGGTGCCATCAGGCTCCCTGTTGTTTTCATAGTGTCTATGAGCTTTAGTACTGTGTAATCTGCAAACAATACAATTACAGCACTAAATTAATGCAGTATAAGTACAAGCTATTACTCTGTCAGCACAGGAATACAGCACAGAAATACAGGTCTTCCATACTGTATGAGTATAACACAAATTGTACTTAGAGATGTATGGCACATTGCAAACGTGGCTTATGATCAGTTTTCCTGTACAAGATCTCAGTCTATGCAATTGAACTGATGATTTAGAACAGGGGTTGGCAACCTTTCAGAAGTGGTGTGCCGCGTCTTCATTTATTCACTCTAATGTAAGGTTTCGCGTGCCAGTGATACATTTTAATGTTTTTAGAAGGTCTCTTTCTAGAATTCTATAATATATAACTAAACTATTGTTGTATGTAAAGTAAATAAGGTTTTTAAAATGTTTAAGAAGCTTCATTTAAAATTAAATTAAAATGCAGAGCCCCCCCGGACCGGTGGCCAGGACCCGGGCCATGTGAGTGCCACTGAAAATCAGCTCGTGTGCCGCCTTTGGCATGCGTGCCATAGGTTGCCTACCCCGATTTAGAATAATTCTTTAAGTAATTGGCTTTCACAAATTGTTGTTTTGGAAACTTAGTGCTTTCAGGAAGGTAGTAATACTGGATGGTATTACTGTACATACAGCCAGGTATGGCAGCTTGCTATGAAGAGTGTGTGGTGTCAGTGAGCCAGTTCTGTTGTACAGCATGAAGAGGGTTAATGCTGATAACACTGGAAAAGTCTCTTCACTGAGTGGCAATGGGAATCGACCTACCCTGGCTGGAACAGCAGGAAACTAATAGAACTTTTCTGCTCTATTCAAAGCAGGGTAGTCAAGCATCTTAACTTCCCATCAAACTCTGTTTTCTGTTGTGCTTTTTAAATTCCAGTTTTCTGCAGCATTTGGAGCTGGAAGACAAACAATTGCAACTGTATATGGAACTGTAATGTTAGTTCTAAAAATTGTACCAATATTTATCTTGCTTCAAAGGACTATCTTTGTTTAGGAAAATTGGTTTTATAAGGCATTAGTAAATATATATCATACATTTTCAGTGTATGTACAAAGAAAGCACGTAAACATTTGTGTTCAGTGATTTTACTTAGGCTGGATTTAATAGTGCATCAAAAGAACCTTGACTAATGTTTTAAAATGTAAAACTTTTTGATATAGGATGAATGTCATTTTTATTTGTCTCTTAAGTGCCTATCATACTACTTATGCTGAATAAATAACAAAGAAAAAGGGCCAAATTCTGCTGTCAGCTACCCCAGTTTAAACCTAACATAGCTCCATTGACTTCAGTTGGAAGTACTCTAGATTTACATCACTGTAACTAAGAACAAAATGTCACTCTTAATTTATGGTGCCCAAACTATTCTGTTTTTCCTGAACTTTGTTACATCACACACTCACAATGTTTTCTCTTGCAACTGTATGTGAATTAAACGTTAGTTTAAGGTACCCAAAGAAAATGTATATAGACAGGTATGTGGATAATTTGTTTCAGTAGCAGAAATAGTGTAAATACTCTTCAGGTGAATCACTAAACATATAGGTCACACGTTTGAGCTATAAAAAAATCTTGTATATTCTGTGAACTGTGTGTTTTCGTGTGTAATGTTGTCTAGACCATCAAAGTTCAAGCATTTTCTGAATGCATGCGGAGGACTGCTAAAAGTGAGCCACATCGTCAAAGGTATGTTGCATTTGGATCATATGAATAACTCTTGACACAGACAACTGATTGACATAATGAACAGGGGGTATACCCTGAGCTCAAATAGTTGGCAGAAACAAAACTGCCTTGTCCTGACTTTCTGTGATCCCTCAGTTGGAGTCTTTTTGGAAATCATAAGAATGGAGATCCTGTGTTGAAAGACTGTTGGGTGCAGTTTTTTTGAGGTGGGAGGGGAGAGCACGGGTTTTGGTGAATTTAGAGCCCTTGTTGATCTACTAACCATATTGAAAGGACTAGTTGAAGCAGAAAGCCCCAAAATGGGTAAGTGGAAGCAGGTGTGCAGTGGACATGATAAGCTATATCCCTCTCTGCAAATGTCTTATTTCTTCTCTGGAAAGAAGAAAGAAATGAGTCTAAAAACTTCTTTATATCTAATCACTTTCTTAAGGCTGCTTAAGGTGTCCTGAAGCCTGTTGTAAATATTTGCATTGTAAGAGAAAATCTAACTAGCTTCAAGGTAGGTGAATATTTACTGACTAAATAGTGGTGGGATTTTAAAATGAAAAGTAAATCATTCGATAGGAGTGGAGTATGAGTAAACGGATTCATTTTATCCGACAAATGACCCGCAGTGCTTGCACATCTCCTGCTCTAATTAAGGGCAGTTCATGTTTCGTGCTGCAATCCATTTCAGCTCTGTAGTGTTTTCTCTGTGAAATGCTTAGTATGAAGCACTACACTAAATCTACTACACAGATGTATCCCTTCCAGAGGAGAGATACCAACAGGCTAATTCTCAGTGTTTGAAACCATATAAACAAGAATGGCTATTCTAGTCTACAAGGAGCCTGTCTTAAATGCTTTACTGAAAGTTTGTTATAATAAGCATGCTAGAAAATATTCCCTTCGATTCTCCCAGTTCACATTCTTGTGTTGTGCTTCCTGCCTGGGACAACATGCAGGAGCGAGTCCCAAAGCCAAAGCTTTGCACTCTTCATCCTGCAAGGCTCCCCCATTCACCTGGACTCTGGACTTATTTTACACACAAATCCTTCTCCTTTCCTTCCTCACCCTCCTGTTTTATTTCCACCATTGTTTACCAGGTGTGGCAGGCTGACTGAGGGGCTTTGCTCCCAGCACTCAAGTCTCAAGACTTTTCCTATGCTCTGTTTTGGCTTTATCTGTGTATCCAGCAGCACTAACACCTCCCTGCTGGTTCTGCTGCTTTTCTCCCTAGGGCTCCCAGAGCCTCTCCCTCAAAGCTGAGCCCAGCACTGCACTTTGAGTCTGTAGGTGATGGCTGAAAACACTTAACACTTATTGTGGTGTTATTCCCTACATATGAGGATCTTATTGAACCTGGTGAAACTCCTTATGTATCCCAGAGGCAGGACAGTGGGCTCTGCAGATTACATCTGGTTTCACATACATAGTATGAGAAATAAATTCCTATTTGTGCTAGAAGAAAAGGAGTACTTGTGGCACCTTAGAGACTAACCAATTTATTTGAGCATGAGCTTTCGAAAGCTCATGCTCAAATAAATTGGTTAGTCTCTAAGGTGCCACAAGTACTCCTTTTCTTTTTGCGAATAAAGACTAACACGGCTGTTACTCTGAAACCTATTTGTGCTAGGTTACCTAGTGTCTCAATAGTCCTCCTCTTGTCTCCTAATACTACAGCATTTTCAGTGTGGGTACTCTAGGTGTTCTTTATTTTTAGTAGAGCTGGTAGAATTTAAAAAAAAATCAAGAAATTATCAGAGTTCTGAAGCTTTTTCCATTGTGTAGGATTCCACCTATTTGTCACTTGGTGACATTTTTAATTGAAAATGTTATTGTGCGTGTTGTTGAAACCATTGTCAAAATCATCCTAGACATTTTTCATTTTGCAGAAAATAGATTTTCATTGATCAGAAACTTTAGTCATTTTTAGGAAAGCACAATGGGTGCCCTGTGTTTGATTCTACTGCTAGCTCCCTGCCATGACGCTGTTGTGAAGGATTGGTTTTACATGAAGCCTCTTGTAGTTGGGGAAAATGAATCTCTTGAAATACAAAACTCATTAGCCTGGAGGCATGTCCATCTTCAGAAACTTCAAACCCCACTCCCTGCCTTTCACGGATTTGGCTGTAAGGCAAGCTAGTCATAAGGGAAGAACCCTTATTTTATTGGGGAAAACAACACAAACCTACCAAATCAACCAACCCCTAAAACACTCACGCTATAAAGATGCTTCCTCCTGCTGGAGGCCTACTGAGCTGGAGCACTCTGAGATTTTTCCCATGGGTCAGGAACATCAGGGTAGCTGTCTGAAAAGATGTGGCTTTCAAACATTGTGGCCATTGTTTAAAGAACCCCAGGAGGGTAGTGGTGTGTTTCTTAACACTATGGTTCTATTGCGGGAGCGGGGGAACTGGTGATATTCAGGCATTGTTTTTCCTCTTGTAGTTATTACAGTATTTGCTGTATTTTTTTCACTAGGATAAATCAGTCAATGCGAATTTGTGCAGATTAATCAGTGGGAGTAAGGGTGGTAGGTTCTGGCCCTTAAGGAATCAGTGGAGACGTAGGAGATTTGTTGCACGCTGTTTCAGGTGGGACAGGCTTGCTGTAGCAGCAGTTTGGAGTACTTGGGGTAGTAGGTTATATATACTAATTACTCCCCCCTTCACACATGTACACTTCTGATTTTCAGAGATGATTTAATAAAGGTTCCTGTTTAAGCATTTTAAGTTCTACCAGGTTATTGTTTGGGAAGCATTGTTGCCCTGCATAGGCAGTCAGGTATCCTACTGAAGGACTTCAAGACCTTATTAGTTTGGAGATAATTTGCAGTTTGGTCTCTTTCCACCAGCTGCCTTAGAGGAAACATAACCCGTTTGAATTGGGTGGTCAGAAACCAGCAACTAAGAAATATACTGTTTCCGTGTTGAACTAAATGGTATTTTGTCCAGTAAATCTTTCATATAAAATGTGATGTCTGAAGTAATATTCGTAGTAATATGCTATATTAAAGTATTCCCCAGTATACACATTTTACAGCTGTAAACATACCAGAAATGAAATCCTGCCCCCGACCCCCAAAGTCAGTGGCAAAACCATTGACTTCAGTGGAGCCAGGATTTTACCCCAGATCTCTCAAGTTACTTGCTTATCTAGTCTTTGTTGTAGATCAGGGATAGACTATGACACAGGAGCCATTTGGCGCATGTGTTAGAAAAAGGGGTTAAACAAAACTCTCCCCAAAGAACTCCTGATGTATTAGTGTAAATGCAGAGTACTGTCTAATAGGAACTGCCATTTATTGAATTGTTGATCTTTTAATCATAATTTGAGGAGACTTGGATGATAGTTAATAGTGGCTCTGCTTTTCAGAGGTGCAGAGCACGCACAACTGCCACTAAACTCATTGGGAGCTAAAGATGCAAAACATTCTCTTCTGCAAAACGGGCCACAAATACTTTGTAAAGCTTGTCTGGAATGTTATGTACATAGTGTCATGTCCTGTGGGGGAAAGGAAGATTTTCTTTCTCATTACTCTGCAGGAGAGCTGAACTGGAGAGTATGACACTTGCAACTTTTAGGTGGGACTGTTCGCTCTCTTGCTTCGTACACACAGAGCAGAACTCCACGATAGATTTAATTGAAGGATTTTGGCTTAAAAACTGATGGCACGATATGGCCCTTGATCAGGTAGGACTTGCTGTGATCTCTGCCTTGCTTTAGGTTTAGCATTGCTCTTCCTAATTCTTCCCATTAGAGTTACTAAAAGAGTTGATTGAAGTAGCATGCTGGGGAGGAACAACTGACTGCGATTGGGCCTACTTCCTCTCAACCATGTCGCAGTAGTGCCCTAAACTAGGGTGGCCAGGTGACCGGTTTTCGACCAGAATACCCAGGTGAAAAGGGATCCTGGTGGCTCCTGTCAGCACTGCTGATCGGGCTGTTGACTGTGCGGTTGGCAGCACCGTGTAGTGGGGCTGGCAGGCTCCCTGCTAGCCTCCACTCTGTGCAGCTCCTGGGAAGCAGCCGGCATGTCCCCCCTCTGGCTCCTAGGTGTAGGTCAGGGGTGGGGAACCTAGGGCCCACAGGTTAATTTAATCTGGCCCGTGGCGCCCCCCTGCCCCTGCGGGGCTGGAGCCACAAGCGCCAGCTCACCATGCTGTGGGGGGAAGCCCCGAGCCTCCTCACTCCCTTCTCCCCCCCCCCCCCCCCGAGCAGGTGAGTAGCTCACAATTGATTTTTTTTTTTCTGTGGATCAGTGACCCACGACAGAAAAAAGGTTCCCCACCCCAGAGTCTGCACCCCCAGCCGGAGCCCTCACTCCCCCGCCCCATGCCCCTTCCCCAGCCCTGATCTCCCTCCTGCCCTCTGAACCCCTCAGTCCCAGTCCGGAGCACCCTCCTGCACCCCTAACCCCTCATCCCTGGCCCCACCCCAGAGCCTGCTCCCCCAGTCGGAGCCCTCACCCTCTCTCGCATCCCAACCCACTGCCTCAGCCTGGAGCCCCCTCCCACACTCTGAACTCCTAAGGAAGGAGTGAGCAGGGACAGGGCCTCGGAGAAGGGGTGGAGCATGGGTGGGGCCTTGGAGGAGTGCGGAGCAAGGATGTTCGGTTTTATTTGAGTGGAAAGTTGGCAACCCTAGCCCTAACCACTTTAGATTGGGGTTGGTCATACCATCCTATGCCAGAATCTGTGGAACCTGAGTTATTGTGGGTAGAATGGTAGAAAGAATTTTGCAGAAATTGCAGTTCCAATAGTAGCCCAGGATTTTCTCCAAATACCAGGAAACCCTCACTTAAAGGCAACCTCCAACAGATAACCCTAAAATGTTACCAGTACATATTTGTTGGACCTTTAGTTAAAGACCAAGACTGATAGGTAATTGATTTATTTTTCATTGCTGGTCTCTGAGGTGGTCTCTCCAATTCCAGACTAGAACTGGTTGGGAATTTTTTTATGAACCAGTAACTTTTTGCAGGAACTTTAATTGGGAAATCTTTCAGGTGAAAAAGAGAGAGACCCTACAATAGCCAATAGCTCTGTGGTTAAGGCACTCACTTGGCTGATAGGAGTCCCAAGTTCAAGTCCTTATTCTGCCTGATTCAGATCAGGGACTTAAATTGGTTTTCTGTCATGCCATTTGAGTGCCTAAACTATTGGGCTATTCTGAGGGGAAGGATGTGTGTCGTAATTTTTGTGAAACTTTGAAAGGCTGTGGGTTTGCTCCAATGCAGGATGGGAAAATATTTTGAAATCTTGAAAAGTTTAACAGGACAGAAAATCTGTTTTCTGCTCAGCTCTACTCCAGACTGATTTCACTGTACCTACGTACTGGGTCACTGACGCGCTTAATGCTACTTAGTATTTTCCAGGAATAGCATCTCACAGTGGCAGCCAGTCACAATTTTCCTTTCTGCCCCCTCATTTCCACAAGGTGGATGTGGTGGGTGGCTGAGAAAAACAAAATGTAGTGTCAGTAATAGGATAAAAAGAAAACAAGTGGTGGCCATCACTTTGCTGACAAAGTGAAGTAGGTGGGCAATTTCATGTGGCCTTTTAAGCACTACTTCTTCCTTCCCATGTGTAAATGTTTCAAAACTGGTTTAGCCCATCTGTAAAAACTGGTTTAGCCCATCTGTAAAAACTGATTATTAACTGCATCCGATGAAGTGAGCTGTAGCTCACGAAAGCTCATGCTCAAATAAATTGGTTAGTCTCTAAGGTGCCACAAGTACTCCTTTTCTTTTTGATTATTAGTAGTAATTCATAACACTTACACAGTGATTTTGAAGTTTCAAAGTACTTTATAAACATTAATTATCCACACAAGCCTGTTGGCAAGGTAGGACTGGCAGCAGTAGAAACTAGGGGTTCCTGGTTCCTAAGTCAGTGCTCAGACCACTGGGCATACTGCAGCATTTACCAATTTGTAGAATGATTTTTAATAGTTTAGGATCTCCTCACTTTGTAATAAGAAGTTTGTCATAATTAGTCTTACTCTAGCAGCTTATGTATTTTCCTACTTTTTCTTTCCTGAAGGCCATGAATAGTTCTTATAATTCCTGATATTTAATATATTATCAATGTAAGCATGTCATTAAAAACATGATGTATCATCAGAGCTTTGTCTGAGGGCTTTAATTTATTTATTTATTTGATCTTTAACGTAAATGTATCGCAATTGTGACAGAGAACTTGACATTATTCTATCTGTTCCTTATTAATCATATTTGGACTTGCACTCTTCTTAAACTTCCTTGGAAGTAAAAGTTAAATCCAGGTTGACCTGCCTCCCAAAATGTTGGGCTGCATTAATTTAAACCCTCCTCCATGTTGGCTAAGAACAACTTAACAAATATTAACACACAGGATTTTGAAATAGGACAAGTGACACAGCTCCCTGCACCATCTGACACAGGAAATGCACTAGATAAACTCAGTATGTGGCCAGTTCTGCACCTTGGAAGTCTGCAGGCAGGCAGAAGTGGCTGTATCGTACTTTCTATCCAGATGCACAAAAAGCAGATGAGGCACATTCCTATCATTACTTGGCAATGAAAAGATCCATTAAGCTAATAGAACAATCATTGTTTATTATGCTGATTCATAGGTGCATTTTGAAGCAGTTCATTGATTTGATATGTTCAGGTAATTATATGGTAGAAAGTGTTCTGTTAAAAGAACCAGTAAATACATTTTCTTCATGCATAACTCAGATAACTTTGAAGTATAAAGTAAGTATGTCTCATTCATTCCCATGGTCGAATAGTCAGTTTCTATTTCTAATTACTCTGTTCTAGTAACTATTACAGTAAGGCTTTGTTTTATACAATTATAAATTAAAGCATGCACCATGCCACCTAATAATATTGTGCCTGTGGACAAATATATTACACCTGTTGAAAGGCAGTAGAAGCTAAACGTATTTCAACAGGACACCATCAATGTAAAAAACACACGTTATTCTGAACATTTTTATTTATTTATTCTTAAAATTAGCACCAAAGATCACTAGAACTGAATGGCAGTTCAGAAAAATAAGTGGTTTTCTTTCATTTTTCAATTTGTTTACTTTGTGCATTTGACAGCCCTTTGTATAGTAAATTTCCCCTGTTCTTGATGAGGAACTTTTACAAAAAAGTGGGGAGAGAAATGTTTTTTCTAAAACATGCACCCCACAAAAATAAAATAAAATAAAATAAAATTGCAAAACCACAAAAAAAGGCAGGGGCAGTCAGGCAGCTGCAATACCTGAAACTGTTTATAACGCCTTTGAAAACAGACTCTTTCAGATTGACAGTTTCTCTTTAAATCCTATATAAATTGAGATTTTTATTTATAAAACTGTGTAGGTGTTTTAGTCCATTGTATCACTTACACTGTTGAGTTTGTTGTCACAAATATTCATATTTTACACGAAACTCTTGTGTGTAATTTGCTTGTAGGTTGTTCAGGCAAATAAGTTGACTAAAAGAGAGACAATATTTTAAATAATAAATCCAAATCTATTATTGATAGTAATATTATACCGAACATATAAAGCACATCTATATCATCCAAGAACCTCAAAAGGCTATATGGACATGTTACTCCAGTATTATCCCTATCTGACTTTGGGGAAACTGAGGCACAGAGGTTATGTGATTTTTCCCAAGGCCATACAGTGAATAATTTTGCAGAAAGGTGAGAACGGAATGGCTCTCCCTGATTCTTATTCCTTGTTCCTAACCACATCCTTTCTGTATAATTTATAATGAAAGTGCTGGGCCTTGTCTACTTGCACTTCTTGTAAATATAACAAGAGATGAGGTATAGAAAAAAGATGGGTTTTTAATATCCAACAATTACTCATCTACATTAGAAACCAAAAAAAAAATTTTTTTTTATAGTTCAAGCTTTTGATTAGAAACAAGCTTCCTAAGCAAGAGAAGAATTGTAAGGCACAACAATGTGCATAGAGCCTACCCATTTGATAAACATCCATCTCAGCCTTGGAATTGTCAGGTTATTTCGCCTAACTACCTGTGCAAGAAAAGAAATAAAATGATGTGTTTACATCAAGCTTCAAATCCTAGTTGCAGTAACTTTCTGTGAGCAGTTTAAAGAGGATGATGGTAAATGTTGAATACTTCGGATGTTAAAAATCATCTTATTGGTAAAATAAGATATGATGGGAAGGAAAATGATGCTTTATTTTATTACAGTCAATAGCACAGAAATGTTTCGCAGTCTCCTCCCCTTTATGTGTAGTTTTCTGTTGAGGAATTGCAATGAGATCCTATTACTGATCTGAAATAAAGGAAAACCTAGTTAAATCCACTCTCTGATTATTCAGCTTTAAAGGGGTGCTATAAAGCAAATGGTTGGATTACATTTAAGTCAATTAATGGAATTTTATGAGCTTGCAAAAGATAAACCGAAATCGTGCATCACTTGGGGAAGTAGGGTTCTTGTGCTGTGTTTTTTTTATGTGGACAGTAATTAACCACAAATTATATATCAGCATGAGCTTAGTAAATGTAATTTTTGTTATCAGATATTTTTAAAATAACCCATGTTATGGTTTTAAAAAAACCCCTCAGAATACTACACAATAAATACACATGGCAGGGAATTCCATGCATTCACTGAAGAGCAAACAAGCACGAATGAATCCTAGATGCTAGTTTCTGACAAATGCAGATCTTGGTGGTGTTATACAGTGGTCAGGATTTTGAAATTGCAGCCGTTATTCAGTATACCCTTTGTCACAACTAGGATTGTCAGCTTGGTAATATTTAAAAAACGGACACTCCAGCAGGAGTGCTGGAACCTCCCCTGCCCTGCCTCTTCCCCCAAGGCCTTACCCCTGCCCCACCTATTCCCCCCCCCCCCCCAAGCCTTGCCTCTGCCTGCCTTTTTCCCCTGAGACCCTGCCCTGCCTCTTTCCCCTGAAGCCCTGCCCCCATCTACTCATCTTTCCTCCTCCCTCCTGTCCCTCCCACCCCCCAGCTCGGGTCAGGAGAGACTGACTTGTAGAGCCAGGGGTGGGAGTTGCAGCTGTCCGACACAGGTAGGGGGCGGCCCGCCTGAGTAGGGGCTGGCGCAGGTGATGACCCGGTGCCTCCCTGACACCCCCGCCTGCAGTAACTGGACATTGGGTGTCCGGTCAGTAGATCTGACCACACTGTCTGGTCCAGGCACCTGGCCACTCTAGTCACAACATGCTAGATTCTGTTATTTTTTGTCAGGTTGGGAATTACAGTTCAAATCGAATGTGGTTTTAAAATCCCAAAGCACCCAATAGACACAAGTGTGTGGTGCTGTGGGAATGCTTCATCTAAAGAAAGAATTAAACATCAGAAGAACTGTTGACTTATTTAACTCTACCAGGGATCATTGCTACTCCAAGGGGAGCAGGATCAAGCCAAATGCCAGTCAATGTTTTGTCATTGACTTAAATGGGAGTATGACTTAGGTCTTCAAGAGTGGAGAGCAGTGGTCTATCTGCCTGTCTGCATAGGTGGCCCCCATTATTGTAGTATCTGAGCACCTGAACATTGAAGTTTGTAGGATCCTGTATTTGGGTCTGGCAGTAAGCAGCCATTGTAGGCACCCGTACTCTTCAATACTATAGGACGCATATGGATAAACCGAGAGGAAAAGAAGGCACATGAGCACTCTGAAAAATATCTTCTTACAATTCAGTGTTATAGTGGAGACTTAACAGATAAGAAACTAATCTGGTTTTCCCACTTATTGTTTCCAGAGTTGTTAAATGAGGATACAGTGGAAAAAAGCAGCCCAATAATTATTATAGTGGCCTCAGACCAGCTCCTACTGGGACAGGTGTTTATATCACAACACCCACCAAAGTGGGTGCTAATTAGCACCTTTGTGGGCTGTCTAAGGAGAAGCACCAAGGAATAAACAATGTTAAGACTGAGGCCATGTCTGCACTACAGGTGCAATTCTGCTGCAGTGCCACAGCGTAAATACTTCCTACAGTGGCAGAAGGGGTTTTTCTGTTGCTGTGGTTAATACCTCCTCTCTCTGGGTGACAGTAGCTGGGTCAATGGAAGAATTCTTCTGTCAGCCTAGTTGTTTACACACCAGGGGTTTGGTCAGCTTAACTATGGTGCTCGGGATAGGGTGGGGGGTTGTGTATGCATTGTCCACACCCCTGAGCGAGGTAGCTAGGGTGATCTAAATTTTAATGTAGGCCAGGTCTGAACTATTCTCTCATCTCCAGAGGTGGTCCCTCCAGAAGTGAGGGCACTGTGGGGAAGCTTGCAGTGTTGCTGCTTGTGCTGTATCCCTGTTTTATAATTAAAATAGGTGACTTTAATCTCAACAGTTCTGCACATGTGCTTAAAGTTAGGTACTTGTGTAAGTGCCTTGGTGAATCGGGGACTTTGCTATTAACAGCAAAAAGCAAAATTCATTTTTAAATATTCGGAGGAACCACAGTATCCAACAAATAGTACAGAAATCAATGAAAACTTCCATTGACCACAGCAGAGCTAGGTTTTTATCTATGGTTTCTAGCTAGAATTTATTTTCTCTGTTTTCTGTAATGTCTGGCAGACTTTTGAATGTTAACGGAGTCCAAGTGCACCTATTGCCGTCTGTTCATTTTTTTGGGGTACTGAACTTGATTCTTCTCTGCCTCAAAATCCTTCTACTAGTTTGCTCTAGCTTTCGCTCTTTTCTTTCATGATGCCCCAGCACCAGCTAAGTTGCGAGTTGCTCTATTGGGTGGACCAAAAATAAAAAATTAACTGTCGTGGATCCAGCTGTGTTTTGAGTTAGGGGGAGATGATGAATTTTGCAACCCCTCACTTAAAAACATACTATTTAAAAGTTCTAAAGTAGAGACATAGGACTAAACTGTGACTAGGCGTGCGTGGCATGGCGTGTGGGAGGCAGAGAAGAAGGTGCACGAAGTGCTTCTTCTCCCCACAATGGGCCTGCAGTATTGCTGATCCCACACAGTGAAAAATCATGTCAGAAAATCAGAAATTTGACTTGAAAATCTTGACATTTAAAAAAAAGTTGGACTTTCTGGAGTTGGAACCTTCAGGATTCACTTTCTCAAGCTTTTCTTGGCAAACATGGGGGATAGAAATATACATTATTTTTCCTTTAAATGAACGTTGAGATTCTCACATAATCACATGACTTCAGCTGGGCCTTAAAGAAAAACACCAAACATCACAAGTCTCGCGATAAAATTGTGAAAGTTGGCAACACAACCACCAGTGCCATAGTCAGTCCTTACACTCCCATCACATAAGATCTAGAACCACATTGCACCAACCAGCAGAGAAGGTTGTTGCGGAGGAAGGTGTATGCTGAATGTCCCATTTTCAGCTCTGGTTTTCACGGCGCTAGTTAAAACATGTTCCTCCCTTACCCCTACTCCAGCACAGACAGCATGCTTCTCATACCCATTCTCCAGTGCAAATAGTATGCCTCCCCATTGAAGATTCTGGCTGTAAAGATCAGAACAGAGAACTATTTTGAACTTAGTCTTGTTGAAGAGTAGGGCGTGTTGATCTACTTTATCTGGATGGTCCAACCAGTGGGCCAAATTCGGTGATGAATTCTGGTCATGTGCTGGGACACATTGTGTGTATGCTAAGAGTCTCTTAATCACGAGAATGAAAGCAATATTTGACCTACCCTTGGCCCATATAGATTTTTGAAGTGGTTATTACATATTCGTCTCTTGTAAATGTAAAAACAGTTTCTTAACTCTGTGCGACTCAGATGATACTGATCAAATACGCTGTTGATCATTTTAGTCTTCCCTACATTTCTGTTAGTGGTGGTCCTTGGCTGCCCAGAGTGGCCATCTCTATACTCTCCTCTGGATTATTTCATTGTTGTTAATTCAGGAGAGCTATGATTTATGAGCTGTGAGTTGTGTTCATGAGTACTGAATTCCCTCTTTTCTTGTACTGAGCTTGTCCAGATGTATCAATATTTGTTTTATATAATAGAAAATAATAAATTGTTGAAGGTAGTTGATCTTAAATGTGAGGTAGAGATTTATTCCTATCTTGGGAGGACTTTATTATTTTTAAATAACCCAGATATTAAAGTTGGCAAAATGGCTGTACAGCATGTGCACAAGTTACTTTCTGTCACGCTTTTGCACATCTCTTTGTCATCACCATTACACTGTGAGAGGACCATGGGGAATCCTGTTGTGATTCCATTGTGATAAAGACCTCAGATTATGTAATGATGATGTAAGTGTGAGATGACATGGTAAAACTTTTTCAGTGTTTGCCTATGGACAGTCCGCTATTACAATATGTTATCTGGGAAACAATTTGGAGACTCTGGTGAGAATGGAAAAAGGGATTAAACTGTAGTGTAATTTTTATTGCCATTACTAATGCTGGTTCTAGCAGAGTAATTCTGATAAGGCTGCCCCACGATCTTTACTTTAGTCTATTGTGCATATGTACAGTAATTGCCGCTGTTGTTTGTTATGGTAGTTCCCCTATGTACTAAGTGCTTTCCATGCAGATAAGAAAGAGTCATCCCTGCCTCAAGATTCTCACAATCCACAGGATACTCTCAGACAAACAGACAAAGATTAGAGAGAATAGGAAGCATTATATATATATTTCAATTATCATTATAGGCAGCACGACAGAAGCTAGTCTTAAAAACAGACTTGGAAATCTACAGTGTCTTTTGCCACAGTGAAATGTACAATATCTTACTGGAAACCACTAAGTGAATAAAGCTTATCTCCAAGGCTGCTCTTGATACTCATAGCAGGATTGTATGCAGATGGACACTGATGTATTTTAACTTGGGTCTCATTTTTATTCACATTTCCCAGGTTCATGCTACCAAATCCCTCGTGTTTGCTGGTTTTCTCAAGTTCTTTGCCCCATTTGGTCAGCTTTATAGTCCACAAGTGATAGTTTGCGTCTTGGTTTTGTTTGGGGAATTTGTTTTTCGTACAAACTTAGGTATGGGAGAAATGGTATATTAATATATTCTGGAACTCCCTACAATGATTTAAATATATACACTATTAAACTAAGGACCACCCAGCATTGCTCTGACACACTCATGGGACTTATTCTTGATTCCTAAGAGCTATATCCTGCGCTCAGGTATGTGTGCTGCTCCTGTGTACCACACATGCATATCCCAGGGTGTAATGGGGCCTTAGACAGGAAGTTTGTTTAGTATGGTCTGGATTCCTATGTCACTTGGTAGAGCCTCTTTAAAATGACCATTTTACTTGGTTTTTCATATGATGTCCCAGGAATTTCTCCCAGGACACCCAAAATCACCTGATTTACGTTTCATCAATCAAATTTTTTTTTTTTTTTATAATTACAAGGTGTCTGTTCAAGATATACTTGTGTTGACCAAGAACAGCCCAGCAATATAAGTATTCAATGTTGTGAACAGTGTTTGGAGTAAAGGGAGTGGATGGAATGAGTGCAGACTCTTCTTTTGCTCAAAGCAAATATTAACTTTTGTTAAGTATTTCATGATAAACTAATTCAAACACTGCAATACTGGCAAAAACCCTCCATTCTGAGAAATGTGCACATCTTGCTGTTGAGTCAGGAACTGGCAGTAGTTATACCAGCATTTTTATTTCTGAAGTAAATTTTTGTCTTTTGTTTAAGTATTTTCTGACCTTAAAATTGTCACCACAAAAGCATCCTGGTTTATTTTGAAAACATGGTCAGTTTAATCCTTCTAAATGTATCCTTTGCCGTGTACTACCTGCACTATTGGTGATCTGTTGTAATCTTTCACAGGAAAAGTATAAGCCAAAGGTGTGGGGTTGTTTTGTTTTTTAAAGGAGCAGTTATGTGATTTACAAGGGTATCATTACAGTGAGAAGCTGCATCTTGAGTTTGAAACAGATTATTTAAATACAAGTGTTTGAAAATTGAACATATTTGCCTGAACTTTTGCAGTCTGTTTTACTTTATTTTGTTAGGTTTACTAGGTCTTCCTATACATTTGACAATAGTTTAATTGAGAAATTCAGTTTGTGTTTATGGGAAGTGTCCACATGCTGTTTTTTGTGAATGACAAAAGAATTCAAGAAGGAAATACAATGCATCCCACAAACCCTGTCCCTCCATAATTCCACGGCCTCTCAGCAGCTGTAATAGAAAGCTCTTAAGAGGAGTTGTGTTTAATTACTGAAGAGAATCTTGCCAGTTCTCCTAGCTTACAGTTCATGTTAATGCCTTTTGAGAACCAGTCATTCAGTGGAACAGTCATACACAAATTAAAAATTCCTTTTATTCCATTTGGCCAAGATATGTTCTCTAGTTTTCTTCTTGCATCTCCCCAGACAGATTACACAGGGAAGTCACTTCAATGAGAGATACCCCATTGGAACTTGACTTCTGCATTCTCATGGTCTCCTAAAAGCCCCTGCTGTACTGTGCCCCACCTCCAGTTCCTGGGAAAGACAACTCCATCATAACCATGCTGCCTAGCAATCCTGTATAGGCAGCTGCCACTAGACACTCTCCTTAGAGGACGTTGCCCAGTTCATAGGGTGCTTTTACACTGATTCCTTGTAGGGCTTGGGAGGTGCAAAGCACATCCTCACCCCGACCCCTTCTTGACCCTGTGGAGACCTATCCATGGGGATCCCAGGAATGGGAGGTGCTGCTACAGAAAAAGCTGAGCTCCCGTGTGCTGAGAGATATTCATGCACAGAAGGTCCTGTCCATGCCTGCATCAGGAGGAACAATCGAGCCCTTGTAGCTTTTTAGCCTTATTCTCCTAAAAAAAAAAAAAAAAAAAAGATTGAGGTCAGATAATGGAATTCTGATCTTTTTTTTTAAATAGAGTTGATTGCAGTGAGGACCAATGAAATGAGAATTTTTTCCATGCAAGGAACAGAAATTGCCCAGTGATTCGTTTTCAGTGACTCTAGCTGTTCTTGGAGATGCTTAAAAAAATATCAGGAAAGCACATATTGCTTCAAGCTGACTGGAATATCTTCAATGTCTACAGGCTCAAAGGTCCGGTGGCCTTGAGAGCAGGTGATATAATATGGCAAGCGGGATTAAAAACAGTGCCTTTTCCCCTTCTTTTCAGGGTATATGGGTAGCACATCACCAGTCTGAGTGATCCGTATTTTTACTTTAGACTCTAGGAGGTTCCGAGGGGTTGCAAGGTTACCAGCCCCATTCAATAATTTCCTTTCAAGAACCGCCCTGTGTCACTATTCTGCTGCAAGGCACCATTGCTGTTTGGCTGTCTCCTCTTCTCCCTCAAGAAGGCAACATGTTAAATTGGTAGAGCTTACTAGATCTGACAGAGAAATTCTTCATGTGTGGACTGGATGTCTAACTAAATTTGATGTGTTTTTTGCGGGCTAGGGCAAGTGCTGGAAGCTATTAGAAGGCTGAACAAAAAGCTCCATTCAAGGACTGCTAGCTTCCCGCTGGGCTAATCCAGTATCAAAAATTTTAAAATATGGGGTAGAAGACTGTGGTCTCCACAAACAAGAACTTTTAAAGGTGTCTAGAACATCTGCTCATTTTAATTTAAAATGTAACTTCTGTGGCGTAACAAAGAAACCATATATGTAAACACACACCCACTTTATTAAAAGTCTTTGATTTGATTTTTTAAAGTATAGTTGCAAGCTGGTAAAAATCTTCTCTTGTCACTCAGAGTTAGGATAGGAAAACTTTTCTTTCCCTTGAAATAGCTGTATTTATTATATCTGTATAATATTATATATTATGTTCTAACATCTCTGGTTTGACTTGGGAACCAGAAAGAAACAAATGCTTTTCATTGTTTGATGCCTTTACGTAGCATGAAAATGAAAATGGTTTCCAAAACAAATGAGAAACTACTTGTGGAACATTTGAAAAAAAACCAAACTCAACTGCTTTATGTTAATGAACTATTTGAATAAGTTATAAACTGTTTACTTTCTGGACAGCAATTTTTTTTACTAAAAATGGCAAGTGTTTTGGAGTGACTTTTTTGTGTATAAGGATTTGTTCAGAGCAGATGAAAAGTTCATTTAATAAATGCTTTTTGTAGTTAGAGAATACCCATTAAAACAGATCACAAACTGATTCATCTCCTAGTCAGATTATATTGTATAATAAAATAAAGTGATGACTGTTGTTTGCAGGTGAAAATGTTATGGACAGTTTGAGAAACAGTGAGGTCTGCTCTGTGCTCAGTTTACTTTCAGACCATATTATTGACAAACGATGTCTCTCTTCCATCTTCAAAGGTGAGAATTCTATTTGTTTCAGAGTAGCAGCTGTGTTAGTCTGTATCCGCAAAAAGAAAAGGAGGACTTGTGGCACCTTAGAGACTAACAAATTTATTTGAGCATAAGCTTTCGTGAGCTGCAGCTCACTTCATCGGATGCATTCAGTAGAAAATACAGTGGGGAGATTTATATACACAGAGAACATGAAACAATGGGTGTTACCATACACACTGTAACGAGAGTGATCAAGTAAGGTGAGCTATTACCAGCAGCAGAGCGGGGGGTGGGGGGAACCTTCTGTAGTGATAATCAAGGTGGGCCATTTCCAGCAGTTGACAAGAAAGTCTGAGGAACAGCGGGGGGAAGGGGGGAGGATAAACATGGGGAAATAGTTTACTTTGTGTAATGACCCATCCACTCCCAGTCTTTATTCAAGCCTAAGTTAATTGTATCCAGTTTGCAAATTAATTCCAATTCAGCAGTCTCTTGTTGGAGTCTGTTTTTGAAGTTTTGTTGTTGAAGAATTGCCACTTTTAGGTCTGTAATCGAGTGTCCAAAGAAATTGGAGTGTTCTCCAACTGGTTTTTGAATGTTATAATTCTTGACATCTGATTTGTGTCCATTTATTCTTTTATGTAGAGACTGTCCGGTTTGGCCAATGTACATGGCAGAGGGGCATCGCTGGCACATGATGGCATATATCACATTGGTAGATCGTGCAGGTGAACGAGACTCTGATAGTGTGGCTGATGTGATTAGGCCCTATGACGGTGTCTCCTGAATAGATATTTTTGGACACAGTTGGCAACGGGCTTTGTTGCAAGGATAGGTTCCTGGGTTAGTGGTTCTGTTGTGTGGTGTGTGGTTGCTGGTGAGTATTTGCTTCAGGTTGGGGGGCTGTCTGTAAGCAAGGACTGGCCTGTCTCCCAAGATCTATAAGAGTGATGGGATAGGTTCTATTCAGGATAGGTTGTAGATCGTTGATGATGCGTTGGAGAGGTTTTAGTTGGGGGCTGAAGGTGATGGCTATTGGCGTTCTGTTATTTTCTTTGTTGCGCCTGTCCTGTAGTAGGTAACTTCTGGGTACTCTTCTAGCTCTGTCAGTCTGTTTCTTCACTTCAGCAGGTGGGTATTGTAGTTGTAAGAATGCTTGATAGAGATCTTGTAGGTGTTTGTCTCTGTCTGAGGTGTTGGAGCAAATGCAGTTGTATCATAGAGCTTGGCTGTAGACAATGGATCGTGTGGTGTGGTCTGGATGAAAGCTGGAGGCATGTAGGTAGGCATAGCGGTCAGTAGGTTTCCGGTATAGGGTGGTGTTTATGTGACCATCGCTTATTAGCACCGTAGTGTCCAGGAAGTGGATCTCTTGTGTGGACTGGTCCAGGCTGAGATTGATGGTGGGATGGAAATTGTTGAAATCATGGTGGAATTCCTCAAGGGCTTTTTTCCATGGGTCCAGATGATGAAGATGTCATCAATGTAGCGTGAGTAGAGTAGGGGCATTAGGGGATGAGAACTGAGGAAGCGTTGTTCTAAGTCAGCCAAAAAAAGATGTTGGCATACTGTGGGGTCATGCGAGTATCCATGGCAGTGCCGCTGATTTGTAGGTATACATTGTCCCCAAATGCGAAGTAGTTATGGTTGAGGACAAAGTCACAAAGTTCAGCCACCAGGTTTGCTGTGACATTATCGGGGATACTGTTCCTGATGGCTTGCAGTCCATCTTTGTGTGGAATGTTGGTGTAGAGGGCTTCTACATCCATAGTGGCTAGGATGGTGTTTTCAGGAAGATCACCAGTGGATTGTAGTTTCCTCAGGAATTCAGTGGTGTCTCAAAGATAGCTGGGAGTGCTGGTAGCATAGGGCCTGAGGAGGGAGTCTACATAGCCAGACAATCCTGCTGTCAGGGTGCCAATGCCTGAGATGATGGGGCACCCAGGATTTCCAGGTTTATGGATCTTGGGTAGCAGCTAGAATACTCCTGGTCGGGGTTCTAGGGGTGTGTCTGTGCGGATTTGTTCTTGTGCTTTTTCAGGTAGTTTCTTGAGCAAATGCTGTAGTTTCTTTTGGTAACCCACAGTGGGATCAGAGGGTAATGGCCTGTAGAAAGTGGTGTTGGAGAGCTGCCTAGCAGCCTCTTGTTCATTTTCCGACCTATTCAGGATGATGACAGCACCTCCTTTGTCAGCCTTTTTGATTATGATGTCAGAGTTGTTTCTGAGGCTGTGGATGGCATTGTGTTCTGCACGGCTGAGGTTGTGGGGCAAGTGATGCTGCTTTTCCACAATCTCAGCCTGTGCACATCGGCGGAAGCACTCTATGTAGAAGTCCAGTCTGTTGTTTCGACCTTCAGGAGGAGTCCACCCAGAATCCTTTTTGTAGTCTTGGTAGGAAGGTCTCTGTGGGTTAGTAATATGTTCAGAGGTGTGTTGGAAATATTCCTTGAGTCGGAGACATCGAAAATAGGATTTTAGCTCACCACAGAACTGTCTCATGTTCATGGGGGTGAGGGGCAGAAGGAGAGGCCCTGAGATAGGACAGCTGCTTCTGCTGGGCTGAGAGTATAGTTGGATAGATTAACAATATTGCTGGGTGGGTTAAGGGAACCACTGTTGTGGACCCTTGTGGCATGTAGTAGTTTAGATAGTTTAGTGTCCTTTTTCTTTTGTTCCTCAGATGTTCTTGTCAACTGCTGGAAATGGCCCACCTTGATTATCACTACAAAAAGTCCCCCCCCCCCCCCCGCTCTCCTGCTGGTAATAGCTCACCTTACCTGATCACTCTTGTTACAGTGTGTATGGTAACACCCATTGTTTCATGTTCTCTGTGTATATAAATCTCCCCAGGGTATTTGCCACTAAATGCATCCGATGAAGTGAGCTGTAGCTCACGAAAGCTTATGCTCAAATAAATTGGTTAGTCTCTAAGGTGCCAGAAGGCCTCCAGTTCTATTTGTGTATATACTGTAATAGGCTTGCACAGATTTGACCTGTCACATGCCATGATTAAACATTTTAGTCACTCCACAGCCAGAAGCACGGTTAGTTTAGATTTTTTGCATTTCACTTGATTTTAACTGCCTAAGTGTCAGCCAGCCAGCTATAAAACTGACACCCAAGCAGGGCTGGGGAAAATCACTATTACTGTGGTTATATGGGCCAAATTTTGGTGCCACTGGAGTAAACTGGGAGCAGCTCTGTTGGAGCCAGTGGAGTTATACAGATATAAAGGAATCAAGTCCTCTTCTGGGAGGCTGTTTTCTTCACACAAATTGAAAATCACACCCAATGGTATTGGACAAGTGCAAGAGAATGTTGTTTCCCACAATTTTTGAACGTGCTGCTCATAACACTACTCCTCTCCCCATATCAAATAATGGGCCTGGTCCAAAGTGCAAATGAGTCTTCCCATTGATTTCAGTGAATGTTGGGTCCGGCTGAAGTCACCTTCCCCTTCCAGTTTGGAACAGACTTTTAAACTATTATGTATAAAAAAAAGTTCTTATACTTTCAAATTGCACGTTAGTTGAGTGTGTTCATGAGAACCTATGTCTGTCTTATTGAGGCAACACAGTTATACAGGAGTTACTCCTGTCTCTAAGGGTATGTGTACACTGCATATTAAGCCCGTCTCTGTCAGATCCAGGCTTGTGGACTTGGTGTTTCCAAGCCCTCACTTAAGCATCCACACTACATTGTAAGCCTGGGTTTACAATTGCTGGACCTGGGTCTTACAGTTGTATTAACACATCCATACATCACTACACAGACTTTCTGATTCAGGTCTGCCTTTGGCCACTTGGCCCTGTTTATTTTCTTGTAACCATTTAGTAAGGTTCATAGGGACAACATACACCCTGGGTATAGGGCAGCTCCTTTGTTTTAGCTCGGGTCTGTTCAAGCTTGATCCAAAGCCCACTGAAGTCAACAGTCTTTCCATTGACTTCAGCAGGTCTTGAATTAGACCCTTAGTATAGATGTTGAGATTGGCTGTCACTGAAGACATTGATAATTCCATTTAATAAATTTTTCTTCCAAAAGTAGGGATTCTGCCCATGGGTCAAAAGTGCCACAAAGTGTCACAGTTCAGCACAGCTACTTGCCTTTACTTAGAAGAAACGTGGCAATGAAATGGAAAAGGTGAACTAGGTTAGGACTAAAGTAATAATATAACAATACCACGCTCTTGTCTAGCACCTTTTATCTGCAGACCTCCTAGTGCTGTAAATAGTGACTCTGGAATATATATCATTGCCCCCATTTCACAGATGGGAAAACTGAGGCACAGAAAAATGACGTTACTTGTCAAGGGCAACACAATGAAAAATAAGCAAGTTGGGAATGGAACCCAGGGATAATTTTCATAGATGCAGAGTAACCTCAGCTCTTATTGACTCTGTTTGGAGCTTGGTGTGCTCACTACTTCTAAAAATTAGGCTCCAGCTCTCCTGAATTCCCTGTTCGTAACCTATTGACATTGCCTTTCAAGAGGTACTGGTAGGGATGAGGTTGTGAATCAAAGTCCTGCACAGAAGTTAATAATTTTACCTTTCCATAAAAATACTAGAAGAGGTGATTGGTTGATATCCATATTGAGTATGTATCTATGCTCAGTGTGTAACACATAGTTTGAGCAATACTAAAGACGTATGTCTAATGGTGTATTAAATCTATTTTTACCATTAAGATTCAAAACCTTTTCCCTCTGTCCCCTCCTTTCTTGTCTGCTTTTCCATTGGTCCCCTATTTACCTCTCCTGAAATTTGTGTCACTGTCCCTGTTTTTGAGGCATTTGTCCCATGTCCTGCATCCATGTATAGGTAAAGTCAGAAATGTGTTTTAGCGTTTGCATTGTTGCAGTCATAAATGTTGAGGATATCCTGTCATGATGAGAGAATATAAACAACATATGTAACTTAATAGTTTTGCTTTGTGTGATTAAAACCCTCCTCCTGATTAAAAAAAAAATTAATATTAAATCTTCTTACCTCTCTGCTGCTGCTGCCTTTCGCCCTTTTTCCTCATTTGGAAATTTTTTAATGACTAGAAGATTTTCTGGCTTTGTTCCTGCTGCTATTTTGCTGGGCCTGCGTGGTGCAAACAGACCCTTGCGCTGGCTTGGATTTGTTTCAGTGGTTGATGATGATCCAGGCACTACAATGTTGTAACCCTTTGGGCAGAATAAGAGTCATAGGTTGAGATAATTTTGCAAGCCGCTTTTGCACTGGTATGTTGCCAGTGTAGGTTTTTGGGATCTGTTTTGTTTCAATTTAAAAAGAGAATATAAAGTCATGGGACGGGTGGAGGGGTGTGAGTGCAGTTAGAGGTTAGTTTTTTCCTTCTTGTAAATAAAACTGTGTTTCTGGTTTGTTGGAAACTTTATGAATCATTTACCCCATCCCTAAAAACTCAAAGCAACTCTGAGTGGACGTTTGTATGGATAATGATAAAGTTCCCTGGCACATTAGAAAAGATTAAAAATAAGGGATATAAACCCCTATGCTTCAGGGAATAACCCAACTGCCTTTGTTTAGGAAGACGCTTCCCCTTTGGACAGGCTATTCTATAATCATCCATTATAGGGTTTCTTGACCCTTCCTCTGAAGTCTCTGGTACTGGCCACTGTCAGAGACAGGATACTGAGTTAGATGGATTGCTGGGCTGATCTGGTATGACAATTCCTACATTCCTGTAGTCTGTAACACTGCCACATTATGTCTAGGTAGTTGCAGTTCCTTTCTGTGTATGAAACCCAGTGCTGCAAACCTTCAGTAAAAGGACTGTACATCCTGCAGCAAATAGGACAAAAAGACAAATTAGGTATAATGGTAGCCTTAGTTCAGAATTTATTTATTGTTTGGTGAGGCAATGGCAAAATGTTAGTTATGAGTTTTTTCCAACTCTCTCTATGAGAGATCAGATGATCCCTTCTGCATTTTCCCTGGTGTTATATTCATATACACACTTCCTGATCACATAAAAATGATAAACAAAAGAAATAGTATTTTTCAATTCACGTCATTCAAGTACTGTAGTGCATTCTCTTTATCATGAAAGTGCAACTTACAAATGTAGTTTGTTTTTTTGTGTGACATAACTGCACTCAAAAACAAAACAATGTAAAACTTTAGAGCCTACACCTCCACTCAGTCCTACTTCTTGTTCAGCCAATCATTAAGAGAAACAAGTTTGTTTACATTTACAGGACTTAACGCTGCCCACTTTTTAATTGCAATGTCACCTGAAAGTGAGAACAGGCATTCACGTGGGAGTGTTGTAGCTGGGGATCGCAAGATATTTACGTGCCACATGCGCTAAAGATTCATATGCCTCTTCATGCTTGGGCCATCATTCCAGAGGACATGCTTCCATGTTGATAATGCTCATTTAAAAAAAATGCATTAATTAAATTTGTTATGAACTCCTTGGGGGAGAATTGTATGTTGTCTGCTCTGTTTTGCTCACATTCTGCCTTATATTTCATGTTATAGAAGTGTCAGATGATGACCCAGCACATGTTGTTCGTTTTAAGAACACTCACTGCAAATTTGACAAAATGCGAAGAAACTCTCAATGTGAGATTTCTAAAGATAGCTACAGCACTCGACCAGGGTTAAAGAATCTGAAGTGCCTTCCAAAATCTGAGAAGGATGAGGTGTGGAGCATGCTTTCAGAGTCTTAAAAGAGCAACATTCTGATACGGAAACTACAGAACTCAAACTACCAAAACAGAAAATCAACTTTCTGCTGGTGGCATCTGACTCAGATGATAAAAATGAACATGCGTTGGTCCTCATTGTTTTGGATCATTATCAAGCGGAACCCGTCATCAGCATGGATGCGTGTCCTCTGGAATGGTGGTTGAAGCATCAAGGGACATATGAATATTTAGCGCATCTGGCATGTAAATATCTTGCGACATGGGCTACAACAGTGCCATGCAAACGCCTGTTCTCACTTTCAGGTGACTTTTTAAACAAGAAGCAGGCAGCATTATCTCCTGCAAATGTAAACAAACTTGTTTGAGTGATTGGCTGAACAAGAAGTAGGACTGATTGGACTTGTAGGCTTTAAAGTTTTACATTGTTTTGTTTTTGAATGCAGGTTTTTTGATACATAATTCTACATTTGTAAGTTGCACTTTCATGATAGATTGCACTACAGTACTTGTATTAGGTGAATTAAAAACACTATTTGTTTTGTTTTTTTACAGTGCAAATATTTAGTCAAAAAAAGTGAGCACTGTACACTTTGTATTCTGTGTTATAATTGAAATCAATGTATTTGAAAATGTAGAAATCATCCATAAATATTTAAATAAATGGTATTCTATTATTGTTTAACAGTGTGATTAATAGTGATTAATTTTTTTAATCGCTTGACAGCCCTAATACTAATACATATGAAAATGACACTCTTAAAATAAAAATAATGTATTTACCTGGTACTAATCCTTTAGATTATTAAAATTTAAAATAAAAAAAATCTAAATTACTTTAAATTAATTATACTGTTTTCTATCCAAGCTGAGCAAAATGCAAGAAGTAAGATGACTTGATAATTTCAGTGTGCTCACAGTGGGTTTTATTTGTACCCATGTTGGGAGATAGTTGTATTCGGTGTCTTTTCACCATTGTCAGAACTGGCACTCTAGCCTCACTGTTGAGGTTTTCAACAAAAGCTTGAATAGGCCATGAAACATTAAATGCTTTGGCTGTTCATGGAGACACACATCTATCTGTAGAGTTTTGATATAATATCCAATTATGATTGCTACCTTTGCCTTAACTGGCAATGAAAGAAGGGAATCTGAAGTAGCTGGTACTTGTTTAGGGTTAAAATATTGGCTGATTATATATGGACCAGAAAACAATGCATAGTCCTATGAACATCCACACAGATGCATACTCCAGAACACAGACACAAAGTGATATAGGAGAAACTTTGAGCTTCTGTTACTCATGCTGAATCTGGACTGTGGAGTAATAGACATCTTGTTTGTCCAATGTTGTCGGCCCAGCTATTCTTACCAACACTAAACTCAGCATCATCAATACATATAAAAATCTAATTTGTATACATAAAATGTGTGTGTGCGTATATACATATCTCTTACACACATTACTGCATGCTCTCTCTCGATGGATAGACACATTCTATACAATTGCAGTACTGTTTAATCCAGAGTAACTCCACTGGCTTCAGTTTATCCCAGTGCTCTATAGCAGGGGTTCTCCCAACTAATTTGTTAGTGGCCTCAGAGTGAGTTGGTGGCTGCTCTGACAGTTTTTCCTAAAATACTCAGTGGCATTTGTAGACTTGGGCCCCTTCTTCTGTACGTGTTGAAAAGGAGCAAACCCCTTCCTGTAAGTGGCAGCAAGGAAGGATTCCCCTGCACTCAGGCTCACCCCACATCACCCATGGTGCTCTTGATGCTAATGAGAAGGGGTGATCTCAGCAGGTTGCATGCACCCCACAGAAACTTAGGTGAGAGCCCATTGGTGGGGCATGGCCTCCCTGCAGTGGGGCTGCTCCGGGACTAAAGCCTGAGCCCTGCTGCCCTAGGGAAGGATCCCTGTGCCCAGCTAGGTGGGAGCGAGGAGCTACCCAGGGGAGTGCCCCAGTAAACCAATGCCGCAGCCTCCTGCACTGACAAGAGCTGTCTCCGGTGGCACACACACCAGCCCCACATGTCTCTAGAGGCGCTTCCAGAGCCCCTGAAGAGGCTGTGCGGTGTAGGGTGCCAAACACTGCTGGGGTGCAAACACCAAGGCTACTCATCTTGCTGCCCTTGGTAACAGCTATTCAGGAGCAACAGCTGGGCGCTGCAGGGACGATTGCTGCTTTGCCCCCCAATCTCTGCCCATGCTGTGGAGGGTGTCATGGCCACAAAAAATCTGCTGGTGGCTGCATTTGAAGAACACTGCTCTATAACCTGTTACATGCTATGGCTTCAACTCTGCAGACACTTATTCACTGACATGTAAGCATTTGCAGGATTGGGCCCATCTAGTGTTGAGAATGTATTTAAATATAAAACAGTTGTATAGGATCAACATAATGTTGAGCACCTGAGATGCATTTTGAGCCTACACTTATTTTGACTGGGGAAATTTTATGAGTTAATTTAAAAATGAACAAAGTTCAAGAAACATCATTGCTTCAGAGCTAATTTTATACCTAAAACATTGACAGTTGAAGAGTTGCAATAACTCACTGTTATTGACTGCTATACTAAACTGATAGCAGCCTGTCATAGCTTGAGGAGGTAATGTTTCTTATGGGACAAGCAACAGGATTTCTCAGATATGATCTAATTCTTGAGTGATGGTACATGAACAGTAGTTGTTTTGTTGTTTTTATCAGATTTGTTGGATTCTTTTCCATAACTATTTTTCTTTTGGTTGGCATTATGTTTGACATAGGGCCAAATTATCTCATAGCATGAATTGGCACAACTCCACTGACGTCAACAGAGCAACAACAATTTACATCACCAGGGAGCTGAACCTACAGATTCTTATTTAGCCAACATAGAGGTAAATGTTTGGCAATTACCACAAACTTTGATGGGAGCAGAATTAGGCCAATATTGAGTGCTTTTGAAAATTCCATTCTTATTAATTGTATGTGTTTTTCATGGTTTGTAGAAAGACTAGGAAAAATTTTAACCTCCCCCACACATTGGACAGAAAATCCAAGTTTCCCTTTGGATTTACACATAAATTGATTATTTATTGCTCTCTATTTCTGAGTGTAGAACACGTTACCAGGATGTGTGGTAAAGATATGATTGATTTTATAAATCTACCACAATTTCTTTCCCTTGTATGGCATATTTCTATAATACTCTATGTAAGCAACAATGAGATTCTTTGACTGTAAATCACGCATATGAACTTATGAGTTAAAAATTCAAACAGAACTCTCAGATCCTTTGTAACACAGGGCAATACTTTAAGCTTCTCTAGTGGAATTTTTCCCAAGCAAGTACAGCATGTTGTTTTACGATGATGCATTGGGAGCAGTTTGATCCAGTTCTGAATCAGGTTTCCAGATTTCACTTCTCCTGAGAGCAGCATTCCAGGATTTTCTCTGTTTTTTCCATTTGAAAAGAAATGTATTTTTCTTACCAATTTTCATTCTCCTTTCCTCCCCCCACAAAATGTAAAACTAAGATGCCTCTGAGGTTCAGATCAAATCCAATCAAATGTCAGAAATCTGGCATTCTGGCCTTTATGATCACACCAAAAAAGAAGCTGTTTCAAACTCTACTCTTAATGAACTGTATTTATTTAAAGGTCTGATCCAAAGTTCACTGAGGTCAATGGAAAGACTCCCATTGATTTCAGTGAGCTTTGGATCAGGCCCTAAAATCTTGACCATTCTGAAATGTAGCAACTTATTTCCCCATTATTCTTTTCATGAAGGAAAGAGGTGTTTTTTTTTTTAAGTGACAAGAATAAATCTGAAAGATGAATGGAGGTCGGAAGTATTCACAGGTTGAGGGATTGATTCTACCATCAGCAATACAGGTGTGGGTCTGTGTATCTTGTAAAATCAGATAGTTGCAAGGCTAGGGTACTGATTTTACAAGATATGTGATGATTTACACCTATGTACCTTGAGGACAGGGTCAGCCAAGTGATGCACACCTGTGTACCTGAGAAGGAAGTCAGTCCCCCGTTGATTGAAGCTATGTATATCTCACTTTGCCAGCATTAAAGTAGTGCTAATATAAAGAATGTGCAAAGGAGGGAGAGACATTTGACAAGAAGAACCCATAAAGGGGACATGTCTGGAGAGAATAAATAATTAAAGATATCCATTGCCAAAGGACTGAAACAGAGATCAGACTGTCTTTCCTAAATCACATGGAATTACAGGTTCTGGAACAATCAGATATACAGTGGAAATTCTTCATTCAAGGCAAAATCAAGAGAATCATTTTCCGTTAGGCTGCATTACAAGAGTTCTGTATATGATGGAGATTATAATAGTGCATTCACATAGATGCCATTGTAGTGTTTTATCCCACAAGACCTGACACTGTAGCTGTCTTATTTACAAAGTCCTGAAATCAGGTAAATGCCAAAGTAAATATTCAAACAGGAAGTCTGAAATGCTGTGGGGTCCTTTTTTGTTTAATACATACCAAGTTTTCAAGGTTTTTTGTATTTCTGATAACTCACTGCCATTTCCTGTAAGTATTGATGGCAGATCTTTGTGGGGCCTGGAATTCACTGTGCGTCTAAAATGAGTGATGGATGTACCTGATAATGTTGAAGGCATGGGCTCCATGATGGATAGATCAGTGATGTCCATTTATATAACTGCCCAGAAGTAGGACTGGATGGAAAATGCTCCCATTTCACAGAATATTTTAAAGTTTTGGAATTTCATTTTCTCTATCTCCTTTTTGTATTGAAGCTGTTCCAGATTGTGTTAATAATTAAATATTTATTAGGTCAATGGCGAGACTGGCTCTCTTTAGTCTGGCAGTTAGGATGCACACCTGGGATGAGGGAAACCTATGTTCAAGTCCCTACTTTGCCTGACTCAGAGCAGGAACTTGAAACCTTGGTCTCCTACCTCCCAAGTGAGTGCCCTAGCTACAGGGTTATTGGCTATTCAGGGCTGGATTTCTTTCTCTCAGGTTTTGGTTTCCATGAAAAAATGTTTAGTTGAAGAACTGTTGACCAGCTCTACCTATCTCTCTCTCTTACTCACTCTCACACACACACTTACTTACTTGCTTACTTATAAGAAAGAATCCAGCTTAGGGGCATGGCCCTGGAATCCCAAATTTTGCCATTTCCCCCCATTTCACAATGGAGAAATGGGTCTGACACACTACAGGTTGGGTTGAGGTGTGGCTCCACTATGCCATTTGCACTGAGTCCTTTTAACTAATCCATGAATTCTGTAGATTTGTCCCATGACTGAAGCTGACCCTTGAGTATCTAGGGAAACAAAGAAAAAAGAATTTCAAGGACTTGCTCCTTTTCCATATAACGGGACAAGCAGGTGTTTATTATGGGGATTCTGTAGCAAAATGCATCCTTGAGTCCTACATTGATTTCAAAGGTGGGGAGGATGCAGGAGGAGGGGAAAACCTTCTGAATCCAAAAGACAGCTTACACAATAAATTACACTGTCCTGGATCCAACACCCAATTCTGTAGTTAGAGCTTACTCCATCTCCCCTCCTGGCAGTAGAGAGGTTGGACCCAGCAGAGCCAAACCAGAAAAGTGTGGAGTGGAGATATAGATACCAGGTATCTTACCGTTTTTTCACTTACTTGGTGAGGCGCGGGGGCAAGCCCCAAGGGGCTCTCGCTTCTGGCTCCAAGCACCCAGCGCATGCCGGGCACGACCCGCTCCAAGGATAGTGTCAGGTGGGGAGTTTGACTGGGGTGGTACACCTGTCAAACCGTAACACAGGTGTCCCGTGGAGCAGAAGGGCAAAAGCTCACTTGATCTTGATTTTCAGTATGAATACAGACCGTGAAAGTGGGGCCTCACGATCCTTCTGACTTTTTGGGTTTTAAGCAGGAGGTGTCAGAAAAGTTACCACAAGGATTACTGGCTTGTAGGTGGCCAAGCGTTCATAGCGACATCGCTTTTTGATCCTTCGAAGTCGGCTCTTCCTATCATTGTGAAGCAGAATTCACCAAGTGTTGGATTGTTCACCCACTAATAGGGAATGTGAGCTGGGATTGGACCGTCGTGAGAGAGGTTAGTTTTACCCTACTGATGATGTGTTGTTGCAATAGTACAGGCCATCCCGCTTTGTATGTTGCAGACCTCTGCTCCTTTGGGGGACAATCTGCCTCCAGCATGCAGGCAAGATTATGAACAGGGCAGGCTGGGTAAGAGGTGGGGAACCATCACTGGTGATTCTGCCCTATTGGGATGGAGTGTACCAGCGCTGGGGGCTATCACAGCCTTGAGGCTGCACATTAAAAATATCAAAAGTGCTTTTCCTGGTCTGTGCTGTTAGTCAACTTCTAGACTTTTTTTTTCCTGCTTGGACCTTTGGAAATTGACCAGTTTCACTTTAGTCAAAAGTGCCATGTGATTTTTTGTATTTGATTTTTTTTTTTAATGACCCAAGTGGTCAAGACTGATCTCCTTTGGCAAACAGCATGTGCAAGAGCATGGTAACTCCTTACATTATTGGCCTAGCTCTCCACTATCTTCATGAATTCATTTACACTCACATTGCTTACTCAGAGGGGTTTGAGATACTTGCACTGAACTACCAACACATTTCCTGCAGCACTTTGGTTTTCTTTGGAGGTCTTCATCAATGCACTGATCTAGTCTGACCCCTATCACCTTGTGTGACCATACCAAATCCCCGCCTGTGATGTTATGATTGCGAGAACACCTGTGACACTTTTTTTTTTCCAGTGGAGAAATAGCTCTTTTGGATCCAGACCATGAAATAAAATAATCATATTTCCCTTATTTCTGTAGTTATGACCTGAAATTGCTTGATGCTCCCAATCAAGACAGCACTTAGAATTTAATAAAGAGTAAATTGGCTGAATAATAATTAATAACAATAATCTCATGTTAGGACTGTTAACAAAAGAGGAACCTGTTGGTCTGTTTACCTGCTTCAGGAAGCACTAGGCCTTCTGCCTGCTTTTTTAAAGACATGGAATGTTTTATCTTTGTTCAAACTTGTTAAGTCCTGGATGAGTTTAAAGCCCACTTAAACTTTTTTCTTGTTGTTCCTCCTTGCCTCTTGAGGTTGAGAGAGAGAGACCTTTTTGGTTTGGGTATAAGATACGTATATGGTGCACATGATTAATAGATATAACTAGATTGTTTATATGATGAGATTTGTTATATTTCCAGTTTTTGTTTATTTAACCCCTTCAATACTGTATCTTAAGCTCACCCATTGAGCCATCTTTAGAAAGGATAGCTGTGTACTGAGCATCCGCAGGGGTGTATAATGCCCAATTGTAGTCTAGGCACAGGGTATTTCCTGAGGATTAATGATCAATTCAGAGATTTGATGGCTTATGGTGAAACCTTCAGAAAATGTCTCTTGTTTCCATTCAAGTCTGTACTGTCACTGACTGGCTGTCAGTAATGGGACATGTTCTTCTGAGGATGAATGAAGAAAGACTGCACTATTCTCAATGCTTAAGAAAAATCTACACCTGTGTCCCCTTACTCAGGCAATTCTCCCATTGGAAAAGGGCGTTTGTCCAAGTGCAGAGCACAGGGTTGGTCTCTGTATGTCTAAACTACAGCAAAACACCTGTGGCTGGCCCAGGTCAGCTGACTCAGGTTGCAGGGCTATAAAATTGCAATGTAGATGTTTGAACTCAGGGGACCCCGCAGGGGGAGGGTCTCAAAGCCGAGGCTCCAGCGGAAGCCTGAACGTCTACACTGCAATTGTATAGCCCGAGTCAGCTGCCCAGCCCTGAGTCTATTATTGCAGTATAGACATACCTTACTAAAGTGTACTTTACAGTAGCCTCCAGGTGACCTTTTTTTTTTTTTTAAACAAAAAAAGACTTTAATCAAAACAGAAATTTCTGTGGGAAATGCCCACTTTCAATAATTTTTTCCTCTGGTTCTTCAAAAAGAAAAAAAATCAGCTGAAATGTTTTCGTTTTTGTCTGCAATCTTTTTGGTTTTGGAGGTGGACAAAAATCTGAAAAGTTTTGAAGGAAAAAATTCAGTGATCATTGACATCCTTTGTGGGGACAAAAAACATTTCCTGACCAGCTGTACTTATAACACATACCCACTCAACTATTAATATTAATCTCTCTCTCTCTAGATCTCACTCCCTGGGAATTTTCACAGAGGGCCAGATTTTTAATTAGGCATTCATATGTGCACAGAAGTTTGCGCCAGCAAGTGCGTTTCACCCCATTCATATGTAAACGTGCCTCTTTGAACATGCATTTTTGTGGGTAGGTTTATTCCACACATGTTAGAAAGTTTGGCCCATGCTGTAGTTTCCTTTTGAGTACTGGAGCCATAATCTCCTAAGGGAGATATGCTGCAACAATTGCTCTGATCTGACTGCGAGTACAGTGATTGCAGTTAGAGATAGCTGGCAGTGTCTTTTTAAATTAAAGGTCTGATGGAGAACAAAAAACACTATGCGAATTGCCATAAAAACTATTACTGCTGAGAAATTATAAAATTATATGCTTTGGCACAAATAGTATGTGCCCGCTTACAATCTTCCCTCTAATAGTTTACATCTATGTGTGGAATGAATTTTGTTATGTGCACCAATATGGAGGTGATGTGTGATGGGGGTGGGGCCGAGGGGTTCAGAGTGTGGGAGGGGGCTCTGGGCTGGGGCAGGGGGTTGGAGTGTGTGTGGGGGGTGAAGGCTCTGGCTGGGGGTTCGGGCTCTGGGGTGGGGCCAGGGATGAGGGAGAGGCACCTCTCCCCACTGTGCACCTGCACGGCCATGCAGCTTAGAGGGAACTTAGCACCTACATCCATGCTTTCAGGTGTTTGTTCTGCCTCATCATCGTTTAATTGTTTGTGTTTGCAAATGATGGGGTAGTTTTTTTTTTCTTTCTCATGTGATTTTCTTTCCGCTGTACTTATTGTTTCTAGGGATTTTAAGCCTCATGTACCAGGCAGCAAGAATTCTTGCTTTAGTGTATAATGTTCTCTCAGACTTGTGACCATACATAATACATGGAGTAGCAGTGATTGCAGTACATTTTTCTGGGAGCTGCAGCCTACCTCTTACTGGACATATACTTATTGCATGTCCTAGGGAATTCAAGTGATTCTAATTTTCAAGTTATTTAAATAGTTTTGATGGACTATTTTTATATTAGTTATATATAACACAACTACAGGTCATTTATAAAAATAGTTATTAAATATATATAATTTATATATAAATGTATTTAAATATTGTATTGATTTAAAGATAGGATTAGCTCTTTAAAGGGGTTGCAAATTAAAACCAGTTAAGTGAGGAATTTGTATCCAGTATAGCTTTGGAACACTTCAGAATCCTAAGTTTATGGCTTTCAAAGCACTTGCCTACTTTCAAATGTTTCTAATAAGATAGTGTGGTGATTTACACCTCTTGGGATATTGAACTCTGATCCAAGAATGCTGCTTGGCTCTTAAATAAAGAAAGCACTGATGGGCCTGATTCAAAAAAAGCCTATCTCTGATTTCCTTGTGACACACGCATTATGCAAAAGCATTTGGTATTTAACACTTTCTCTGCATACTGTACATGTATTTGCAATTCGTTGGGTGTTAATTTCTTCAGAGGGAGCAAGAGGGGAGGAGACAGGAGGAAAAAGCTGCAAATTACCTCATTTACACTGGTCTCAACAGGGAGCACTGCATCAGAGAGAGAAAATTAGGCCATGTTCCTGCAATGGGCTTATTGTTTGTGGACTCCTAAGCTTGTGTGTCCACTGTTGACTTCAGTAGTAGTTTGTATTAACACAGAAGTTCACTTTTTGTGCAGGATAAGTTGCCTTTAATTGTAAGATCCGGGACAGGGTCTGTCTCTGACCTGTGTTTGTATAGCACCCAGTACAATGAGACCTACATTGCGATTGGAGCTGCATGCTGCTACTCTAACACTAATAATGATAACAGTAACGATCTGTGGTTTGACACAGATGATTCACAGTTATGGGAGAAAAAATTGGAAACGTTTTTTATAAAATAGGATGTGTTCGCTCTTGCATGCTCAAGGGTGTGTATCAGCCTAGAGGCAAAGAAATTAAGCAATGCTAAGGGAAGGAGAGAAAAAGAAAAAGCATTGCTCACTTTGTGGCTCATAAAATGTACTTGTTGGAATGGTTGCCAGCAAGAAGAAACTATATGTCTTGGCTTGGAAACCTGTGACACATTTCTCAAGTTTGTTTTTGTGGGGGGTGGAAGGCTTTCTGTATAAAATATGAGAATATGTAAATGAAGAGTTCTGGAGCTGATTTTTGTGGGTTTGCTCACGTGCCATCCCTATGGACCAGACTGCTTCCTTTATAGCCTGTGCCCTTGCTGCCTTTCATTAGAGGTTATCCAATTACATGTGTGAACCTAGTTACATATTATATCAATCCGTTCAGTTGGTTAGAAGAAAGAAGGGAGGGGGAGGAGGAGCCCAGGTCTGTCTTGGCTAGTATGGTTCAAGTTTTAATCAGTATGGTATTTCCTCTTCCTGAAGGCCAGAGGGAACACCTGTGTTTTTCTTTAAGTATCACAAGAGACAGTAGACGGAATCTATCGTTTTGAGAAACGGATGGTTCCCCAGTTCAGAGGGGAAATGAATTAGAGTCCATCTGCATACATTGTCTTCAAAGAGCACACACAACACTGACTAACAATTTACAAAAATTAGAGAGTGAGAGTGAAACCCTCTGACAGTGCTAATAAGATGTCTGGTAAATTTCTTTTATGAAGCATCCAGCCTGTACAGGAGGCCTGAGGGTTTCTATTAAAGGTCAGGGAGGTTTTGTGTAACACAATTTTAAAGCATTTTTGAACCATCAAGGCAGATTTCTTGTGTCAGGGATATGCTCTTTACTTCAAAGGACATTTTCATTCTTAAATTCGTTCTGTGTTTTGTGTAAATCCACCTTAGAACCTGAGAAAAATGTATATTTTTTTCCTTTCTGATTTCCTCCCCCATCCCCCACACACTCTTTTTACACTTGGCAAATGTTCTCTTCCTTGCAACACCACCCCAGAAATTTGAACGAAGCTGTGATTAACATGGCTGTTTTGCAGCTTCACAGTTAAGTGTAGCAATGGATCTTGCCAAAATCTCTTCAGCATCTTTGATGTCAGCACATCTCTGGTTTGATCAGTGTTAGTGCAGGGAGAACACACACACTGTGGGCCAAGTACTCAGGGAAAAACAAGTCCATGAAAACCATTGGAATTGCACTGGTATAACAGAGAGGAGAATTTGGTGCCATGTGTTCACAAGCTACAAAACTGGTGACTGTTTTAGTTTCTTGTCCATGATTTAGTAATTTTTTTTTAAGGTATTTAAAACGAGCTGTGGGGAGAAAGGTAATTTTGTGGAGGATTTTGATATTTTGAAATTCTCTGCAAAAGGGAATAGAGCCCACCTTCTGGAGCAGTCCACCAGGTATGCCGTCCTGGAGCTGTGAACCCTGGAAGGAATACCTGGGAGCCCAGTCCGCCAAAGAGTGGAACATGGGAGCCATAGTTGCCGGAGCTTCCCAGCTCTCATCATCGCTTGCTGTGAACTGAAAGGGCTCAGAGCCTTTGGAGCCGGAGCTCCTAGTGTTTCCAGACTCTTGGTTCCCTGTCAGCCAACATGGCAGGCTGAAGGGGAGATGGGAGTCTGCAAGCCCTGCTTCCCAGTGGCCTACTAGACAAGCTGCAGAGAGACCTGGGAGCCTCAGAACTTGGGAGCAGGAACTTCCAGGCTCTCGAATCCTTGTCAGGCAGGCTGCTGAAGAGTCAGGAAGCCTGGGATGCCGAGGAACTGGGAGAGCTGGCAGGAAACCGAGCAACTCTACTGAAATGAACAGTCTTCACAAAATGTTTTATTCTGGTGAACTGGCATTCTCCAATGCAAAAATATTCCATTGGAGAATTTCCAGCCAGCTCTATTTATAAATCAAAGCTTTTCCCTAACATCTAACAACTTGAGGGTAGACTGGGTTTGAGGCCCAGACCCCGGTCTTGACTTTTTCTTTTAGAAACATGCCTGAACCAGAACTTTGCCTTTTAGAATCATCTTTAAGTTAAAAAAAATATGGAGAAGAAATGGAAATTCCCCAGAGGTTTTTTATTACTTTATCTCCATTTATTGTTTGTATATCTGTTTTTAGTTCTTCATCGCCAAATATCCAAGTGGCAGATAAATATTTTTCAGTCTGCCAGAGGAATTGATTGTGTTCTTCCATTAGTCTGAATAACTGAGCCACGCTGACAGGTTAATTCCAGTCTCTCTGTTTCTATGACACCAACTAGAACAACAGTGAGTAGGACTGTCTGGAAACCATGGGTGGAATCCTGGCCCCCTTGAAGTCAATGGGAGTTTTGCCATTGACTTCATTGGGGCCAGGATTTATCTCAACTTGCCATAACTGGTGATTTAGGCCCTGATCCTCTCACTGGCTCTCTAGTAGCGTGGGGCCTTGGACCTACCCAGAACCTCCGATTCAGTCCTTTAAAAATATTTTGATCTAATCTTACAGAAAACATAGCTTTTCTGAGCTCCTCAGGTGAGAAGCACAGTGAATATTATTATCCATCATTATAGTATTAAATATATAGAGCACCGGCAGGCTTTTCAGTGGAGAATGCAGAAAGGCAGGGCCACAGTATGTCTTCTAAGCCTACAGAAAACTCGTAGCTGAGAACTCCGTATGTTAGTTGCAGTCAAACACATTCTCCTAGGTTTTGCTGGGTGCCATATCCATCAAGCCTGTTGTGCTTACGCACAGGGCGGAGATGAGTAGAAAGGTATCCAGCATTGCATGAACATGCTTACATAGAGAAGTGTTGAGAATTTTATTGGATAGTAAATCTCTCTAGGGTGGTTGGTTTCCTTTTCCAGAGTCAAAATTATGGCTCTCGTTACTGATGCCTTTAGCGTTTGTTGTTTCTGCCTTCATTTTTTCCACTTACTTGCCTGAAAAATCAAGCCCCTTAAAGAGATGTTGCTCCATTGTTATATGCAGATCCTCAGCATTCTATAATCTTCTCACCATGGAATTTTCCATTTGGGCCAGGATCTGGCCAATGAATGAGTGGAGACTCACACTCACACTCACACCCACACCCACACAAAATTATATGGATGAAACATTCCCCCGTCCCTCCCCATTTCCCTTCTTGGGATTTGTCTTGATTTTTTTTTTTAAAGGAAGTAACAAAAGCCTTACATGATGATTGTGCATACAAACATGAGAGGGCTTCCCTGGTCCTTCCTCCAGCTCTTGTCTTCTAGGGGCTACTTAGCTTGTTACATTCCTGAGTTGGAGTTCATGAGACCAGAACACTGACTCTCCCCACAGGGACATAGTCAGCTATCTGACCTGTTTTTTTTTTTTTTTTTCAAAAAGGGCGTGGGTGAAATCCTGGCTCCACTGAAGTCAATGGGAATTTTCCCATTGATGTCAATGTGGTCAATATTTTCCCCTGTGTTTTCTGTGTTGGAGAAGTTACTGCCTATTGTACATTCTAAGCAGAGAAGCATCTTACCAGGTAGGCAATTAGCCTGGAAGCTTAACTTGCCAAAAGCTTTCAACATAGCCTACAACAGCCTTTCTGAACCATTTTAGAGTGTCTTGCGTTCTTCTCTCCTGCTCCCTTCTCAACTTCCTCCTTTCCTTCCCCTGTCAATGTTCCCCCAGTTGGAGTGCCCATCAAATAAAGGCCCCTTCATGGAGCTGATCCATCACTGTGTTTTTACTCTTTGCTCCTTTCTATAATCCTTGCTCTTTCAAGCGGACAGTTTCCCGTCAGATGGTTTGCCAACAACAGTTCTGAGCCTAATATCTTATGCCAGGCTCATCTTGTTGTCCTTGCTGAACAAATGAGGCTTATGTACCCTCCAAAGAGTACTTCTTACCTCTTACAAGGCTACAGTTTACCGCAATTAAACTGCCAGCCTGAGAGTGATAATTAATATTATTATTATTGCTACAATATAAAAATGTGACGGCTTTTAGAACACCTGAGTAACGAGGGAAGAGCAAATCCAAAATGCAGCTTTCTGATTACTGTCTTTAAAAATAATCTATTTTAATCACCTGTTTGCCCTGGCAAAAATGTTTGTTTTAGATAATGAAATCAGTGGAAAGTATACCAATAGGTTTGCCTAAAATGTAATCAGCCATCTGTTCCATTCTTCTCCTCTCTTTCAGTCCTCCCATTTTCCCAGATATGTTACATTGCACCCTATATATGAAATTATAATTTGAAAAATATGGATTTCAAGAAGATTTTAGCTTTTTTATGAAATTTTTCTGTTGTGTTTTTGTTCTTATTGTCTTGGGATCTAATCCTACAACAACTTACACGTGTGAATAACTTTGCTCGTATGAGTAACTCCACTCTGCTGAGTTACCCATAAGCATGTTCCCAGAATCTGGCTCTGTGTGTGGGTGGTGTATGTATAACATCATGTGTGCATGTGTTTTAGTCAATGTGCACACGTTTCCTGCCATATTTTAAATAAATTGTTTAGAATGTAAAGTTTTGTTTTGGTAGTTTTCATGTATCTCTCTAGTAAAGCCAAGTTCTCTTAGTTTCCAGGTCCCAGCCTTGCTGTGAGAGGAAGAAGTACAAAATAATAAAAAAAGAAGCCCTTTAAACAATGATCTGAAATAACTTTTCTGAGAATTAGGATATTGTGATCTCAGCATTCATGGGGTATTGTGGCCATGTAATCTTTTATACCATATGTTCATTATATTTTCTGTCTCTCTCTCTGTAAACACATACATACACATGTTCTGACACAGTGTGTAATGCATATTGGTGGAGATTTGCAAAGCCATCTAGGGAATTTGGATATCCAGTTTCTATTAATTAATTAATGGGGCTTGGACATCCAAATCACTAAGTCAGATTTTCACATCTCAGCCGTAAAATATAACAACTTAATCATGTAAAGCCATTTTGGTTCCTTCAAATCTACTAGCCTTTTTTTCATTCCATTTGACTGGCATCTCAATCAATGAAATAGCAGCCAAACTTATCACTCCATTATGAGCTATATCTTCCCCTCTCTCACGAGTGTGGTCTCTGTATCAGGTCCTGACAGTGACAGAATTTCTTCCAGTCATTTTCCCTTTGGCTTTCAGGGTTTCTTCACTGGAAAAGATAGCTGTTTGTTGTATTGCAGGGCCTTATTTTCCCAGCTTGCTGGATATATTGTGTGTAAATATAAATTCAGTGTAACCAGCATCCATAGGCATCTTCTTACCCACTTTGTTTCATTATTATGGCATGCTGTGACGTTCTGTACCTCGGGAGAACACCCAGCACCCCCATCTTCATCCTTATAATATGACTGTGTGGTATCTAATGCAAAGTTTGTCATGTCAGGTGTCTTCGGAAGGCTCATGATGCACTGAGCATTGTTATAGTAATGTTAGAGTAATCGTTGTTATAGTAATGTTATAGGTTGTAATTTCATGTATATAGTTATGATACTGAGAATGTGTCCTCATGGCTTAAAGCAAGCCCAAGCAAAAACTCTCCAAGAGCGGAGGGGAGTTCACACCTCATCAGGGCATGTTTGGGACAGACCCAGCCCAGCCTCACAGGAACAAAGGACACTGGCCTAGGTAGCAACAAAAGGATCTGTTGGACTCTCAAGTGAGTCACCCCCCTTCCCTTGATCAGTTAGGGACTACAGTGAGGTAATGCTCACCTGACCCTTAAGGGGGGTGGGGTGCAAAGCCAAGAGGAAAGAAAGAGCATGATAAAAGGGAGAGATGTTTGCCATGCTCTTCCCCTCTCTTCCACCTACATCTACAGACACCACCACCACCAAGCGACTGAAGCGCTGATCAAAGGCGAGAGCCTGGCTGGAGGGCAACCAGCCAGTCTGTGGAGAGAAGCATCTAAGTTTATAAGGGCACTGAAAGTGTTAAAATCAGCTTAGAATGCGTTTTGCTTTTATTTCATTTGACAAAATTTGACTTGTTGTGTTTTGACTTATAATCACTTAAAATCTATCTTTGTAGTTAATAAATTTGATTGTTTATTCTACCCGAAGCAGTGTGTTTGGTTGGAAGCATGTCAGAGACTTCCCTTGGGATAACAAGCCTGGTATATATCAATTTCTTTGTTAAATTGACAAACTTATATAAGCTTTCAGCGTCCAGTGGGCATAAGTGGACGCTGCAAGACAGAGGTTCCTAGTGTTGTGTCTGGGACTGGAGATATTGGCTAGTGTCATTCGGTTGCACAATCCAAGGAGCAGCTTCCATGCCAGAGGCTGTGCGTGAACAGCCCAGGGGTGGGGGTTCTCACAGCAGAGCAGGGTAAGGCTGGCTCCCAGAGTCAAGGATTGGAGTGACCTAGCAGATCACCGGTCCAGATAACACCAGAAGAGAACGTCACCAGATTAAACAAAAAGAAAGTCATAAATAAAGTGCCAATCATAATTTGCCCAGTTTGTCTTAGATGCAGCAACCTTCTTGCTCACTCTGAAAGCACAGATGGGCTATGGGGGAAACTTCATCTCGCTACTAAGTTCTTGATCAGAGAAGGTTCCTGGCATGGAAACTGGGATGGCCCATCAGAAGGAGACTGCAGTGCAATGAAGGAAGTAGCTATAGTTTTCACTCTCACCTCTTCTTCCCCATGAAATCTCTGTATATTTTGAGTGATGTGTGACAAGTTCTTGATGTGAGGTTTTATATACCTAGTCAGTTCAGCAAACTTTATAGTCTTTCACCTGAGAACATTCAACTGTAATTTACTATTCCAAAGGTGGACTGAGCCACAGCCTGCTAACTGATCCTCTTTGCCTTGCAGCTATACAGGGTCCTGACCATACTGGAACCAATGTTTCCTCTGTGCTAAGGAAGTGAGAGAAGATGACAGGACTCTGTTAAGGGATTCTACCTCCCCTCCTGTGCATAGCAGAACATAGCTCTGTGGGGCAGAAATTAGTTTGGGGCTTGCAGGGGCAGGCTTGGAAAATAGTGGGGACAGGGCTGGTAGATCCATGAGCAGAGAGACCCACTGAAACTGTCTTCCTGAACGCCTTATGTAGAGATGGCAGGATTTCATCTTCCAAAGATATGTGTAGACCTCCTTGCACACAGCACAAGTGACCAGGCTCTACGAAGCTCCATAATAAATAAAGACCATTTGTAATCTTGCTTAATGAATATTGAGCACTGCAGGGATGTGGTGTTGGTTGAACCATGTGTTTGAATAGAAGAAGAGATTTTATTTCTTTATTTTAATCGTGGGCCAGTCTCTCTGCTTAATGGTTTAAGCAATAGGGTTCTCTGAGGATGTAAATTCTGTTCCTAATTTAGTGTCCCCGTTGAAACAAATTGAGTGTTGCCATCCTGTTCCCAAACGGCTATAATCTCCCTTTCAATAAAGCCTGACTTAATTCCCCTCCCACACCTACACTCCCCTGCTCTGGAAATCATCTTTGTTTAGGAAGAAAAGCCTACAAATAACATGGAGACTGCAGTCCCTCTTCTCTCCAGGTTATGAATGTGTTCAGGCTGGAGGTCACGAATGTAGCTGAGGAGGCTGAGTTCTTTGCCTAGGCTGGGGATAAAGAGCGAATTTCAGTTCCTCTCATGACTGGTTCCTAATGTTTCACAAGTACACATTTTTCTTTCAGAACTTAAGAGAAGAAAAACTGTGTTTTGACTAAGGAATGCAATTCCCTCTCCCCCAAAAGAGACATTTATTCAAAAGTTGGAGCAGGTCCAGCTGAAATATTGAATAGTGAGCCAGCACAGAGACATATAGCACATGTTCATCCCCATGCAGGTGTGAGGGGAAAGGGAGTTAGGCTTGAGCAGTCTTGAAATATTATATTTACCTACATGTTTGATGTTTTCTGGCACTTTTATAAGGAGTGATGGTAGGCTACGTTTTTCCTCCTTGAATAAAATGAATTTCTTGCTCATTAAAGGTGCTAGATTGACAATCCTGGAGACTAAATTCTTCTGTTTACCCATAGAATGAGCACAGCATGGGAAGCAGCAGTGCTAGCCAAATTTGCCTCAATCCTGACCTGGAGGGACACTCTGACAGCGTGTGAGAGTCATGCATTCTCTATGCTTGTTAAATACTTAGCTTCCGTGGTCAGGGAACAATGGAGTCAGATCAGTTCCAGTTCTGTCGTTGTTTCTTACAGAACTTTATTATAATTAAAGCAGACCACGTGACATGCTATCTCACAAACATTATCAATAAGCAGAATATCATTGTCCTCTTCCTTTTCACTTGCACTTCAAAAACAACACAAAACCTTTTAAACATGACAGGCTAAACTGCACACACTGAAACAAAAGACAAGTGCCAGGAGAAGCTGAACTGAACACATCTAGTGAGGAAATCCAAGAGCACTTTCCCTTGTTTTTCACCTCTGGTATTAATCATTACTATATCAATTCCTTCATAGTTACAGAACTACTGAGGGGCCCACATATGCAGTCTGAGTAACAGTAAATAACATCACTGTGGGACGAGAGGAATGGCCTAATGCCACAAAGTACAACTTTTCAAAAGAAAATTAAGTAAAAGAAAAATACACCCCAGGACAAAATTAAGAAACTGAGATGTGTACAAATGAGTCATTGCAATCCCTTGTTTCACTTCCATGTAATATTTGGTTAGAGGTGCTCAGACAATCCTGCTTCGGAAAAGGATCTGATGTATAATTTAATAGGTCTTCTCTATCAGTGGTTTTATAATCACAGAGTACTGCTACTCTCAACGGCCCTGATTCAGCAAGTTACTTAAGCAAGTTAGTTTCTTAAGCCTAACTTTAAGTATGGCAGTAGTGCAGTTGATTTCACGTGCTTAAAAACTTGCTGAAGCAATGGCATGGATTCTCAATATGGTTACACACTAAGTTCATTTAAAATAAGGAGTTATTCTCAAAATGGTCTACTTAACTTCGTAGCGTCTACAGAGTTAAAACAATTTACTACATATATTTAGGTTTTTTCTTTTTTAAAAAATGTCTTGAGTAATGGTTTCATTACAATGCACCCCTAGAGGCCTGATTCTGATCTATAGTATTAATTTTCCAACAACAAAATTCCCATTGACTTCTGACTTACACTGGTAAAAATGAGATCTAAATCTGACCCTTAATCTATAGACTTTTTTGGATCTAATAGACTTATATCTTCAGAGGAATTTTCTTTCTCTGGTAGGAATTGTTCATTTAGTGGGGTTGTGATTAAAATTTCCATTCACTCGGTGCTTTTTGCACTACTAGTGGAGAAATTGTAAGCAGAGAAGACAGTCATCCAAATTTTGGAAGCTGTGTCCCCCAACTTATAGACTTCCTGTGCAGTGCTTGCCCAGACAATTCTCAAAGAAGCTTAGTTTACCACCCTCCAGTAAGGAGAAGATTTAACCACGGAGACAAATCTTGCTGACGTTATCTACTTCAGTGAATGTTGTCTTGGAGCCAGAATTAAGGGTGATAATTTGTTCCGGCACTAACCCTTAGGCTGTGATTATGCTAGACTTTTTGGAGAAATCTCCCATTGTTGCACTACAACCAGTACAGCTCCACTGGTGATAGCGACAGTAGAAGTGCTGTCGTCAAAAGAACCATAACATCTTTGCCCAAAAGACCCAGCGCAAAGGGAAAGAATCTCACAGCACAAGGTAGTATTGTAAAATAACAGAATTACTTGCTTCTGTAGGAACAAATAATATAATTCCCATTAAAGAGGGGGAAATATGTTCTTGTTAAGGCACTGGACAGGAACACAGGAAATCTGGATTTAATTTGAGCTTCCCCACTAACTTCCTAATTAAGTGACCTAGGGTAAGTCACTTAATTTTCCGTGCCTCAGTTCCCCCTCTGTAAAACGGGAATTATTTTTAAAATAATCTTTGTTTTATCTGTTTTGCCTGGAATAGTTTGGGGCAGGGACTGTCTCTTGCTATTTGTTTGTACAGTGCCTAGCACAATGGCACTGTATTATAGTACATTTCATATTTCACTCATCTCTTTCTGCAGAAGTCATTTAGGTGTAAGCCTTAGAAGCTGTCGAAACATTGTCACCTTCCTTCCAGCATAAAAGAAAGTGATGGAGCAAATGTCCTGAAGCCCATAAGATCCATATAGGACACTATTCTGGGGATGATAGGATAATCAAGGTTATATAGAACACGCTGGGGGGCGGGGGAGAGGAACCATGACTAAGCTCCTGGAGGATGATGGAACGTCTATTAATACATGAACTCATGAGTAACCAACGGTGAGGAAGGATGGTCTTTTGGTAAGATGCTAGCCTGATACTTGAAGATCTAAGTTCAGTTCCTGGTTTTACTACAGGATTCACATGTGACCTTGGGGGAAAAAGATCTCTTTATCTCTCTATGTCCCAGTAATATATGTAAAACAGGGGTGAAAATACCTTCTTTTTTTCTCCCTTTGTGTATCTTGTCTCTAGATTATAAGCTGTTTGCACAATGCCTAGCAAAATGAAGGCTGGTAAGTGCTACCATAATACAGATAATCAAATAAATAATTTAGCCATTGACAAAGCATCACCTCCCCATACGTGAAATCCTAGACCCTGAAACCTCCCTTTGACTTCAGTGGGGCCAGGACTTCAATTATATTTTTAAACCAACAAAGACCTATGCTCCTATTGATTTTCATTGGGATTTTTGTATAAGGATATCAGGATTTGGTACATGGTGGGAAAATGAGAAACTAGGAACCCTCAGAGGTGTTCTTCATTAGGAAACAGCATTCAGCATGTGTATTACTTCCAGCGTTAAGAATGACCTTTTACTGATGGAGCACCATACTTATGCTGTTACGTTAATGGTTTTCCAATAAGGTTTCCAGACATGAGTTCCGTGTCAGGTTTGCCTAGTACAAACAATCGTATGCATAAATTTATTTTTATATTATGTAGATAAGTGGTGTTATAAATGTACCTTTTAATTTTGCATGTCAGAGTGAATAAGACACATTTGGACTAATACTACTGTGAACTTGCTGAGATTATGAACTTTTAGATGGGCAGTTTTACATGTCAAACCAAAAAGAACGAGGAGTACTTGTGGCACCTTAGAGACTAACAAATTTATTTGAGCATAAGCTTTCGTGGGCTAAAGCCCACTTTATGCTCAAATAAATTTGTTAGTCGCTAAGGTGCCACAAGTACTCCTCGTTCTTTTTGCTGATACAGACTAACACAGCTACCACTCTGAAACATGTCAAACCAAGAAAGGGAAAAGCAACCAAATGCCAGGGACGGGAAAACACTTAAAGGCCATTATAGCTACCATATGGGAAAATTACCTTTTTGACAAGTTTAAAAAGATAGACTGATATGATCTTGCACCTTCTAAATTGCAGTAAACATCTATCATCACATCATAAGGAGTTGAGAAAAGTATTGGGAGATTTGAGATTCAGGCTGTATTTATACTATGGAGACTAGCTATGTTGACATCACTATGCCAGTGTAACCTTGTAGCGTAGATACAGCCTATACCAACGAAAGGAGATTTTCCATCACCTGTACAAACACTACCTCCCCGAATGAAGTTATCTTCATTGACTGAAGAATTCTTCCATTAACATAGCTGCATTTACAATTGAGGTTAGGTCAGCATATGTATATTGGCCAGAGGTCTGTTTTTTTCATACCCCTTACCGACGTAGCTATGACATAACTTTAAGCGTAGACCAAGCCTCGGTTACTGCAAGTGTCTGACTACTAAATTCAGCACCACAATAAATTTTCTTAATCTTACACTTTTTATTATTGCCATTAGGTTCAGTTGGGTTTGAAGAAATATTCAAAGGAAAAAATCATGTTTTTTTCTTTGCCTGATTTTGTAAGGTTTTCTTTCAATACAGGGTAGCTGTGTTACTGGTATTTATTATTGTTAGAATTTTTGAAACTAAAGGAATGATGCTGTCATTTCTTTTCAGATGTACTGGTTACTTTTTCCCTTTGAATTAAGTTTGTATTACCATATAGTAATTTGGTAAGATCCACAAATCTCTAAAACTCTTATTCATCAAAACGTTCACCCTAGCATCTGTTAGTGTTGTTGACTGAAAGGAAAAATAAAAATGGGAATGAGTTTCCTTTAATTAGACTGGATCTGAAGTCATAATGATTTTTGTAAATTGTTCAAATCTCTGTAAAATCCATATATTTTGATAACTGGATCATTGGAAGTCCTCTGGAACCCCTACATCGATTACTTTGCAACACCAATGTTACCATTTAACCACGTGTGCTCTTAGCTGGTACAGCGCTGCTGTTATGTTACAAAATAAGCTATGGCTTAGGATTTGCAGAAAACTATTAATTATCAAGTATGAAATTCATACTTGTGACCCACAAACCCTACTTTGAGTGCTTAAGTAGGATACAAGTATACATGACACTAGTGCTGGCCATCTGGATGGGACAAATTCCATCCCATATGTCAGAAACTGGCAAGTCTGTATTAATGATGATATTTCCAGTTAACTAATAATACTTCAGATCATAGCTATATTCAATCTCAATTCTATAGTTACTGTGTTTGTCCTGATTTCCATTATCCCTATTATCCAGGATATGCTTTAAGCTTTCACATTAGAGTGCAGTATGGTATAAAAGGTATCAGTCACGGAATGTGCATTTTTGTGCTACACCAATTAGAAATAATAAAAATGGCACTGTCTATTTCTTAATGTACAAGGATAAAACAAGTAGATCCTGGCTGTTGTTTTACACTTTTATATATAATTTGACAGTCTCTAAGGGGGATGCTTTTCTGGCATTGTGCTGGCTTTTATGCTCATAACTCCCATTTTGATTAACTGGTGATAAGCATCTAAGATCCTTCACTCTACTATGAAACTTTAAAGATAAATACAGAATTTTCACAGTGAAATAGCAGTGGTTTATTTGCATATTTTAGAAAATGGATGTATTTCCATAATGTCAAACCATCATTGCGGGGGGTGGGGGAATCCATGGAAATGATGATCATATTCTGAGGTTTATTTTGGGCACAGTGTCCTAGGAATCAGATGCTCAGTTTCCATTAACTGGAGCTATATGTCTGACTCCTTGTACACTGCATCAAGAACATACCCTTCAGTGCCTGAGACATATCTGCAAAAGATCACAGTTAATAAAGCATCTGTAATCATCAGCATTTTGTGTTTCATTGAAGATAGGTTATAGACTTCTAACTCTTGATTTCTTGGCTGTGCAGGTGTGTCTGATATTTTTAAGGTAACGTTTTCAGTTAAGGGTTCTCAGCTCACACCCATTGTGCCTGCAAATCCCACCTTAGCTTGAGTAGACAGGTGTTTATACACATATGCAGTAAGAGTAAGCTTGTGTACACAGTTAACAGGTTTATGTGCCCTAAATGTCTGTTGTGCATAAGATATGTGCACACACAATTTTGCAGACTCTGTATGATAACTTGGCTCTTAATAATGTAGTAGCATAATATTGCTTTGTAAGGGAAAGTTACTGTTCTTCAGTCAGCATGGTGGATCTTTACTGCATATGTATAAAAAACAAGGTTTTATATGCTATAGTGATTCCTACTGTATACAGGAGAGTTATATCCTAAAATAATATCAATACTGCACAGTGGACTTGTAATTCTTTGATTTAACTTACACACTTCCATGATTTGACTTAAACTGTGAGGGCCTGATCCTGCACCATTTAAGTCAATGAGTGCTTTACCACTGACTCCAATGAATGTAAGATCAAGCCCTAAACAAACAGATACATAAAGCAAGATGACTGAGAATATTAATAGGACAAGTGTAGAATGTATATATTTTATACTGTGAATTTTTATAATAACCTTTGCATCAGTTTCCACTCTACTATTTATGGTTCATAGTTCTCACAAGATCCGTTTTTAGAACACTTTCAATAAATTTGATCCACTACCGCTGTACTACTTGCTGGGGAGGGACAATTAGAATATTCAGAAAAACAAACGGAGTCTCCTGAGCATAAGTCTAACGGCTTAGAAGTGAGTTGAGCTGCTATGCTGGCACTTACTAATTATTCTCTAAGTCAGCAAATTGATTTCTCCAAAGGTTATACAAGAATGCAGTAAGGAAAAGTGATAGTGTTATTAGTGTATAAAGTACTATTTTGGTACTTAGAAGGCCACAGCGCTAATTTTGTATTTTCTCCCTATTTGTTTAGTGCCTTTATTCAACACTCTTTCTTAAAGGGTTTTAGCCCCAGTTTTGTACCTTGGCAAAACTTATTTCTTTCTAAATCTAAATATAGGAATTGTTGATGGTTTATGGACATCCTCAGTGGTTAACTTTTTAGAGAGGAGAATTAATCATAATGTCTCCAGTATAATGAAGCTTACTTCCTTATTTATAGAAGTAATAGGTACCATAAAATGTTGAACAGTTTCATTGTTTGTTTTTTTCATGTTTGTTTATTATTACCTTAGCATTGGTTACTTTTAACCAGACTCTTTGTATGTGATCTTCTTTTATAATACTTTCCATAGCCCCATATAGCAAAGCAATTAAGGGACATGTGTAAAGTTACAGTGCTTTTCTGGGTGGATTTACACACATGCTTAAAGTTAAGCATGTAGATAAGTGCTTTATTGAATTGGTACCTCTTACACCATATATGACTGGAAATTGCTATTTACAGTGCCCCTAAAGGTGCATGTGCAAATGTTACAGATTGCAGTGAATTATGCATATACCAAAAAAAATTAAAAGCCAGTAATATATAAATATACTATAAAGGAGTGGGACTCAGTCAGGTCTGCCTTTAAAAAATCTTTTCGATTGTGATTTTCCTTAATGAAATAAAAGTCACAAAAAGGCTAAGCAAGAACTATTAGAGGGAGGCATAGTACGTAATGCAGGGGTTAATCATTAACATAATTCCTATATGTGATCTGAGGACTCAGTATGATAGAACATAAATGTGTCCAAGAAAGAAGGTAAAATAAACAAACAAAAGGACCTGCTCCCATTTCAGTTGAAGTTCCATTGACTGCAGTTGTAGTAGAAACAGGCCCAAAAGACATTCCCATTTCCTACAACATTGCTCCTTAATCTGACTAGATTTATATAATTGCTCCTGTAGTCTAATTCTTTTACCCTATCTTCCATCTCCTGGATCTAAGCCTTCCCACCTTGTTTTCTAGGGAAGATACAGGGGATTAGTCCAATCTCTTTTTTTCCCTCTCTTTTTAGTTTTTCTTCAAACAGAATTCATCAAGAGTTCTTTGAATGTATTGGCTCTGTTTTTATGTTAATAAAGAAATGCTAGAACTCTGAAAACCACAAGTATATTTCCAGTGTTTGAGACTATATAGAATAGGATAACGGACCTGTAAATTTTACTCATGACCTGGCTACCAAACATTCTTTCACTCATAGACCAATGTCTTTATTAATCCCTCAATCTCTCCTATATGTTGTTTTTATTTTCAAATTGGAATGGGGGGAAGCCTTTTCATGCTCGATCTGTAATTCTCCTGAGCAAATGTGTGAGGCAAAGTGCTTAGATGCATTTTGCCTTACAGAGTAACCTTTCAAAGAATTTCATACACATTCTGGATACTCAGTCACTTTCCATGGGCTTATCCTTAAGCGCAGAGCCATATGTGTTATGTAAGCAATCAACAAGCTAGCTGTATGCTTAACCCTTGAGTGCCGTACCTGTGACAGATACCTTAGTTACACTTCTGACAGTCAGTGTATTGCCATGCTGTACAGTGACCCTATCCTGCCAGGTGTGTTATGCCTCTGGACAGCTTCTAAGAATGCTTCACACCTATTAAAGTAAATGGAAGACTAAATGGATTAACATTGCAGGATAAGGCCCTATTTTATAGAATTGTTGTTGTTTAGCTTTGTTTTATTTGTTAGAGCAGACCAGAGGCTGCTCTAAATTATACCAGCTGCCAACATTCTCCTAGGAACTATGCACCAGCTGAAAATTGGCTTGTAACATCCACTCCCACCTCCTATGATGGGAGGGACAGGAGCCTGGTACTAGCTCTGAGCTCCCCAGGCCAGCAGAATTCTCAGGTGCTCAGATCCAGCTGTTTTCTAGCTTCACTGTATCACTTGAACATCAAAAAGAGACTGGAATGCACTAGGCAATCTAGCTCATAGGCAGCATGTGGGATAGCCTTCTAAATATAGCCGATATAAAATGATCATCTGGTAGTAATAAACGTTGTTTTCTAGAGAGAGAGGTTGAGTAGAGAGTTATTTGTGTGAAGAAAATTTGGAATGCTCAAAATGTGATAATTTGTTGGGAATGTAAAATTGGTCCCTGTACCTCATGTCTATGGATGGAAAGTTCTATATCTGTGCAAAGTAATAGTATTATGATTACATATCATGTGTCTGCAAAGCAGAGACATAAGCAGATGAACTGCAGAGCCTAATATGGGTTCACTGGTGACCATGAGGGACACATTTTTTTAAAAGGCCTCTGCAGTTGAGCCTTGCTTTACAGACTTTCTCATGGTTTGAGGCTGTTAAGAATGCATAACTTTTTTTTCGTTCTCTCAAAGTTTAAGGTGGTTGAACAATTAAATGTAACCATCATACATCAGGCAAAAACCAAAACTGTAAACAGCTTCCTTGTTCTTTTAAATAACAGCTCTTAATATGAGTAACAGAATAATACAGAGCCTCATTTGGCCTCTTGTGTAACAGGATGTGGGGAGGGAAGAGGGCAAAACTGAAGGAGGCAGTTTTCAGCCAAGGCCAGATCCTCAGCTGACGGATGGAAATTGTCATCGCTCCATTGAATTTAATGGGGCTATGCTAATGTATACCAGCTGAGGATCTGTCCATGAACTTCTAATTACATCCCTGAAAATACTCCCCACCAAGCTTGCTTCCCATTTCATAGCAGCTGCTAATCACAAACTTTCACATGTCACCAAGGGGTAAGACACCAATACTTATTGTCTATAATAAAAAAAAAAAAGTGGGAGGGAAGACAGAAAATACTGGGAACAGTTGTCCCATATCAGTTCTGTGACCCAGCCGGAGTGAGGATATATATAAACTGAAAATGTTTGCCTTTGACTGGACAGAGCAAATACAACACACCTTGAACATTAGTAGCCCTGTCTAGCTCTGTTGTACCTGAGAAAGCAAACGAGTTTTTGTGCTAAAGAAAATTTTTGGATAGACTTGAAAAAAAAAAAAAGTCAAGACCATTTTTCAATACTAGGCCAGAGGCACATATGGATCTGTTTTATACCTATTTCATTACTAAATCAGCAGGAATCATGCTACAGTGTGTGAGACTTGGATGTTGAATGTCATTAAGCTATTTCCTCACTTCCCCACTTAATATATTAACTTTTCTGACATTCCCAGCAGTCTCTGAGATAAGAAACTTCAAATGGAAGAAGGTTTCAGGCATTTTATAATACCAAGACACTGACCTGTTCAGTTTGACTTGGGCTGTGTTTTGAAAGGAGCATCAGCAAGCTGCATAACTGATGCTTGCTTTTGTATTCATGCTCATAAATTCACGGGGCACGCCCAAGTATTGGGAACAGTATAAGGACCTAGAGTGAGAGCGCCTTAGTTTTCCCATGCTCAAAACAGAATTAATACTATGTACGTGCTACAGCGTATGTTGTATGTCACTCAGGGCTGTGAATAAGCCACCCCCTTGAGCGACATAAGTTACACTGACCTAAGCGCCAGAGTGAATAGTGTTATGTTGGTAGGAGAGCTTCTCCTGCCAACATAGCTACCGCCGCTCACGGGGGCTGGAGTAATTAAGTTGACGGGAGAGCGTTCTCTCTCTTAGAACATCTGCACTAGCAGTGCTACAGTGGTGCAGCTGTAAGCTTTGTAGTGTAGCCATAGCCTTAGTGATATTTGGTTAACCTGCTGCTGGACTTCACGCTTAAAAGAAAACCACGCAAGTGCATTTTTCCCCGTTGAAGTCTGACTGAGGAGTAGGATAGTGCCTCTATATTAACATGTGCATAACTTAAAATGGCTTTTCTTTTTCTAATAGAAGATTTTCTCTTACTAATGCTACTGTGGTTAAAGGTCTGTCAGCTTTTCCATTATAAATTCCTATTTTCAGGGTTTTGTATTTTGACTACAAAAATGTTTAGTGTGTGGAAAAAGCAGAAATTGTTTCGCATGCTTTTTCTCCCCGTCTCTAACTCCTATAATACTGGTTTTGTTTCTAATATTGGAATTATTCAGGTAATTAACTCACTATATGGACTCGAGTCTTTGGGTAATTTGAGGAGGAAAACAACATGAGACTAAGTTACTCTCTTACTTTTCAACCTGCTTTTCAACCAACATTTAATAAGGATTCATGGCACTTGGGAATCATACGCATGCATGACGGCCAAATAAATCATGGATTTAAGACTCCCTAAATAATCATTGGCACAATACACTGTAACTGCTTCAACTCCATGAAACCCAAAGGTCACAAACTGCCTTTTAAATAAGTCCCTGAATACAGATTTACACTTCAGAGTTTTTAAAGTCTATTGGGTACATAATACGTGTTAGGAAAGCTCTCTTAATGCAGCATGGACTTGACTGAACCTTTCAGCTCAGTGCTGAGTGAGGAGCTGTGTTGAACTAAGGTGACCAGATGGGGTTTTGTCTTATATAGGTGCCTATTGCCCCCTATTCCTTGTCCCGATTTTTCACATTTGCTATCTGGTCACCCTATGTGTAATGGCTCTGCCCAAAGATCAGTTCTGGGAAGCAACTGACTTGGAGAGTTACAATTCCTCCCCTGTTCTCATCTTGCCTGGGCAGCAGGGGGAGCAGCCAACAAAGGATCCTTCTTACTTTCCGCTTTGCACCTGGCCAACTACTTCCACCCCTACCCACCTGTCCACAGAGTATCTGGCCATCCTTTATGAAACCTAATATCTGGGTGAACTAAGCAAATGGGTAGTCTCTCTTTGGATTATGATACATGAGCCAGGAACAATGCAGCTTGTCTTTCAAATCCTAGGTTGAATTTGCTGGACTGTCAATTTTTTTTAAAAGACGTGTAGGGATGGGTCAAGTGCAGTTGAGGGTCATTTTAAAAAGAAAGAGAAATAAAGAGTAAACAACAAAGTGAATTAGTGCATGTGCATGCACTGATGTGCATGCTTGTGTGTTCTCTCTCTCTTAGAATTGAGATTTTGGCTAAAATGGCGTTGCTGAAATGGCATCCCTGCCTTGCTGAAGATATGATCTTCCTACCAGCCATCTCAGATCAGGAGGTGATCATACGAACAGTGTGAGTTGCAAAGACAAGGCACACTGCTGGGGAAGTGAAAGGATTGAATTTCAGCCTTCACTGCAAATTCTCTGGCTTCTTGGGGTTTCATTGGGCCCTGCAATGTTATTGTAACATTGCGTTCTGTGTCAATTCATTGCATAATACTAGGATCTCAGAGGACACTTGGCATTCTTGTGCTCAGAGTTGGATATAAAAACTTTTATGATATTATTAAAAAGGAATGAGTTTAATTGTAGTTCTTTCTAAACTGATTTTTAAAACTGTTTAATAGCAGCTTTTTCTTTTCAACTACACAATCCCATGCTAAACAGTATAAGTGAAATTCTGGCCCCCTTGAATCAGTGGCAGAAATCCTTATGACTTCAGTAGGGCTAGGATTTCACCTCTGTTTACTGGTGCATTTCAACAACGGATTTTAAAAAAAAAGTAAAGGGCCAAGTCACTTTACCATTTCCCAGCAGGTGGTTTGGATGAATAGTATTAATGAATAAGCCCATTGGGAAAAAGTATAAGGGGCTTTTTGTGTAGGGTGTTAGTGTTTGTTTTTATGTTTTTCAGTAGACATGGGGATCCTAATTTTAAAACCTGCTTTCTTAATTTTTCAACTCTACACTAGGGAAACAGAATCTTTGTCCATGGTATTTTTAAGACCTGCACCTGCTCTAAGTTCCAATGGATATTTGGACATTGAAATGCCAGTTTGGGCATTCTAAACTGGAATTTGAGTATCTAAGTACTTGCCTACTTCAGGGATTTTTGCACCCATAGAACTACACTGATGGAACCCCCTCCCCGCCAAATCTAGATGTGTTGAACTAATGTAAAGTAGAGCTTGCACCAGTGCAAAATTCTCTAATGTTGACACACCCTGAATTTAAGCAGCCATGTATGCAAATTGGGCCAATTATGTTTATTAGAGAATGAATGCAAGTTTTGGTTGCCACATTCTTTGGCCTAAAAGAGAGCTGTACAGATACAAAGGAGAAGAGACAGTGTTGAGTGAAAATAAATGTCAAAAAAGAAGGAATGGAAATAGGAAATGTGCCTTTAATGAACCTCTTTTTCAGTCATCTCTCTCCTGGGTTTGTGTATCATCTCTTGCTCTCCACAGAATGACGAAGATATCAGACATATTGAACACCCATACCGTAAGCATTAGTTATAGTACATTCCTGTGAAATGCACCTAGACTGAGAGCTGTAATTCTACCCTGAACCAGCCCCAAGTAATAACTGTTAGAATTACATTCCATTGTGGGGACTGGATGCCTCAGGGTGTGTGCAAGTAACTGAATCTAGCCTAGGCTGGTTGTGACTCAGAGTTCCTTCAGGTGGCTATCGGGAGGTATATCTGAAATGAGTTTGGTCTCAGTCCAGTTTCTAATTGACAGGTGTCTCCATTAAAAAAAACCCAAAAACTCAGTCACCACAATTGTCATTTAACAGTCCATGTTGTTGAGTAGGTATGGAAATTAAACCAGCTTACATCCTCCTGAGTGCTTCCTCTGAGTTCAGGATGAGGACATTAACGAAGTAGTGTGAGAGACACTGCACCTTTGCTGCTCGTCCTGTTGTTCTGTTGATAGAGAATTTCATTTTCCAAGACTGTGAATCTGACACCCTCTACAAGCATCCAAATTATTAGGTGTAGTGTGTGGGTGGTGCCAGTGGCCCGTGTTACACAGGAGGTCAGAGTAGATGATCTGGTCTTAAACTCTGTGACTCTGACACGAAACTATATTTTTGCTTTAATAGAGCATTAGAATGAAGTTATGAGATCCATGTGGGACAGGGCTTGGATGGATTTTTGTACTGATGAGTTGATACGTTTTCTGATGTAGCACAGTCATCAAACTGCCAGGCTGTTGCATGTCTTTACATTTCCAGTAAAATAATTCTAAAAAAAAAAGAAAAAGAAAAAAAGGAAGCTCAACCGCTAAAGAAAATTTAGTTTAATTCCACTACGTGTGAACTCAGCCATCTCCGTCTGGGATTTTTTTAAAGTGCTAACTGTAACTACTAATACCCTGTGATTCTGTCATCGCCACACTTTGTGTAGGTAGACCTACGCAGAGTTCTCAATAAACAAGCAGTCAGGGTTGTTTGGATAAGAGCTGGGAAAGGGACAATTATAAAAAAAAACATGTAGAAGAAGATTGGAAATGCTGAGGTGGGAAGGCCATTTATTACAAATGTTTATTTCACAAACACAAAGTACTTTATTTTCTGTGTTTCAAATAAATATCCAGAAGAGTGCAGGTCTGTAACAACTGCTGATCCTTAGAAGTTCAGCCATTTATGACAGCTCCTTGAGTTCTTACGAAGGGTGCAGCATGGTGTAGAAGAAAATGACTTCTACACTTGTCCATTTAAAATGTAAATAAAAGCTGTAGGTCCTGGTTGTCTTAGAAGGTGCAGGTAAAATATTGCATTTTACAGAGGAGAAGGGATTTTGATGTCACATACGTATGGGACAGGGGCTATTCGTAAAGTGTACAACTGCCGCATTTGAAACTGAGTAAAGTCCACTCTTTAAAAAACAAAAAAAAAAAAACTTTGTCAGGTCTGTTTTTTATCATTTTCCTACATAGACTAAATAGAAAGAAACCCAAAATGAACACCATATTATTCAACAGGGTCAGTAACAAGTTTGTAGTTTTATTAGAAACAGACCTTCCTGTTGTGACAAATCACCTGCAAACTCTGTTTAAAGGCCTATATGAAACTCTGATGCTTTCAAGAAATTTGGACTGCAGATGGTGAGGGGGAAGGCTCCGGAACAATGTATTTTTCATGACTACTTTGAACAGAGGATCTTTAGAGATCATTTGAAGGAGCTGTGTCCTACCACTTCAGTTCCTATCAGAGGTGATGGAACTGGAGGTTAATGGAAATATTGTGGGGGCTGATCTATGTTTCCACCCCCATGTGTCGTTCCACTGCACATTCTGGGAACCAACGTTCCCAGTAAACTGCACGTAAGTGGGGGTGGTGATAGCAAGAGTGGGACCCAAAGGGCCTGGAGTGGCCATCACGGCAGCTGGGATTGGCGCAGGGAGCAGGTAGGAATCAGGGTAATCAGGCCGAGACCCACTGAGAGAGATGCAAATAGCTGAGACCCCGAACCCTAGTGTCAGTAGCTCCCCTCATTCTCCTATACCTCCACCCTCCCATTCGGAGTGACTTTCTGCCACCTCTGGTCTCTATTCTGGCAAACGATTCTTCTGCAGATGTTTAGAACTATTTTTGTACTGGTCAATTACTCTCCACGTACAGTATGTCTTTGGCTTATTCCTGTTTTTACCATAACATTTAATGGATGTTGCCAAAGGTAGATTTGAATGACTGAACTATAAATGTACTTCTCTGAATCAAATGTAACACACAAAACAGAAGTCACAGCACACTGCTACAATATTAGTGTATTTGAATGTGCTGTTTTTCTGTGTATGTTCTCTCTCTCTCTCTCTCTCTCTCTCTCTCTCTTTCTCTGAGTGTGTGTGTATAATATACACGCATCCAATATACCACATATAAAAGACTGGTTTCATTATTCTTATCCTGAGCTGCCAAACACAGTTAATCATTGTCATGTTTTAAGCAGGTACCTGTGTGACATTTCTCTTTATTTGGAACAAGTCACTGAATTCCCATATTGGGGTCCCCCGGAGAAGTGGGAGCCTGCTGTCCCAGTGGCCAGGAGGAGGACCTGCCAGGAAACCCTTCTGGGTGTTGCAGATGTGGTCCACAGGCATGACTCACATGAGAAGCCAGACTCCTGACAGGTTTCTTGGAATTAAAGATTTATGTATTCTATCAAACATGATCTGGCTTTTAAAGAGCATTCCCTCATGTTTGTTTTTACCATCAGTAGGTTTGTTGACATTAGAACATAAGAAAGGCCACACTGTGTCAGACCAAAAATCCATCTAGCCCAGTATCCTGGCTTCCGACAGTGGCCAATGCCAGGTGCCCCAGAGGGAATGAACAGAACAGGTAATCATCCTCTCTCGCCCATTCCCTTCTGGCAAACACAGGCTAGGGACACCATCCCTGCCCACCCTGGCTAATAGCCATTGATGGACCTATCGTCCATGAGCTTATTTAGTTCTTTTTTGAGCAATGCACCACAAACTGTAAAATGGAGCAGAGTGGCTGTATTCATCAGAGTGGATAACTGATAAACAGTTTTCCTCTTTGTCAGGCAATGCTGATTCTCTCCATTCACATTAATTCTTCACAGTGCTAGCTACAGAAATCCCCAGGTGGCCTTTGGCAAGAAGGATGCAGTAGAGCGACTTAACTAGTATTGCGAATCAGTCACTGCTGATGTCTAAGCCTAGATCTGGACTTGGACTGAAAAAATTCTTTTGTTAAGTGAGTAAAGATGATCTTGTGGATAAAGCACTGGACTTTGACTGTAGTGATTTGGGTTCAGTTCTCAGCTCTAACACCTACCTCCTGTGTGATATTGGACAAGTCTCCTAATCGCTCTCTGCCTCAGTTCTCCATCTGTAAAATGGGGATAATAATACTTCTTTTGTCCGGCTTATCTGTTTAGATAGTGAACTCTTTGGAGGCAGGGCTGTCTCTTACTACTTGTTTATATTGAGCCTTGCACAGTGGGACCCTGATCTCTGTTGGGCCCTGTAGGCAATACTCGAATACAAATAATAGGTAACGTGTCCCTTTGGAGGTGATAGGATGCATGGCATAGCCCAAAAGTGAGTGCTCTTCTGGGTTACCTTATCCATTGGGGGGGATAGTGCAGACAGAAATGACTATTGATTCTGCATGCTCCCATGTTGTGAATTGTAGGTTATTTTTCATAGTCCTGGGTAGCAGGATATTGTATATCCCATCTCATCACTCCACCTTTTCCTACTCTTTGCATAGAAGTCAGGATTGTCTGAGGGAGAGATTTTTCCTGCAATACCATATGGCCCCTTGATGAGCTTTACTGGCAGTTGTGTTAGAGACTTTGAAGTTTGCTCAGAGTCCTGTCTAGACTCCTTTCCTTCAAAACACTCTCTTTTCTTTTGACTAACGTTTTGATTTTCATAGATTTTTTTTCATACTTTTGTTCACTGAGAAATCACTTTGCATAACCAGCCCTGGCCAAAATTTGTCTTAAGGCCACGTTATCACGTAAAAGAAAGGTGCAGTAGTGACTCTTGGTGCAAAACATTTGTTGTTGAAATCCATACAGTGGGTTTCAGTTATGCTTGTGCTAGAGTCATGGATTCCTCTTGCATGACTTGCTTGGTCAAGCAGAAGTATCTGTGTTTAGATATTCTGTTCTAGTCAAGCTATCCATTCTGCACAGTGGCATTTTAAAGGGACAACATCTCAATTCTGTCTAAACAGTTTTTGCCTATTATTGTTACAGATAACACTTATGATTGCCATAACTGAAAGAGATTAGCGGGAACATATTTCTCAATTTAAAAAATGTGCTTATGCACTTAGCAGCACACTGTATATAGTCAATTTCATTGTTTTTTCTCTGTTTCCCCCTTTTTCTTGGTGAGGTTTGTTCCCGTGGCATAAGGAAATTGGGGTTGGGGGGGGTGGGAAAAGTGGTGGAGACATTTTTTAAAAAAGGAAAACAGGCAGTGGGATTCAGAGGCAGGTATAGTACCTTAAAATTTTTTTGTTTTTTAATTGGTCAGATTTCATGTTGTTCGTGTCCCTTTTAATATTTTTAGCATGTATGTGCAGCCATTATTTCCTGGTGGTTACAGTTGCTAGTGTTTGTTCTAGATTTAAGTTTGCTATTTATTCTTGGTTTCAGAGAATACATGTCTATATTATTAATACTTTTTTCAACTAAGGTTTTCATCCATGAAGCACTGGTAGGTTTTTTAGGAAACACTGTGGTTTACTCAAGTTGATCTATACAACAACACAGTGTCTTACGGTGAATATCTTATTTTAAGAGTGCTTGTTAGCAAGCTTGTACAAGTTTAGCACACTAGAACAAAGCCGAAACAATAGGAAATTGTGTTATAGCTTTTGGCAGACTAATATGCACATTCCCCGGGGCTCTCGATTACTTCTGGGAGACTTGGATCTTCATTGTGAGTGGAGTTCTTCGGTCAGTTTCTGATGTTAATGCTTGAATGGAGTCACGAACTCTTTCTGACCCTTCAAAGTGATACTTGAAACTTGCACAAATTTCATCTCTCATAAGAGAGTAAAACATCTTTCCTTTTTCTTTCCCCCCAGCCTGAAACTTTTCACAGTTCCAGGTACAATGTGACTTGAGTCAAACATGTGTACCAGGTTAGAGGATAATAGGAATTGGATGCCAAAAGCACATTTAGGATTAATAATAGATTAGCACTGATTTCTGTTTCATGTGCAAAACTCCAAAAGGCAATGACGAATTTGTTGACATTTCTATTAACTTAGAAGGCTCTTGAATGATTGTGACCACCTCTAGCCTTAATTTATTTTGGAAGCAAGGGGAGAAGTAGAGGAAAGTCAGTGGAGCTCCTAGGATTATAATGGATATTGTCATCCTGACCCAAAAGACTCATGAGAAAAGAGTTCCCTTCAGATTTAAACAGGAAACGTGTAAAAGAATGCTTTGTACCTGTGCAATTTCACTGCATGGTAGAAAGCACAGTCCTGGTAATATAATGCTGCTCTGGATTGTTTGGAATGTAATGTGCAAAGTTCTGTTAAATTAGAATAATCTTCACCTCTAGTCTGTTTCTTGTCCTCTAGCTCATCACTCACGCAGTTTTAGTGGGTGGCCAAAGAGGACTCTGTTGAATAAATGAAGGGAGAATAAAAATAGGAACCAGGCAACCAGAGGATATGAATATGTGCTGTTCTCTTCTACTGCTGTGAATCTGAATCCCTCCTCAAAGGACCGCAGTTCTACAGAGGTGCTCCTTTTCCACTTATTTATTATAATTATTGGTATTGCAGTGGTGCCTGAAAGTGGTACCTCAGTCAGGCACCATATGAACACATAGTTCCTGCCCATCAGAACTTACAATCTAAATGGATGAGAAATGGGAGAAACAAAGTATAAATGCCCCAATTTCACAGATGGGGGAGCTAACACAGAGAGACCACTGACCAGTGTAGACATACCCTTAAACCTGGGTCCGTGTTACCTGCACTTGCAAATCCGTTGTTTCCAAGCTTTTAGCGTCCACACTGCAGTGGAGCTCCCAGTGCTTCCTGTTGCTGGAAGTTTGGAGAGAGAAGAGCTGGGATGCACAGGCCCAGGGGATTGTAGGACAGCACAATTGTGGGATAAGCTCCATACATGGACTTCTGCTATGTCCTCACAGCAAAGTGAGCAGACTTGGAGCTATGCTACAGCGGGATGTGAGCTCGATCCATATCCCTGGATGAGTCAGCAGGCCCACATTCTGAGAGAGTTCTGGCGTGTATCGGATGGCTTTATGTATGGATGGTAGGGGGTTGAGCCTTAAACATGAGTCAGAGCCCAGGTTACTATGGAGTGCAGACATATCCACAGAACTTGGCCACACAAGAAGTCTGTGGCAGAGCTGGGAAATGAATGCATATCTTGTGAGCCCCAGTCCACTTTCCTTTCCATGCTGCAGTTCATTTCCCTTTGTCACCTTCTGCATTATTTTATGTTGCTGAGGGTTTGTCCTATTAATATGAGCTAAGCATGGACTGGAAGACCAGTCCATGTGGTCTTTCAGGAAATGGGCAAGCTGTGCTGTGGGTTGTACCTCTTTCGGAAACTTTAAAAAGAGAAAAGGAGTACTTGTGGCACCTTAGAGACTAACAAATTTATTTGAGCATAAGCTTTTGTGAGCTACAGCTCACTTCATCGGATGCGAGAGAGAGAGAGAAAGAGAGAGAGAGAATTTGAAAGGAAAACATAACAAGGAGAAAAAGAATGAAATCAGGGAGAAGCAGGTGTAGAACAAATGTTCATACTTCATAATATGTCTTAAAACTCTTTGGAAGAATATTGCAGTTAACTGAGAATGTTTTCCCCTTAAATGTTTTCAAATTTAAACTTTCACAAAGGTTGCTTCTGGTGAGCTGTATCTTCCTCTTGATTATCTTTGCAGATAGGGTCTGTAGCCAGACTGCAAATGAGAGCTCTATCTTCTATACAAATAAATACAGGGATAGGACATGTTTTTAATTAGGACAATTGACTTTTGTCTTGCTTTTTTGGATGTAATAAAGACCTTATTTCTGTAAAGAGAAGAGGGCTTCAGGGACTACAAATAGAAATGACACCTACTCATTTTGATGTCTTCTTTTAAAATCCATAAAGGTAGTTTTAGTATAAAGAGCATGTATCTCTCTGACAGCCCTCTGATTCTGTTTTAAAGTGTATTGGGAGATGTAGTATAATGGGCCCAATCTTGCTCCCATTGAAGTTAATTTTATCCTTGACTTCATTCGGTACAAGATTAGGCCCTGTATCTCACTGACCAAATGTAAATATAAAATACCAAGTTGCTACAGGCTGACCATGAAACACACACACCAGTTAGTGCTGCTGATTCAGAGAGTAGTGGCTTGCTAACCTGCTTGTAGCATTTTGCTGAACCCAACACTACTGTAATTAAACAGAAAGGGTTTTGGATAGCAAACACGTAGACTGAACCTTTTCTGAATGTCAAATACAATCTGTTTTACATCAATCGCTCTGGGTTATTTTGGTCATGTGGTGTCACACCCACAGTGACATGATGTGTTTTGACAGCCAACCCGATCGTGTTGCATGTTACGGAAGGACATGACAACTTTTTAAGGTGGATTCTTTGTTTTTTAAAGGAAAGCATGAGCTGTGCACAAAAAAAGTTTGGCAGTATATTTGCTGTTGAAAACTTTGTGGGATTTTAGCCCCAGAGGTTCCATTTAAACTGATGTTATGATACCAGCAAAGTAGCATTTCTGACATGGAAATATATTTTCTGGAAATGCTATATCTATGGACAATGCAATCCTGCAAATTATGATTAGTGGGGTTTGCGGGAAAGTCATTGACTCATGAGTATTTAGCAAAACACCCAAACCTCCAGCCAGTCACAGCTGCCCCTTTGTTCAGAGTACACCATTTTATGTAGTGTCTCTCGCATGGCTGGGTGGGTTACCTACATTGACTGCTAACTGAGCGGTCAACCATGCCAAATTCTTGGCACTTTTCTGTCAACATGTTTAAAGAAAATTGAGAGATGGTGACAGCAAAAATGTCTCATTGTTTGACCATCATTTTATATAAGCTTTTATTTCTGTCTTGGATGGAAACATAGTGAGATGAAGCTTGAAAGGGAGCAGGAGGATGGCCTTGTGGCTAATGAATTAGCCTAGGACTGAGAAGACCTGTGTTCAATTCCAGATGAAGCCATAGACTGGGCAAATGACTTAATCTCCTTGTGCCTAATTTTCCCATCTGTAAAAATGGAATAGTAATCTTTCATTTCCCCACCCTTTGTGTGTCTTGCCTGTTAGGCTATAAACTCTTCACGGCAGGGACTCTCACTTACTATGTTTCTGTACTGTGCCCTACATAATGAAGTCCTCATACCTGGGGCTTTCAGGTATTACCATAATAGTAATAATTAAAGAGACAGCAGAAAGAAGCAGAAACCAAGGCAAAGAGCTATAGAAAGATTTCTGATAATATCCAGAATTGTCCTGATTCCTTTAACAATGACACAGGCAAGTACCAGAGTAGCATTTTTTTTTATTGAACCTGAGTTGGCATAGTTATTTCCTATTAATCTGTACTGTAGGTAAGGAGATCTGAATCTTATGTGGCATGTATGAGAAGCTATATCTCTTTAGTAACTGTTCACTAGTGTAAAGCTTTCTTGGTCCTTTGCTAGCCCTTCAAGCATAACATATCATAGGTGGGTTTACATATAGTATTATAGCATATCATAACATATCATAGGGGCAAGAAAGGGAGGAATACATTTAACCTCCATTTCATGCTAATACAATAGTATGTAACTCTAGTATACCTTTATATAATGAACTGCTAATTGGATACTAGAAACTGCTAACTTTATAGTCTTGTAAAACTGCAATAAGAGAGGGAGACACATTTGTTTAGAGCTACCAAGGAGAAAAAATTGTTATTCTTGTAAATAAAGGTAAAAACTGTTGAAGGAGCTGTTGTGTTTTGATGTTGGGGTGGGTTCTTTCGTTATAAAATTTCTAGATGTCAGACTGTGTGTTTTAAATAACAATATTGTCTGACAGAAATGTCATGCAGTTGGTTTCATAAAATGGGCATAATTGTACGTGTGTTAAGGAGAATGTAAATATAATTTTAAAGTTGCGTGTTAATTAATTAGTTAATATTTATAATGCTAGAGTGAACAGGGCTTTGGAGCGGAGCCCGTGGAGCAGCTCTGGAGCAGTGGAGCTGCAGGTTTTTGCCTGGAGCTGGAGCACAGCTCCAAAGCCCTGGTAGTGAACAAGGGCCCTGATCAGGATGGGAACCCTGTTGCCAGGTTCTGTACAAATACATAGGAAGACATGGTCCCTGCCTAAGAAGACCTCACAATATAAGAAGACCAGTAAGACAAAAGGTGGAGGAAAGGGCATCAACATGCAAACAGAGTGATGGTTGGCAAAATTCATGTTAGTTCCATTAACCTATTCTGTGAAAGAAAGCAGGAGAAGGAAGGAAGGAAGGGAAAGAGGGGAAATAGAAAGGGAGAGGAATGAGGGAAAAGAGATGGAGGGACAAAGAGTAGGAAACAAAGGAGAGAAGCATGAAGGTCAGAGAGAAGGGAGGCCGAAAACAGAGGGAACATGAGGGAGAGTGCAGGAAGAGATTGGAGCTAATAGCTAACCAGCAGGAAGGAGAAGTCTAGTGTTTACGCTGTAGAAAGTGATCTGGGACCATCAGTTGTGTCCAGAACTGGCAGTAAGGATAAAGGAGGTGTTTGCTATTCTTTTAAAATGTAAGCAAAATCTGGAAGGAAGTATGGTCTCATGGCTAACGTCCAGGCCTGGGAGTCAGGAGATTTACTTTTATAGATCCATGCTTCTACTATTGGCTTTTTATCAGACCTTGGACAAATCATTTTATCTCTCTGTTCTTAAGTTTCTCTGCCTACAAAATTGTGCTCGTAATGCTTATCTGCCTGCTAGGTGTAACCCAGTAGTGTTGACGAGCACTTGGAAAGGTGAAATGGAAGATGGTATAGATGTGCAACTTACTGTTTGTTAAAAGCGATCTTTACAGTACTGCTAAAAACAGGTGAAAAGTGTTGGATTTCCATTCCCTCTGCTCAGTTTGGAAGATTCCTGCAAGAGAGAGTGGGTTCTGTACAAAACATGGACCAGCAGATGCAAAAGTACAGTCATCTTGTTTTAAAAAAATAAGAATAAGATTAAATAAGATTCGAAAATGAACAAAACCTCTTTCACTACAATTCTACAGGTTTTGGATCTCCTCAGTCTCCTAAAAATTGCAGGGAAAATCCCCTATGGATATTGTCCCTGGCCTGGTAAAGATGATCAAAACCTAATTTTCCCATTTAAGGAACTTATTCAGCTTCCTGTCCATAAAATTAGTTTTTCCTATTTCTGCACTAAATGTGGTATGTGCTGGATCACAAGGAAAAACCACAAATGTTCTCTCTGGACATTATCCAGAAAGAGAACAGCTCTGTTTGTGTCCACTTCCAGTACCCATCCTGCTGCTCGTTCAATTCATTCTTCTGAGCCTTACTACCCTGGGGAAGGGATTAGTGCAAATACTGCTTATAAGCCCCATCCCACCTCGCCCCAGGGCACAGCTAACCACACTAACACAGAGAGGTGCAGTGTTACTGATGTGGGCCATCGTGAGTGAAAAGAGTCCATTGTGTTCAGAAAAGTGCAAGTATTCACGTTCTGCACTTTACCTTAGGGTTGCCAACTGTCTAATCGCACAATCCCAAACACCCTTGCCTCGCCCCCCGCCCCACCCCTTCTCCTAGGCCACGCCCCTGCCTGCCCTTTCTCTAAGGCCCCGCCCCCACCCACTCCATCCCCATTCTTCCGTTGCTTGGTCTCCCCCACCCTCACTCACTTTCACCAGGTTGGGGCAGGGGGTTGGGTGTGGGACGGGCTGTGGGCTCTGGGCTGGGGGGTGGGGCCGAGGGGTTCAGAGTGTGGGAGGGGGCTCCGGGCTGAGCCTGGGGAAGGCAGGTGGGGTGCAGGAAAGGGGGTGGGGTGCAGGCTTCAGCCAGGCAGCGCTTACCTCAGGCGGCTCCTGGAAGCGACCGGTATGTCCAGCTCCTAGGCTCAGGGGTGGCTCGGGGGCTCTGAGTGCTGCCCCTGCCTGCAGGCACAACCCTCGCAGCTACCATTGGCAGTGGTTCCTGGCCAATGGGAGCTGCGGAGTTGGTGCTCGGGGCAGGGGCAGCGCGCAGAGACCCCCTGGCAATCCCTGTGCCTACGAGCCAGAAGGACATGCCAGTCGCTTCCAGGAGCCGCGGGGAGCCAGGGCAGGTAGGGAGCCTGCCATAGCCCCACTGCACCGCCGACTGGACTTCTAGTGCCTATTAAAACCTCCCAGATTTCTTTCAATAGCCACCGGGAGATCGAGGCTGATTCCAGGAGACTCCCAGTCAATCTGGGACGGTTGGCAACCTTCCTTTACCTGTATAAATAACGAAAGTGACAGTGAAACAGCCCTTACGATTTTTATAAATCAAATCCCTTGGAGAGAAAATATATCATTTCCTTAACTTTTAAGATGTGTTAAGCGTATATAAATCTGTATATTGGGCCTTGAGGGACTGCTCTCCTGGACTCATACAGGTGCACACAGTAGTAAAAGCAATAAAACACATTAAGGGCTTGGTGTAGTTTTGTTTCATTCAAATCAATTAGCTTGTCTTTACGTGCAGAAACCTCCATGCTAAAGATGACCTAGTTCCTTATAAAAAATAAAATAAAACGCTGTGTTTCTGAAGAGTGTAGGAGGGTTAGAAAGTTGCCATTTCTAGCTGTCTGATTTGTCCTTCAGGTTCTTCTCAGGTAAAAGGCAGGTGTAACTTTTATAAATAAAGTAGCGTGACTGTTTTTAGTTTGGAGTACATTGCTCCCATGCCCATCCTGTTTATTGGGACTCTCTAACGGCTGCAGTCAGTTGTGGTTTTAAACGGAATGGCTAATACTTTGGAGCGGCATGGGGAGTTTTATTTATTCAAAGAGACATGGTCAAGTATCTTGAACTCAAAATAGGATGCGCCATGAGGAAAGGGGTGTAATATGATGAAGAACATTCTCCAGATTACAAATATGTGTGTTCCTTTAAATCAGTCACTCTGTAAATGAGGAAATAAAAACAAATAAATGATGTTTTTGTGGGTTTAACTTTTCTTGTTCTCTGCTGATTGTTTAACAAGCACACGTATCCACATGTGCTTGCTGACATTATTGATTCTGGTAGATAAAGAAGTAAAGCAAGGAAAGCCATGTTGGCTTCCTTTTTATTAGAAACCTTCAGGAAAAAAAAAATCCAACATACGTCAAATGGAAAAAGGTGACATCAGGGAAAGACATATTAATTAAAAAATTCTTCGCATTTTCGAAACTGTGGGCAAGATTCATTCCTGCACCTCAGGCATGATGCAATTTAGACAGGCAGCTCTAAATTATGCCAAGTACACAGTGTCCCTTAAAGACCCCAGACAGTGGAGGATAGGCACAACAGAGCACACACCTGAATTGCAGGTCTGGTGCTAAGTTCCTCTACACAAGGGGAACTTTCTGCTGGGCATATGCTGCTAGATTACAGTCCAGATGGTGCAAAGAGACCTTAAATTCAGCAGTGTGTGGTCATTTCATACCCATTCACGTAGGTGCTGGAACTAGGGGTGCTGTGAGTGCTACTGTACCCCCTGGCTTGAAATGGTTTCCATCATATACAGTTTGGTTCAATGATTCTCAGCACCCCCACTATGCAAATTGTTCCAGCACTCCTGCCCATGCACTTTATGTACATATAAAAAAGTAGGTAAGGCTTAATAAATATAAACCTTTAGTTTGCTATAGATAGTGTAAATGCTTTGATGTGACACTCTAAGAGTATTGCCTTGGTTACGTGATCATATATTCCTTCCTTGCGGTTCTTCACCTGTAATTACTAATCATCTGCCCTGCCTTGAGTAGTTTGTTATAATTTTATTTATATTTCAGAAAGCTTATTTTTTAATTATTTGGCAGCATCCATATAAGTCATGATCATTCTGTATGCATGCAAGACTGTACATAGGCAAGCCCACTATCAAAAACCCCATGCAGAAGAGTTAAGGAACAGGTGACTTTGCATTTAGAAGGCACCAACTGAAATGCATTCTTGTAGGTATAATATTTCCTTTCATGGAAAGTAAAGGCAATATTGTGCCTTTCACCATAGGCTAACTGTAAGGGTGTAGAGACCACAGCCACAGTACTTCCTAGGTGAGCTTGCTACAGCTATCCTTGGAGATGGTGTAGAGTACTCCTTGCTCCATACTCAACCAGCTCCTTAGGCTAGAGCAAAGGGACCTTGGGGCCATGGCTTCATCCTCACCATTCCCCTTCCTGTCCCCACTTCAGCATCTAGCACATATGGGGGTGCCAAGAGGCATCAGGACCAGTGTTCCCCAGTAAGATTCTGGCAGGCTCCCACATGAGGGTGCCCTCCTGTCCCCAGCTTACAGGTTGCCCAGAATCTGCCCCAACTGTGTTTTCAGTACTTCCAGCATGTTTATTTTGTATAGCTGAATTGGGGGAAGAGGATGATCTTACATTTAGGGTACTAAGCAAAGAGACTTGAGGGAGGACTCGAGAGTTCTGTTCCCAGCTCTACCACATGCTTCCTTTCTGGCCTTGGGCAAGTGCCTTAATCTATTGGTAATTTTGTTCTCCATGTATAAACAGGGGGACAAGTTGCTTTGCTAATGTGATGGTTCTTGGGGTACCCAGGACCGTGAGTCATCTTGTTACCCCCTGCCACCAGTATGAGGAAGTCTTGCTTGTGTCAGCTCCCTAACAACACCAGCCTGTTAGTTATTCAAGTACTTTCCTCTGGGCCATACCAGCCCTTATTTGCCTTGCAGGTTAATGATAGGTGCATCCAAGTCTCTTTGAAGCATTCCCCTTTGATATCCAGCTCCTAACAAATGGTTACACATAAAACAAAATCATGACAGGCTTTCCAGAGACTAAGTTTAACTGTCAGATTAACCTCTCATCTAAAGAAGTTAATCTCACCCAAAGTCTTTTGCAGCGTTTTCTACCAAGGTTGGTAGAGATCCCATTTTCATGACTGGTTTCAGAGTAGCAGCCATGTTAGTCTGTATTCGCAAAAAGAAAAGGAGTACTTGTGGCACCTTAGAGACTAACCAATTTTAAAAGTTAGAAATGGTTGCAAGCAAATGAAAGTGAAAACATACATCTAAAAGTCTAAAATTTAATTGAGCACATTTTGTATTCACAAAGGCCTCTCTCACCCACTGTCTTCCACCAAGACGGCGATAGACCACGCTCCCCCTCACCTCTGGTCAGGGCCTCAGGCTCTCTTCGAGGGGCCCAAAGGTGCTGATGCATTTGTCTTCTTAGGTGAAAGAGGTAACTTGGGGCTTTCTGCCCCTTTCTTTCATAGTCCAGTGAACCTGTGAAGTGGATTCTTCTGAAGGTTATCTCTGAAAGCAAAGTTCTTTCAAGCAGTAAGGAAGGCGAAATGGAGTCTGGTGGTGGAGGACGCTCCATGCTCTTTTGCTGCCTCACCCCCAAAATTTGTGTTTGCTGAATTGCAAATTGTTCTGTTTCTGCCATCTCCTCCCTCTGCTGTCTCGATGATCCTGTTTGCTACTTATATGTAAACTGAGGTAAACAAACATTTATTTGTTTAGGATAGACCTATTTAACAACTTTTACCTAGCCAGGGCTATGTGATTTTGAACATGTGATAATAATTTCAAACAGGGGGAATTCATAACTTAACATATTATATTGCTACATACCATGATATTATTGACCAGCGAGGTATTAGTTTTCAAATGATACCTCACAAGGCAGATTTTGTATGAAGATTATTACAATATGCTTCATCTCCTACCTATACCCCCAATACCTATACCTCACTGTCAGTACTGAGAGACAGGATAACCAACTGTGGCTTGTTTTTTCTTGTGTGCTGCTTCCCTGTTGACTGCAGAGCCCTTCATTAACATTTGATTTTGTATGTCAATGGGCATCCATTGTGTTAGTATACAATGCTTACTTTACATCACAACACAGAGAGAGAGAGATGCATTCCTTACCTCCTGTCTGGAGGAAACCTGTTTTTTCACCTCTGCTCTCGACTAGTGCCTTGGCACAGACTTCAAAAACATATTGTGTGTGTGTGTGTGTGTGTGTGTGTGTGTATAAAACTCCTTACATAGTATCTGTATATACATTTCACAATGATATTAAGGACCGCAGTGTGACCCCCAGCTTTCATATAAGATCTTGTGATATTTTTTGGTAAAGCAGAATGTACATACCAGAATCAAAATATTCCTGTAATTCACTCCCCAGCTGGCATCTAGGGTCCCAGCTACCACACAGGTATGTTGTGGGTTAAATACATTGACGTATTTATAGATAGTTAGATACCACAGTGACGAGCATCATAGAAACGCCCATAATAAAAATGTGTCAGTGCAGTGCACAAAGTCACAAGACTGTCTGTCTGTCTGTCTCTCTAAAGGCTTTTAGATTGCTGCTCATCATTACAGTATCTGAGTGCCTTCCAGGTAAATCAATAGGAATGGCAAAGTCCCTAGGGGACTGCATGGAGTCTCTGGCTGGCACTTCAGTGAGTTACAGTAATCCACCCTGGAGTGACTAATGCATGGATTACTGTGACCAGGTCCTCATCTGGGAGGAAGGGACAGAGTTTCCTAGCAAGCCAGAGGTAAAAGAAGGCATTTTTGGAAATTGAGGCTATAGGTCATCCAGGTTTAGTGAGGAGTCAAACAGGATCCAAAGGTTTCATGGTAGACAAATGGGGTCTGTCTACCTTCAATGGAAGGTGGAGACAACATGTTGGCCAGCTCACTAGAGGCATATTCAAACTGCATGCATAGCTCCTCAAATACCCACGATTTTAAAGCAAATAGATATCTTACAGCTCCTCTAGGTAACTGATGGGAAGAATTCAAGAAGAGCCCTCAGTCCCTTCTCTGCCCCATCCTCCCCACGGCCCTGCACAAAAGGCTGGTGCACTCAGCTTCATAAGAGTGCCATTTTTTTGGACGTAAGCCAGATGTCTTGGAGGACGTAAAGGTCTAAGCCATAGTAAATCATGCCAAAAATTATTCTTAGTCAATGAAGGAAATGAATGATTAAGTGTACATGGGATTCATGAGTGGCTAACATGTTATCAGTGCTGGTATTTAAACTATGTACGGCATATCAGAGAGAAGTAAAGCATTTCCTTATATCTGTGTCTGCCTTTCTTCTTGGCTTTGATTTGAAGATAAGACTTGGACTATAATGAGTACTATTACTAGAGATAATATGATTGATTAGGCCTATTACTGAACAAGTAGGCAAGATACTTGCAGCACAAAGTTTGACTTAAACTTTGATAACTATAGGGCTGTGGTTTCTTTTAAAGTTAGCTTTTCCATCTGTAAAGTAGGATTTTTAACTCCTTAAACCTGTCTGGTTGTCTGCAGAGTAAAGAAAGGCAATATAACCAAATACACTAAATGTTCTGATCATTTTAGACTTTTTGTGTTAAGCTTAGTTACATATTCTGTGGATATTTGACACCAAGAATATGTCTACACAGAATTTGAGACCAAGCTCGATCAAGCCTCTGAGCTTGGGCTGACAGACTCGGGCTAGTGGAGCTCATGTTAGCACCCTTAGAATAGCTGTATAGGTAGCACTTTGAAGTTGTGGCTTGTGTTGGAGCTCAGGCTCTGCAGCCCATCCTTGTTGCCAGGCTTTAGAGCCCAAGCTCCAGACCAAGCTGCAACTTCAAAGAAATGTCTGTGCAGCTATTTTTAGAGCACTAGCATGAACCCCACTAGTCTGAGTTTGGGAGGCTTGGTCCCACCCGGTCCAAAATGCTGTATAGACATATCGCCAGGTGACAGAGGCCAGGTAAATATCTAAAATAGATTCCTTTGTTAAGTGACATTCTTTCCTCTCCATTTCCATTTCATTCAGAATGTGGTGAAGCTTAAATGTTTACATGGTATAAAACTATATACTGATATAGAAGCTATATTTTAAAGGTGTAATTCCCTGAAGGAGGTGATCGGATTAGGTAGATATTTCTGCTCTGCTCACCTTTCAAAACATCAGGGATTGCCCCTTTGAAAGTGTGTACAGGGGATGGGCAAGAACGAATGAGATGCCTTCCCTTGCTTTACTGGTGATTCTGTCATACCCAAAGGACCAGATCCTGCAACACCTACTAGTTCGGGTAGTTCCTACTCCCATGATTAGACCCAGTGTGGTTAAAGGGATACTTGCACATGTAATGGATCAAGCCCTCAGTCTTTGCATTTCTGAGAAGGACTGTTCCAAGTCTAGCACCAACAGTAGCTGTCATCCCCACACTTGTCATTGTGGTTGGGCAGCACAGGAAGAGCAAACACTGGAGCCTTTCAGAGCCTTTCATAAAACTCACTTGTATCTGTATTTTCCAGACACACTCAGATGTCCTGTGAGGTACAATGTCTCTGGAAGCTCCTGCTGGAGATGGTGCATCTCTGCAACCTAACACTATCACCAGGTGGTGGTTCTACTACATTGGCCTAATTGTTCTGATGTTTCTTGTGTCCTGTAGCAATTAATCCTCAGGAAAATATAACCCAACACTCAGGCTTGAAAACACTCTCTCAAACTTGTCTTGCAACATGCAGGGAATCCAGGAGCAAATTACTATTGCCCATTGTAAAAAACGCCCATGGTGACTCTTAAAATGATAGACTGAAGACCTGCTTCAAGCAAATAAAGTTGTGTCAAAAATGTCCTGGAAGAGTTTGGGGGTAGCCCAACCAAATAAGGTGAGACAGGCAATTAATAAGCTACATCAAGGAATCAGTGGAGGCAGGCGTAGCTGACCTCCAGTGCATCCATACTGGGGATACTCAATTGCTTTTGCCAAATTGAAGTATTCTTTTTTTTTTCCATCCTGTCCAAGTTGCTTTAGGCCTGAGATCCCAAGCTGATTGAGAAGTCTTTCCAGTGAGCTTTGGGTTATGCCCCAAAGGAAGATAATACTTCAATTATAGGTTTGAGGAATGTAATATACTTTATAAAACAGGCAGTATATTTCTGAGTCATACTGGAAATACACTCTTGGCGTGAGGCCATAGGTTTCCCAATACAGAATCAAACATAAATCTTATTGAACTGCTGTATGTCTCCACCTACATACAATTTATGACATTTTGGTGCGGGCATAATTTGCAGCAGTAGTGGTTCCCTGATGCATTTGCTTTAGGGATATGTCAGGGTACAGCTCATCTGAAAGAGATTACAAGTACAACAGCCAGAATTAATCAAGTCTCACAAGAGAATCTTCATTTTGATTTCATGTCACTGATTCTCGGAGATGCTAGGCAATTCCAGAACATGTTTCAGTCATGGCAAATGATGTTTTTTGTGAACTAACTTGGCTGTAAAGATCCTTATTCTACCTGAATGGCAAAAGTAATGTATTATCCTGACTCTAACTCTCTGCTGCAATATGGATTTGGATATTGCTGAATTTGAAGGGATGCACATAGTGGTAACTTTTTCTAGACAACAAAAGTAGGACAGATTTGTCTAACTTTAGCTGCACTTATGTGACGTAGATAGTAATAATATGGAACTCTGAAGTTGTTACATTTTTGTTGGCTTAGATTCCTACTGGGGTAGGGATGGAGTTCCTTTCACGTTACCTGTCTCAGGAATTCTAGCAACGCCTTCGTAATTTTACATTTCCATTTATTATTGAGCATTTGTTTTGTCCGTGGTTTGTTCTGTCTTGTCTGCCTAGCTGCTTCTGTAAGATATGTGGTTGTTTGACTTGATTGTCTGATAATATTAATCAAGGGATGTTTCTGTTCAAATTTGTTAATGCATAAATACAGGAAGCTGTTATTTGTAGAACCTTTGTGATCTGTGTTCTATGTGGTATTGAGATGCTAGTATCATTCCTATTATGGAGCAAAATTGCATGCCCCTCTCTTTATAAACTTGATATAAGTGATTTGTATAATTGTGCCTTTAAAATAAAATTTTAATTATAAAAAAATTAAATTATGCAAGTAAAATTGAGGCATTTACCATTTGGGGCCTTTTTTATGCTCATGTAAATCTAAAGTGAGTTTTATAAAAAGTAAAATTTCTCAAGTGATTAGAGACTCATTCGTACTCATGGATAAGAGGGCAAGATATGGCCATGAATGCGCTCCTCATGGAATGTAGCAGGCTTTGGAAGAGTTTAAGTCTCTTGGGTAGGTGCTCACAACTCCTCGCTGTTGTGGACCCAAGAGCCAACCAGCATAATCCCCAAAGTGGTGGTTGTAACCCTGAAGAAGGCGTGGCCAGGATGCCTGAGAGAGATGCTGAACGGAAATATATCTTTAGGCAGTCTCTGCCAGTGGGATTCCTATTAGGTGTGTTACAACAATCTATGGCCACATTCAAACAAACAAAAAAAGTAAATTAAAAACTTAATACATAGAAAGACATTCTTGTTGGTCTGTTTAAAGCAAAGTGAATTCTAGGGTCCAATCTTGTGATCCTTACTCACCAAATTTTTCCTTATTTACCCAATTACGTTGTCTTATTTCAGTGAGATTACTCACACGGGTAAATGTTACTTATCTATATAAAGCTTAAAGGATTGGGTCCTAAGTTTTCACGGCTGTACTGCTGTTAAATAACAGTTTCATTTCATGCTACTCCATTAAATGTAGCTTTGTTACAACATGTTAAATTGCTTTAAGTGTAATCATCCTCCACATCATGCTTTGAGTTGATCATTGCCATATTTGTAAAAGTTGTGGTATAAGTACTGTTGAAAGAATTTTCTTGGCATGTTGCAGCCTATGTAGTACAATGCATAATGCAGCCATGTACTGGAAGGGCGTCGGTTCTTTTAATAAAACGATTACAGTGCTGGAAGTCTGTGTGAAGATGCTGAAATGGGTAAGTCTGGAATTAGCAATGATGTAAGGACTTCTAAAACTGAATCTTAGGAAAGTAAACCAACTTCACTGAGCTAGATTTAGACCATTTTATTTCCAAGATCTTATTAGCTATTGTTCTAATTACTTAAAATGTCCCGTGTCACACAATCTAGATAAAGCTAAGTGACTATAGTTTACTCTTGTTACTATGCTCTGGATTTTAAAGGATGTTTTGAGGATGGGATATGTTTTTTCCTCGGAGCGCAGCAGCACAAAAAAATGCATTACCTTGATAAAGGCAGAATGTCTGAGGTAGCTATGAACTCCAAAGTGGGTCAGAGCTGTTTTTCATAAATCCTTAACAGACTTTGAAAAGGGTGAACTCCAGCTGGCTATGAAAGTTCAAGTCATAAAGAAAGCTCTGAAATGAGCACACAAGATTATTGTGCTTATCCTGTAAACCTCAAATCTCATTTACCAGCTCAGATTTTTAAACATATTTTTAAATCTCATTGTGGGCAAGAGATCTCAAGGCCAAATTCTGGCTTTCTTCAGATTTTAACCGAAGACAACTTCACTTGAACGTGCATCAAATTCTGGCTAACTGAGGTGAATAAATGAAAAGAGGCAGATGCCATTTTCTGTTCAGATGAAGCTAGCGATAGAGAGGAGATGCTGTGCACTCTTGTGGAGACCTTACCTTTGTTCTTCTTTGTTTTCTTGATAGAAAAATAAAGGTCTGCTAGACTTGAAAGTATATGATAGGGTCATAATCTTTGTGTATGGGCAGACATAACACATAATTATCTGACTTGTCCAGCATACAGATAGAACTAGTATTTGCAAAAGCAGCTGGTGGTTATTCATTAACCAAAGCTCGGAAATAACTAGCAGATATCTATTATTTTAAACTCCATGAAAATTAGCAAAACCCAAGAAGAGTTTTTGGTCTGTTCCACTGTGGATAGTAGTTTCTGAAAGCAGTGAAGCTATAGAATTGCTTTATCTGTGTTCAGAATGAAGATGAGGCACTTGGTATTTAAAATCACATTTTGTTTAAACCAGCTGAAGAAAAACATCTCCAAGGTGTCAAAGAACTTATTAAAAGTCCACTATTCATATATCTTTTCAAAAGTGAATGAATGTCCATGGAACTCCATAAAGGACTAATTCACCACAATCAGCATTTAAGTCTATCCCCAAGTCAGGACATATCAAAAATGTTTTATGATACTTACCCACCATCCTGGCCTGTAGTGCAAAAATTAATTTCATTTCTAAACTGGAAAACCTGTACTATAGAGAAACACTATAAGAATGTTTAAAGACAGATATATTTATTTTGAACAATGAATTTGTTCATTCCCATCAGCAACTTCTGAGATGCCATGGTTTCCAGCCATGACAGTATTATATAGGTAGCTATCACGTTTGAGTGTATTAAACATTTGTCAGACTGCCTCCCTTTCAGATTCTCTCAACGAGCATGTGCCGCTCTATAGTCTGACTTTATTGGACTCTGTTGAGATATGTGTGGATGAATGCTCTTTTTGTATTCTATTCTACTGTAATACAGCACATGGGAAGGTAGGAATGAGGGATCATTTTTGCCTCAGCAGGTTATTGTTAGTTCTGTGACTCCTTAGATTGTGCTAATATATGAGTTCCGCATTTTCTTTTGTGTTGTGATGGACTCTCATATATCAGGGTGAGAGGATAGCTATTCGGCTGGTAATTAATCTAGCTTTTGATTCTTGTCTCTTTAAGAATTTACTTCTTTCCCCTAAATATACACTTAAACCATGATATTAGGGGTTTTGTCTTGTATATGGAACTATACCCCTTCCCTCCCGAAAAAACAGCATCTTGATTTTTCACACTTGCTACCTGGTCATCCTACTTTCAGTACCTCTTAGAAATTCTTCTGCATAACTGTTATGCAGCTGAGACTGGTGGGAGCATGCTGGGTTGTGAGAGAGTAAGCCATTTACATTGAATGCTTTCCTGGAGTGCTTGGATTACTCACAGAGAATGTAAAGGTGCTAAAAACAACTGTAGTTTGGAGCCCACAACTTCAACTCCCCACAAGGGAAGGGGACCATAGTTTGGGGAGCCTATGCCTGTCTACTCAGGGGCTGTACTATCAGCTGAGGAATGGAAAGCTTGGCTGGACATTGAGAGAGTGACTGTTTGTGTCCACATTTCACAATATGTATGGATTGTGATGAATTTCTCCCAGGATCATTGGGGGGGAGCGTGCTCTCAGCCCCCCATGATGAGAAGATACCTAGGAGTATCTGTGGCTTCAAAGCCACCAATACTTTGCATAGTTTCTCTCCTCCTGTGAGATTCTGAATGGTGAGTTTTTTGTCAGAAGAGTGCATGGAGACTCTTCTGAACTCAATCAGGAGGAAAGGAGAATGAAAAGGAAATCCTGCCCTAATTCATACACAGTCAAGGCACCTTAGAAATGCTGAAGATAAGCGTATAGATTCTTTAGATAAAGGCAGGCCATGTGTGATGTTGGTGACAAAGAATAGCATGGACCTTGAGTCCTTCTCCTGTCCCTTGAACGCACCATGATTGCTAAAGGAATTCTTAGAGCAGTATGAAACATGACTGAAGGGCGGGAGGGAATTGAATTAGGTGGAAAAATCTGAATACGTACAACTTGCTTAAACAGCAATGACAAAGTGAGACGAAAGGAATGTGTTACATAAAACTTCAGTTGTCCCTATTAAAAGTTCAGCATTGCTAATAGTTACCATGCAGCATTGTCTCAACACCACATATTTCCCCTACGTTTAGCATAGGAAAGAACTATTTGGGAAATAACTTTTGAAGTGGGCAGTATTGGATATAAAAGGCAAACCCCAAGAAGCTAAACTCTTGAGACATTTCAGTAGGAAACAGTCCTGCATAGTTAAGAGAATGGAGTAGATGACCTCCCATGTTTTTTCCATTTCTAACTCTTTGATTTCCCAGCATAAAGTGTCCCAAGTTTGATGCTCACTGGTCTACGTGAGTCTCAACATTATTTAATGTTACAACTGTTTAACCAAATAAAAAACATTTTTTGGCCTGGTCTGGCCTGGCCTACCAGGGTTGCAATTTTTGTCTTTTAAAAAAAAAAGTTAAACAAGACACTGACTTACATCCTGTGTCTAGGACAGAGATATACTGATCTGAAAGGACTGGAGGCCTTGAGGCTCTGTTCTGCCTTATTGGCACTATCAGCATAGGCTGTGTGGTCATATCTCCTTTAGGCATTTTGACAATTTAAAGGGCAGTTAGAACAGCCCACATAGTTCATTTTACGTTTTTTTTTAAATTTCAAAGGGAAGGGAGAGCGCCAAGGGATAATTTATTAGAGCACAGAGTGCCCCCCTTTTTTAAAGTAACCCCCCCACCCCACCCCAAACATACTGGGTTAACTCAGAATGATTTTTGTTAAAGTAGGTAACCTGTTACTTTCCCACACTGAAATGGGCACAATTTACTCAAAATGGTTAACTGTTAGAGAAAGGAGGTAAAAGAAAGGAGGTAAAAATTGCTGGTTTTAACCAAAAAGAATCATAGTAATAAGGTTGCAACAGTCAAAAAGCACCACTGAAAAGCAGAAGAGTTCTTTAGGCATGAAAAAACAATCATCAAAGAAGCTCCAAATTGGACTACCCCGCTGTAGCTGCTGGAGGCTGCAGAGACCTCCTGACCCCCAGATCAAAGGCTAATTGAAAATTCTTTCCCATGCCATGCTGAGAAATTAAAAGTCAGCACCTATGCTGTGGTTGCAAAAGCAAAATACAGTAGTAGGAAAAACATAGGATGATACCTTTTGGCCTGAAGAACAGAGAATTTCCATTGTAGAAAAATAAAATAAACAGCTTTTACTAAAACAGCTCAACTGCTCTTCCATCAGCCCGGTGAAATAATAGTGAAGCAATGTTATATACATATTTATCATTTCAGTCCAAATATGAAGCTCAGGGCACACATTCTTTAACTAATTTTTTTATCATCAGGCAGGGCAAGTGTATAGCAGTTTACTAGATGTAAAATGCAAACAGACAGAAGGTAGGAAAAAACAAATATGTTAAGGTCTCTAGGCTAGCACCTGAGCTGCATCAGAACTACATCTCCTGTCTTCCACTCCCAAATCCCAGAGCTAACTGGAAGCTTGTTTGGCCCCCGAATGACTGAGAGCAGCCTTGAGTTAGTTCAAAATTGTGCCAAGCTGCAACTGCCCACCAGGAGCCATTCTAGCAGCTGGGGATCACCAGAGCACAGCAGTGCTCCAGCCACACTTCCCTGGCCATAACTCTGAAATACCCCCTACAGTGGGTAGCCAGCTGAGCAATTCTAAGGGCATGTCTACACTTACCTCCGGAGCAATCGATCCAGCGGGGGTTGATTTATCACGTCTAGTGAAGACACGATAAATCTACCGCTGAGTGCTCTCCTGTCGACTCTGGTACTTCACCAAAGCGAGAAGCGCAGGCGGAGTTGCAGGGGGAGCATCAGCAGTTGACCTACCTATGTAAGTAGATCTAAGTATGTTGACTTCAGCTACGTTATTCACGTAGCTGAAGTTGCGTAACTTAGATCGATCTCCTCCCCCCCCCAATGTAGACCAGGCCTTAGTGTGTTTTATGCAACTGGAGCAGTGCCAAGCAACCTTAAAAAAAGCCATGGTCTGGCCTGTGTGTCTACGTTTTAAAAAACCCAAACAAACACAGCTGAAAATAAGCTAACTATGTGTTCTTGGAAAGTCTGACATACTGCAAGTAATGTTTGAAAACAGCAGCGTCAGTACTTCTGACAAAATGAGTTCTTAGGATGCAGTGGGTAATTGCAACATAGAAGTAATTCCCTATATGTAGGGATTAAAATGAAGCCATGTACATTGAGAGAAAGTTTTGGTAACATGACCAATATGGATATTGTTCACCTTTCTGAGAGGGATAAAAGAAGATTAACAAAGAATACATAGGACACTTAATTAGACATATTACTAGAAATCCCATTTAGTACTTGCTAATAGAAAGTGATGGTGAGAAAGAGATGTTACAAACCATCCTGCAAAGAGTATCAGTAATGTGCTTTCTGATGGATTTCACCTTGTTTCATTGCCGTGGAAAACACCCCTGGTATTTGTACAAAAGTTTAAGTTTGGGGGGTGTAATTGGTTTCACGGTAGACAGAATATTTTACATATTTGTTTCTTGCCTTTTCTCTAGTTAAAACTTCTCAAGTAATTGGTGTCTGGCTGAGAGGCAATATGCCTAGAAATAAAGTTCTTTGGTCCATATTCATTTTGGGTAATATACAACCCCTGCAGATAGCCAGCACCAGTTCCAGGGGGTGGAAGTGGGGTTTAAGCAGTGCATAGGTATTGTGCTATCTCTCTGCAGTGGAAGTGAATTTCACCCTTAATGTTGAACTTAGACTGAATATTGTTCTTACAGCCTCACTGTATAAGGACTGAATAAGGACCTATGGACTTGGCCCAAGTTTTGGTTGCCTGAAACAGCACCTCCTAAAATAGTTGTGACCTCGCCCCATATATCTCAATCATTCTAAGCTCTGAAACCTGATGATGCCACTCTCCGGTTCAGGTTATCACACCAGTAAGGCAAACAAGAGACCACCTATTTTGCCCAGGCATGTACCACAAATGAAGTAATTCCACAAACCAATGGACACATAAACAAATACAGAAATAGTGGCATTCCTAAAAAGGCCTTGAATCACTTTTTCCTTTAAATAATGCTGAATGCAAATGCTAAATACTGGAATATATGACCTCTTGAGGTCCCTTCCAGTCCTACAATTCTCCGAGTCTATGAATACGACAGTACTTTTCCTAACTAAGCTAAAATATAATAATAAGCTTCTTATAATAATCTAAAAGTTTAGTCACTACAGAAAGACAGACTCTGTTTTCTTCCCATGATATTTCATAGAATCATACAAATGTAGGACTAGAAGGGACCTCGAGGTCATCTAGTCCTGTCCCCTGCACTAAGGCATGACTAAGAATTATCTAGACCAGTGGTTCTTCACCTGGGGTGCACGCACCCCCTGGGGATGCGAGTTGCCCTTTCTGGGGGTGCGAGACATGCCAGATTTTTTTAGAAGGTAAATCATCGAAAACACAAATTAAGCACAGGCACGTAAGTACAACTACTTTGTTTCATCAAACCTATGTATTTATTAACATTATACATTATGAAATATCGAGGTTTAAAGAACTGACCTACTTCAACGATTTTTGATAAGGGGCGCGAGAACATATTCTGAGAGCCAAAGGGGTGCAGGCTGCAGTAAAGGTTAAGAACCACTGATCTAGACCATCCCTGACAGGTGTGTGTTCCTTTAATTGTCACAAGTGGGAGATGAGTGTGGATTCAGGGTAGTATATAACCATAACTTTGTATACAGACTGTAATTAAAAATGTAATAAAGCTCTGTCTACAGAGTGGGTCTGATACTCTTGATTGAACCATAGTTCCAAATTTGTTTTTCTCCTTAGAATTCTTTTTCAGATCTTTCCCACCATCACTGAGTGTACTTATGATGATGAATCTTTTGTATATCCCTTATTATGCTAGAAAGTATAAATAGAGGGTCAAATTTAGCTCTGGCATAAACACTGACTTCACTGGAGTTGTAGTTACTAGTGCCAGGTCTAAATTTGGCCCTCTGTATCAAACTCTTACTTAAATTTCCCTCCAGCAGTCCCTTTTCCATCTCTATTAAAATGTGACTTAAGATAGAAGTTATACATGTAATTTCATAGTTGTATTGAAAAAATGTGGAAATCCTTTCCCATTATCTCTCTCCTCTGCTGCATAGAAATTCTCAGCCTTGAGGAACCTGTTTCATAGGCATGATCTCCTTTTTTCCTGCAAACTTCTAATTCCCCAGATTGATTTTGTCATTGTAATTCTTGAGAGTTTACTGAAGATAAATGAGGCAACCCCTTAATGTGACTCCAGAAAATAGTTTAACTAGTGGTTCCAAGCTGTGGCCTGTGATGGTGTGGCCTGTGGAGAGCTGTCCTAATCCAAAGCCAATCCAAAATCAATGGAAAGATTCCCATTAACTTCAGTGGGTTTTGGATGGGAGCCATGGTGCTGGCTCTCAACTTGTTTCCAGCTGATAAATTGCATTTAAAGCTGCTAAAAATATATCAAATACTTTCCTAACATTACTTTTCCATGTAAGTAGTTGCTGTAGTTGGCACATTCTGTATATTGCAGAAAACAACAGTTAGCATTATACTTATCAAATGCCATCTTGATTTCTGAGGGCACAGGCTGCTCTTGGAACCCTCACTGTTGCACATATTGAATGCTACTCTTTCACTGATCCACTCTCATTTTGTCCAGCATCCCCTCCTCCAAGTGGTTTCCATTACTAAATGATATAATGATATCTACCCAAAATATTGATGATAATGGGTGATCACTCGTTACCGAGTATGATCATCTTCCATGGGAGTTATGGATCCTCAGGTGGCTAATAAGGCCAATCCTTGAACCACAAGTTCTATTGCAATGAGGGCAGATGTTTTCAGGCTCAGCAGGAGGCTGTTGACCATGACTGGAAGTCAGTCTCTCTTTCCTTCTGCGCCTCTTGTCCTCTTCAGCTTGTTGGCAAACAAGTTCAAAATACAGGGGACCATCACGTAGGACTTCATTCCATTTTAAGCTATCCTGGGCAAGTGTCTCCCAAGTGTCAATGTCAATATTACACTTTTTTAGGTTGTCCTTCAGTAAGTCCTTATATTGCTTCCATTGTCCACCCACGTTACGGTACCCATCTTTCAGCTGAGAGAACAGGACCTGTTTTGGGAGGCGATGGTCTGGAATCTGAACAATGTGACCAGTCCAGCGGAATTGCTGATGGATTATCATTGCCTCGGTACTGGTGGTCTTTGCCTCTTCCAGGACACTAATGTGCGCCTGTCTTCCCATTTGATCTTCAGAATCTTACGAAGGCAGCATTGATGGTGCCTCTCAAGGGCTTTCAAGTGGTGTCTATAGGTTGTCCAAGTTTTGGACCCATACAATAGTGCTGGGAGAATAATAGCTTGATAAACAAGAAGCTTGGTGTCTCTTCGAATGTCGTGATCTTCAAAAACCCTCTGCCATAAACGAGAAAAAGCCACACTGGCACAGCTCAGGTGATGCTGAATTTCTGCAACAATATCTGCCTTGGATGAAAGATGACTTCCAAGGTAAAGGAAATGATCAACATTCTCCAGTGCCACTCCATTGATTTTGATAGATGGGGCATGTAATACCCCATTTGGAGGAGGCTGATGAAGCACTTTAGTCTTCTTGATATTAAGAGTGAGACCAAGACAGGCATAAGCATCGGCAAACACATTCAAGGTAGTTTGAAGATCTTTCTCAGAGTGGGCAAAGATTGCGTTGTCATCAGCATACTGAAGTTCCACAATAGATGATGTGGAGATCTTACTCTTGGCTTTCAGCCTGCTAAGCCTGAACAGCTTTCCATCCATTCTGTAAGTGATTTCAATGTCAGCTGTAAACTTCCGAACAACTAGGTAAAGAATGACGGTGATAAAAACTGCAAACACGGTTGGAGCGATGATATAGCCTTGTTTTACTCCTGTTTGTACTTTGAAAGGTTTGCTCTCGGAGCAGTGCTGCTCAGAACAGTCGCTTTCATGTTATCATGAAGCAATTTTAGGACATTGATGTATTTATCAGGACATCCAATCTTAGAGAGTAGAGTCCAGAGGGCACGGCGATTCACTGAATCAAAGGCTTTAGTTAAATCAATAAAAGCCATATACAGTGGTTGGTTTTGCTCCCGACACTTTTCTTGCAGCTGCCGTGCTGTGAAGATCATATCCATGGTTCCACGACATGGTTGGAAACCACTCTGTGACTCCGGTAAAATTTCTTCTGACAGAGGTAGAAAGCGAGTTGCAAGGATCCACGCCAGAACTTTGCCTGTAATGGCTAGGAGGGAGATACCATGATAATTTCCACAATCTGCTTTATCCCCTTTCTTGAAGAGGGTGACAATCAGGGCATCCCTCATTTCACTGGGTATCTCCTCCTTTATCCAGATTTTAAGGATAAGCAGGTAAAATTGCCGAATTAGCTCTGGTCCACCGTCTTTAAAGATTTCAGTGGGGATCCCATCTAGACCTGCTGCCTTGTTGTTCTTCATCTGCTTGCTGGCATTGTGTACCTCATACAAATTAGGAGGGTCTCCAAGCTCATCCCTAAATGGTCGTTGAGGGATTTGCTCACGGACTTCATCTGCAACCATAGCATTACAGTTAAGGAGATCTTTAAAATGTTGTTGTCAGTGAGAATTGATGGCTTCGTTGTCCTTCAGAAGTGTGGTTCTATCCTTAGAGAGAAGAGGATTCATACCATGGCAAATTGGCCCATAAACAGCCTTGGTGGCACTAAAGAAACCACATCTATTGTGGATGTCCTCGAGATGTTGGAGTTCTTGCGCTTTCTCAGTCCACCATTTGTTCCTGAGTTCTCTGGTTTTACTCTGGACTTCCATCCTCACCTTGGCATGGGCTTCTCTCTTTATATTACAATTTATGTCATTCTGCCAGCATGAAATGCCATTCTCTTCTCATTAATGAGTTGCTCAATTTCAGCATCATTATCATCAAACCAGTCCTGATGTTTTCTGGTTTGGTAGCCTATGGTTTCCTCACAGGCATTGGTGATTACTGCTTTCAACTGGCTCCAGTGTTCCTCAGTTTCTTCCGGAAACTCTGATGGGAGCTTTTCTTCTAAGACTGCTTGGAAGTGGTCACGCTTAATAGGGTCCTTCAAATCTAGAATCTTCATCTTGCGCCTGACCTGCTTCTTTTGCAGCCTCCATTTGGGAGTGATCTTAATTTTCATTGTGGATCGAATAAGGCGATGATCAGTCCAACAGTCATCAGCACTTGTCATTGCTCTTGTGAGAAGTACGTCACTGTGATCTTGGGCATGAGCTATAACGTAGTAGAGGAGATGCCAGTGCTTTGGCCGGGGATGTCTCCAAGATGTTTTGAACTTTTCCTTTTGTCGGAAGAGAGTGTTCGTAATAATAAGTTCATGATCAGCACACTTGGTCAGGAGCAGAATTCCATTTGAATTGCTTTTGCCAATTCCTTCTTTCCCGATTGTTCCCTTCCACAGGTCTGAGTCTTTTCCCACATGTGCATTGAAATCCCCCAGAAGGATGATCTTGTCTTCTGTAGGGGTCGCCAATAAAATGCTTTCCAACTGAGAACGAAAATCTTCCTTTACATTCTCATCGGCATCTAGTGTTGGTGCATAGGTGCTCACAATAGTTGCCTATTGATTTTTGGTGAGCCTCAATTGGAGTGTCATAAACTGCTCATTGATGCCAACGGGTACCTCAGAGAGGCACCTTATGAGCTTGTTCTTTATAGCAAAGCCCACTCCATGCAATCGGGGTTCATCTTTAGATTTTCCCTTCCAGAAATAGGTGTATCCTCCTTTCTCCTCCCTCACCTGTCCTTCATCAGTTCTTCTAGTTTCGGACAAAGCAGCAATATCAATGTTAAACTGACTCAATTCACGAGCAATAATGGCTGTATGTCGCTCTGGTCAGTCGCAGTTTGAGTTGTCCATCAGGGTACGTAGGTTCCAAGTTCCAAAGTTGAATGGTTTCTTACATTTTCGACCGCTGAGGTGGTGATCCTGCTGGATGCAGCTATCCAGACAGGAAAAACAGAGGCAAGACTATTTTTAGGGTACCCTTTCCAACCCCCTCCCCATGTGGGGTGAGCAGAGTGGATCCTAAAAAGGACTGCTCAGTTGTGGGTGCAGCTGCCGAGATGCTCGACCCGCCTCAGTCCTTGAGCAAGATGATTGTATCACACACGCACCGCCTGTGTGTTGGTCTGTAACTAGGAACTTCCGGATTTCACTATCCTGTTCCCATCGCCACTTGCCGATCGCCACCAGACTTTTGACTTGTGCAATATTATTTTTCCCAAAAACTGAAAGATTCCTGTGCGGGACTTCTTTTAAAGTGGGGAGACTGGTGCACAACAGTCACCACACTATCCTTGACAGATAGAGAACTTGAAACCAACGGCATGGGCACCATGACGATTGGAGATCCTCTATTTGCTGCAGCCTTCATCCACCTTCACAGTCGTTGTAACATTACACAACAGTTTCACCTCCATTGTGCAGTTATCCTCCATCTGTTCTGCTGTTAGGGACTTCTTGGTCCTTCTTGGATCACACTTTTTCTGGAACCTCGCCCTTGACTGTTCTGCCATGGGTAGCCCTAAGGGAGTACATGACTCCAGGCAGCATCGCTCTCGGGGTCATTGAGACACGCAAGCCACTACAAGGTGGTGAGTTTCAGAGTAACAGCTGTGTTAGTCTGTATTCGCAAAAAGAAAAGGAGTACTTGTGGCACCTTAGAGACTAACGAGAGACTGCTGAATTGGAATTCATTTGCAAATTGGATACAATTAACTTAGGCTTGAATAGAGACTGGGAGTGGCTAAGTCATTATGCAAGGTAACCTATTTCCCCTTGTTTTCCTACCTCCCCCCCCCCTTCCTCAGACATTCTTGTTAAACCCTGGATTTCTGCTGGAAATGGCCCACCTTGATTATCATACACATTGTAAGGAGAGCGATCACTTTAGATAAGCTATTACCAACAAGAGAGTGGGTTTGTGGAAGGGGGGGGGGAGAAAACCTGGATTTGTGCTGGAAATGGCCCACCTTGATTATCATACACATTGTAAGGAGAATGATCACTTTACATAAGCTATTACCAGCAGGAGAGTGGGGTGGGGGGAGAGAAAACCTTTTGTAGTGATAAACACCCATTTTTTCATGATTTGTGTATATAAAAACAAACATCTTCTGTATTTTCCACAGTATGCATCCGATGAAGTGAGCTGTAGCTCACGAAAGCTTATGCTCAAATAAATTGGTTAGTCTCTAAGGTGCCACAAGTACTCCTTTTCTTTTTACAAGGTGGTGATCCATGGAGAGGACCCAAAATATTACAACCACATTAACTTCATTATCTACAGCAATGCACAACATCCCTTTGTCCATGATATTCCCTCTCAGTACTTGTCATAATGATCCAGCTGTCATGGCAATACATAGCAGTAGGCCAAAATGGTCTTAGCAGAAGCAACCAGTGCTGTTTTCTCTCCCCATCAAAATCCACTGAAGTCAATAGAGTTTCTCTGTGGACTTTGGATTAGGCCCCACATGACCTTTAATTTCATGAGTGGTACACAGTTCATAGTAAACCTCCTTAGCCTTTGGATACTGTAGACAGACAGAGACATTTTTCAAAGCAAGCATCTGGCAGTTTGGAAAATGCATTGTTCTAATGGTTAATGTGCATGATAGTGATTAACTTCCCCATTATTGTTGTTCTATATAGTGTCAGAAATTTCCATGGCACACACAAGCTACGGAGTCCATGTAGCAGCTCCCCTTCCTTTTTTAACCTAATAGTTACCAACTTTTATGCTGTTTGGGATATGTGACTTCTTATGTACCAAATGGGTTTCTTTGTATCTTCAGATGTTGTCCAAAACTTATACCAGCTTTAGCTACTTGTTGTAAGAGCTTCTGAAGTAATTTCTCGGATCTGCTGATAAGGACATCAAGCAAGATACAGTAGATTGCAGCACTTGCTTCCACCAGTGCTAATGCCGTCATTGTTTCCATCAAGAGTAAAATGTAAAGGTTAAGAACTGCTGTAGCGAACTAAGAAGTGGTTTTCTGAACTCATTCTCTCCATTTAACAGTGGTCTCTTGTTTTTTCTAAGTTCTTTTCAGTTGTGACTAAACCTGCACACCAGGAGGAGTAAATCCCATTCTGGTAAAGTGGTGCGGGGCTTAACCTGTCCTGCTGAATGAAAAGATATTATGTATATGATAAAACACATCCACTATTTCTTCTGTCTGCGATTCATCCTTTGAGTCATGTTCTAATATTGCCCCCTGGCAGAAGTAAAATCGTAGCTCTTGTGAAATGGTGATGTGCAGCGTATTTGCAGCTCCCTCTTGAAATCTGGCCTTTCAAGATCACCTGATCATGTGTTTCCACAAATCAGTCTGTGTGTGTGTTATTGTGACAGTTTCTTATACAATGATCCATTTCTCACATGATCGACAACGTCATTCTAGGTCTCATGCTGATCCCCTTTCCTTGACAGAGCAATCAGTCATTCAAGCCATTTCCTGATCTTCTGTCTTGTCCCACAAACCTAATGTAAGATGTCAGCACCTTTCTCACCAGCAATTACTATGAATTCAGCAGGAATAGCATTATATTCAGAGGCTTTCCTTTTTCTTCTCTTTGACTGTGTTCATTGCATTTTCAATCTGACTTCTTGTGAGTGACGTTTCTAATCCAGCAGTAGCTCAGACTTCTAACTATATAGAAATGACAGGTTTCAGAGTAGCAGCCGTGTTAGTCTGTATCCACAAAAAGAACAGGAGTACTTGTGGCACTTTAGAGACTAACAAATTTATTAGAGCATAAGCTTTGTAGGCTACAGCCCACTTCATCGGATGCATAGAATGGAATATAGTAAGAAGATATCTATACACATACAGATAAGTTGGAAGTTGCCATACAAACTGTGAGAGGCTAATTAGTTAAGATGAGCTATTATCAGCAGGAGAAAAAAACTTTTGTAGTGATAATCAAGATGGCCCATTTAGACAGTTGACAAGAAGGTGTGAGGATAGTTAACTTAGGGAAATAGATTCAATATGTGTAATGACCCAGCCACTCCCAGTCTCTATTCAAACCCAAGTTAATGGTATCTAGTTTGCGTATTAATTCAAGCTCAGCAGTTTCTCGTTGGAGTCTGTTTTTGAAGCTTTTCTGTTGCAAAATTGCCACCCTTAAATCTTTTACTGAGTGGCCAGAGAGGTTGAAGGTTGAACCTCTTAATGTATTAGGCTTAGACTTGAGTGTTTTTGCTTTATTTTGCTTGGTGACTTACTTTGTTCTGTCTGTTATTACTTGAAATCACTTAAATCCTACTTTTTATACTTAATAAAGTCACTTTTGTTTATTAATAAACCCAAAGTAAGTGATTAATACCTGGGAGAGTAAACAGCTGTGCATATCTCTCTATCAGTGATATAGAGGGCGAACAATTTACGAATTTACCCTGTATAAGCGTTTTACAGAGTAAAACGGATTTATTTGGGGTTTGGATCCCATTGGGAACTGGGTGTCTGTGTGCTGGAGACAGGTAACCTGCTAAGCTTTTTTCACTTGAAGCCTGCAGCTTTGGGGGCGTGGTCCAGACCCTGGGTCTGTATTGTAGCAGGCTAGTGTGTCTGGCTCAACAAGGCAGGTTCTAGAGTCCCAAGCTGGCAGAGAAAATGGGCTCAGAGGTAATTTCAGCACATCAGGTGACAGTCCCAAGGTGATCTCTGTGACTAAACCCGTCACATGGGGATTCTGGCTTTTTCCCTAGCTGTACTCATTTCTCTTGCAGGGATACCTACTCTTCCTTCATGATCTTTGTATGCAATTAAATATGGTTTGTTGCACATGCTCAGTGAGGGATACACAAATGTCATACTGTATAATGAAGACATATGTATGACTTGTCACTTTTTCCTGTCTGCAGTCCTTGTTATGTAACACAGAAGACATTCAGCATCTTTTCTGTAGTCCAAGGAGAGAAATAACATATACATTTTACCCCTTTATTCACCCGTGAATCCTGAAATACTTTCTCAAGGTTAGTCACAGGATTGTGAGATGCGCTGGAATTCATTCAATAAGTGAATGAGCTTTGCTGGTCCACTCCACTGACTTACAATCAAATGTGGAACCATTAAAACATTAATGCTTTTAATGTCATTCTGATTTAAGCTGGCAAATATTCAACTCCAATGTTTTCAGCATTGTCACCTTCATAAGTGTCTACGATTAAATGAGGTAAATCCTGCTTGGCTTAATCAAATGTATAGTCCCATAGTAAGAACTAAGGCTAAGATTTCTAAATGTATTTAAACATTGTGGCACTCAGTGGTGCAATGCTTACATTTCATTTTCAAAAGGGATTTTAGGCACTTAGAAGCCTAAATCCCATTGACTATTGCTCCCATTGCCAATCATTCCATCCAACTCCAGCTAGAATGTTTACCCATTTTTAGATGCTTTGGGCCAACAAAGGTATTGGATAATCACTTTTTTGGCTTGGCCTCTAAAATTGTATTCCTTTTACACTCAGTCCAAAGTCTATGATGGGGAAGGAGTACAGGGAGACTGAGTTATTGGAGATAAGGGCACTGTTGGGGATGGGAAGGCTGGCTGGCTTAAAGACACATGACAGGTTAGAATTGGTGAGAGACTAAATTTCAGAAACATTTTTGTCTCTGCCCTACTCACCTTTCCCCTTTTTCTGATCACCTGTCATTGCAAGAGAGGGCAGATCATGATGAAAGGGGGTGGTGGTGGTGAAGGGAGCATTGAATAAGATGTGCCAAACTTCACCTCAATCATTTTGCTTCTGTACTCTTTCCTTTTCCCTTCTCCTTTGTCTGTTTTATCAATTTAGACTGTGAACCAGTGGTGGGGAACCTGTGGGCCGCATGCAGCCCATCAGGGTAATCTGATTGTGGGCTGCAAGACATTTTGCTGATGTTGACCATCTGCAGGCACAGCCCCATGCAGCTCCCAGCCAATGGGAGCTGCAGGGGGGCCATGTCTGAGTATGGTCAACGTCCGCAAAATGTCTCACGGCCTGCAATCAGATTACCCTGATAGGCCGCAGGTTGCCCACCACTGCATGAACTCTTTCAGGTAGGGATATGTATTGTTTTTTATTAGTGAAGCATCTGGCTGTCTTCTGGGCACTCAGTAAATAATACTAGCGCTAACGTTTTCTCACACAGTGTCTGCAATGAATGCATAACCAAAGCCCAGAGTGTCAGGTTCCTGCTGTAATATGAGCATGGTTAAATAACAGTAGAGACCTGGCAGTATTTCTGATTCATTCTAGAGATGGGCCAGACCCAAAACCAAGGATAGGGCCAGCCCTGAGCCTTGAAAAAGTTTTGATTCCACTCTGAACTCGCAGCTGGAGCCTCTCTCTGGGCTGAACACAAGCCCTGGTTCTGGGAACTGTGGAAAAAGTTCAAAAACCAGATATGCACTTTGTGACTCAGGCCTGGCTCATTTCTAAAGTATTTTATGGCCTTGGTTATCTGGCTGCTTCCTGATGCCTTTAACAGCTTCCTGATTGCGAGTGAAGTTAGTAAATTTACAATCACTGTTCTTGTGGAAGCCCCAAGTCAACATGGATTAATCACTTTCTAAAATAATCTTTTAACTTAATGGGCTAGTCGTTCTGCCATCTGACCCATGGCCCTAGCGAGGGATAAGCATTCACACGGGTATTGGTAACTTTTTAAAATTGTAGCTGCTGAAATGCAAAAGGAGAAAAATTGACAGTTGGGAAGAGTATATCCTCCAGGATGCTGAGTGTATCAGTCATTGAAACATTCCCAAATCCCAAGGCTTGGGAACCCATATTCCTGAGACTATTCCCAACCAGAGGCCCCTGTGTGATAGTACAACTTGTTAATCATCACACCATTGGACTAGCCAGAATGCAGCTATTTAACTTAGTCTTTTGTGTTATGGTGGATGCTGTCTGAGCGTTCCTGGAACAGTAATTTCCTTTTTGACCTCCATGGACATTACTTATAGAAAACAGTCATAAAACAATTCTTAAAACGTCAAGAAAAATTGCATCTAATGGTGGTAGTTTAGCCAAAGAAAACATACTTTAGTTTTGAAGCAGTCCCACCAAAACGTTGAAATCTTAAAGCTACTAATAGGCCATGCATCAGTGCCTGAGCACTTTACCATGACAGTTAATAAAGTATAATTCATATACCAGGTTTACTGAAATCATAATATTCACCAAGCCATACGAAAGGCTTTTTCAGAAGAGATCAGAAAAGAGATAAACCCACGTTAGAGCAGGGCCAATTGGAATGCCTGCCTTAATGATAGAGATATATGTGTACTATCAACAAATCCAATTTATTGTAACTATAGATGTCATGAAGAGAAGATGTGGTGCCTTGTTTCACTGTTATAACCCTCAGATAGTTGGACTGAACTTATATACATGATGTGCTATGTATTGTTTTTCTAACTGCTATTTGAAAAAAATAAATAAAATTATTCTTACAGTCTTGCTGATCAGCTGTATCACCACATTTTAGAAAATTTGGGAAGAGAGGAAATAGTTTCTCACATGTATTGCAAATTTTCACCTTGAAAGTCCTTTCTATTTTAGTGAATTTAATGCTGGTGAAACATGCCAGATAAGTAATCACAGCTCATTTTGCATCTAACCTAAATTTTGTTTCCCTGAACAGTCATTGGATAATAATCTTGCATCATTACTGATCAATATCAGATTTGAACCAGCAACTCATATCCCCTTGCTAATACTCTGAACCCTACAGTTCTCCAAGAATGCCGAGGAAGAAGTATGCGAGTCCTCTGGCCCATAAGGCACACTGACCTCTTCTGGTCAATATATAGTGCAAAATAGGAAGGAAGAAGGAACCTTGATCAGTCAGGACTCATTTATACCCATAATAGGCCAGATATTGCAATATACCAAGAGATGCTATTCTTCATCAGCTTCCATTGAAGTTGAAGATAGGGCTGTTGGTGCAATTTCATTTCTGCAGATGTATGTTTATACAATGCCAGGAAAATATGTCAACTATTTTGGAGAAAGCGACATCTACTGTACTCTGAGCAGCTGGCAAGCCTCCTGCTGTAATGAATGGTAATGCATATGAAGCCGTGATGGGACAAACTTCAAAAGGTTCAGAGATTGGTTCATACAAGTACACAAAGGTCTCAGATGCTTATGAGAAGCCTATCCAACCATATCAAACTCTTTTGGTCTGGAACTTGGGCTGGGCATCTTTCAGAAATAGGCTTTTGTGAGAAGAACAGTAATTCCTGTTTTCAGAGAGGCTGGAGGAATACCTTGAGAATACACTTCCTTGCAGTGTTTTGGAAGTTGAATTTCCATTACAGAGGATCCTTGATTGAAATCAAATAGTATTGATGGATGTGAGAATTAAAAGAAAAAAACATTTCACCAAACTTCTTCACATCTCAGCCATGACTCAGGTGTATTTCAAGTTTTAGGTGAAAAGAGTAGGCTTACTCTTTTTTCAAAGTCGGCTCCCCAGTGTCAAGGTTCTGTGAATATCTTGTGGGCTCTTGGCTTTTACACTTTTTTTGCTTTATCTTGCAGTGGTCTTTAGGCTGCCCCCTTGTTCTTTTTTTAATTATGTAAAATACTCTATTGTACCAAACAGAATCTGGAAAGCTTAAAAAAAATCAACATATCACTCTTGTGTAATATTTTAAAATATTGTTGGCTATTTTAAATAATTGATTTTGTGAGTTTTTATTTTCCCCTTTTAAATATCTGCTGCATAGTAATATCTGCCACAAATTTTAGATATGATACTTAACCATTTACATTTGTTTTCTTTGCTTAAAAAAATCTGAAAATTGGAACTGAACTACTTATTTCAGTTTCAGTGTAGCTGATGTGGGTGTAAACTTTTACTCCTGAGCAATTAAAAACATTTATATTCCTCTTATCTACTCTGTGGATCCAGAGACCCTGGTTGTATGTTTTCTGGAGAGAATGATTTCATAATGGATGGATCTTTTCCATTTGGATTTGTTTATTTTTAAGAACAGAAGTTATCTTTCTTTTCACTGGCGAGACAGCTTAAAAATATCTGCAATTATTAGATGGAAAATGGGGTAACTCAAAGTGGTTAAAATAATAGATCCGATCCATTTTCTCTTTGCTGGGTGTCATAGGAATGTAAATGATTAAATATATGAGAAAACTCATGAACATGTGAAATATTAACAATAGCAATAAAGGGACATGAAAGAGGAAAGAAGGACTAAATTGCATTGCAAGAAAAATGAAATATGTAATTAATATATCTTTTCCTCTCTCGAGTTACCAACTTGATATTTCACTGGAGTAATTAGGTTTTGTTTAGAGCAACTAATCTGTTAGAAAATTACAACATGATTGATAAACTAATATGTGTGTACTTCCCGTTGATCCTTCCAGAGTGAGGTTGTAAGTTCCTTAGCAACTGGCTTTCACTGTCTCATGGCCTAGAACAGAAGTCCTAGTAGAACATATGTGTCCCAGTGCGGGGAGGGGACAAGTAAAAAGCCAAGAATGGGTCACTAGCAGGAGCTGATTCCCTGGAAGCCCATGTTTGGGCATGGGGAGGATACTGGGCTCATTGGAGAAAAGTCACAGAGAAGCCTGCAGTTGAGTGTGGGGAAGGAGGTAGTTTCTCTTTCAGAAGTCTGAAGGTGGGAACATGGTGTTGGCCCTGGGGAAAGCCATCACGGGAAGCCCAAGGCTCTTGAGGCTGGTAGTGTGGAAGCCCAGAGTAGAGGAGTTGACTGCTGGGGTGGAAACGCTGGAAGTGAGAAGGAGTTGGGGCTGTTTGGCAAGCCAGGCTGGAGTCGGTCTCACAATGTTTGGCAGGATCATGGGTTGATACATATGTGCCTCCACAGCAACTGAAAGGAAAAGGTAACTGTCATCTAAGGCTAGCGGTGTCAGCTGAGGGAACATAGTTAAAATTCAGATCTGAGAAAGGATGAAGTCTTCGATTTTAGAATTTGCTTCTCTTGGGTGGAAAAAACAGCAGTTGATTGGCATTCAGGGCATAGCTCAGGTCATTGCCTGAGAAGGTGACGGGAGAAGTGTATGTGTACTAAGATAAGGAGTACTTGTGGCACCTTAGAGACTAACCAATTTATTTGAGCATGAGCTTTTGTGAGCTACAGCTCACTTCATCGGATGCTGTAGCTCACGAAAGCTCATGCTCAAATAAATTGGTTAGTCTCTAAGGTGCCACAAGTACTCCTTTTCTTTTTGCGAATACAGACTAACACGGCTGTTACTCTGAAACCTGTATGTGTACTGTTACTGCTATGATCTGAAGAAGTTGTTTTTGAGCCCTTTCAAGGTGACAGTGTCAATTAGCACTCATTCAAAAACAAACTGAAAACTTGAAATGTTGAAAAAATTCAAGGAAACCTGAATTTTTAACCAGCTCCTATTAGTTCTGCTATAAATATTGTTTTTATAAGTGATATGCATGGGTCTGGGAGTAGCTATATCCCATTATATAAATATGAAAATTATTTAAATCAATACGTTCTCTATTTGTGACATTGCAAATGCCACGTACAGAGGCTTTCAAGTGAGGAGTTTGCAGCAATGGCCAGCAAACTCTCCAAAACAAAGCTCATGTGTTTAGTACCAATGTCCCTAGGAAAGAAACGAAAAAGAGTGCAAAGAAATACTGAAAATGTATCAGCAGGAGTGTCTCTAGTTTCAAACCTCACTGAGCTCTGATATTTAAAGCATCTCTTTCACTCCACAGAGTCGTCCCCAGTTAGCAATCTTGATGAGAGCAGTGTGCGATGTGTTTTAGAACAGCCTTGCAAAATTCTGTTCTTTCTCACTGGTAATATTTTTTGATGTCCGAGTGATTTATTTTTAGTAAATGAGTAAAAAAACTTTATATTCACTTTTTCATTATCATCTTTATTGTGCAAGGCACGGGCAAGTAAACTTTGTGCATGGGCTGCTAAATTTTTAGACTGTTTTCAAGGTTGCTGTTAGACGCTGATAAAATGAGTGCTGAGACTGATAACTATAACTATGGACAACTATCCCTACAGTATCCATGGCATGGACAAAGTGCCACACTGAATACTTTTTACTTCAGAATGTGTATTCCTTTCTATTTATTTCTTCTAATGTTTTAATCATTGAAGTCCTGATTCAGCAGACCACTTAAGCACATGCTTAAGTCGTGTTGAGGTCAAGTTTGCTTAATCAGGGCTTGAATTCTGTTCAGCGGAAAGTTGAGTCTTAGAGAGTAGCTTTGTTTTATTGTTAAAGTTTTACCAGGCGCTTGGTGTTAATTGTGCGTCATGCATGACTTTGACTGAGTAATTAAAATTCCTACTAAGCTTCCTTTAAGAGTTCAAAAAAACCTGTTTAAACCTTTGACCTGTCAGAATATTTCCAATTAATTACAAGGTTAGATATGTATAAATTTAATTCTTCTAAATTGCTCTTTCCCCTCCCACTCCCAATAAAATATTGTACAGATCTGTGTGGGGCAGTAATTTCCCCTCTTCAAGTAGATTCATTGGGAATGAAGAAAGGATTCATTGGGAATGGGGACTCTCTGAGGGTCTCTTAGCAGTCCCTTCCTAGGGGCAACATTTGCAAGGTTTTCTACCCATCCACTGGGCGGAAAAGTCTCCTCGCTCCCCACCCAAACCCGGTAAGTTATATATTCCAACAAATAAATGAGATCGGATGAGGTCCCTCATGTGGAAACCTCACACCATAGAAAGTATTTATCCTCAATGGAGCTAGAGAAGAAAATGTCACTTTATTGAATATTAATGACAGCAAGACACATTTCAAAGAGTTATCAAATTATGCTCATAGTTATGACCTAATAGGTGCACATGAAATTAACTGTATGTATCTGCACAATAGCATGTATGGGCTTTTAGTGGTAAGGCTCAGATGGATAGAAATATACTGTAAAATAGCCAAACCACCATGATAGAAAAACTTAGCTTTGCCCACAGAAGAACAGCCAGCTTCTTTATTGCTTCAAATTGCATACAATTTTTTGCTTCGAAAAGTGCTGGAGGGGCCACAATTTCATGACATCTGACAGACACAAACACAGAAAGAACAACAGAGAGATATTTTACTCTTTTTGGCTAATCCTCTAATAGTTGAGGTAATTTAGTATTTTGTTTCAGATGACTGAAATTTTTGTTTCCTTTTCTGAGTGAGTGGATTGTCATTCTCTTAAATATTGACGTTAATCTCCCAATTTGGAAGCAAACCAAGCTCCTGTATTTCTAATCCTCCCAAATAGTCTATACTTCAGATCAGTTTACCAGACCAGACTATATCACCTTCCCATAAATGCCTTAAGTCATGTTTGCTATGATATTTATTTATTAGGATTAGAGAGACCAGATGTCCCGAATTTATAGGGACAGTCCCAATATTTGGAGCTTTTTCTTATATAGGCACCTATTTCCCCCCACCCCCATCCTGATTTTTCACACTTGCTATCTGGTCACCCTAATTAGGATGCAGCCATTTTCTACATCACTTATGCTACGTCTCAGCAGACAGAATTCTCTTTTTCAAAGGAGATTGAGTTCTTTGGACTTCTTATGTAAAAAAAAATCTTGAGAGCCTCTATATCGAGTATTCTGCAAAACTTTTCTCAAATATGAAATATTTAGGGAATCTTTTCGCTCAAAACATTTTGGGCCATATCCTGACATCGGTTTCCCATTACCACTTATGGACTAACAGCAGTGTATGGCCCAAACTGCTGCAGTATAAAGTTTTTATGTATAAAAATGGGTCATGTAGGCATTTTAACCCATTCCCCCATTGAACACCTTATATTGGGTTTTATGTGCTCATTTAAAGTCTCTGCTGTGCCTTTCAATGCTGCGTACTGCGGTGGATCTGCACTGCACCACCAGGAGCTCTAGGAGGCATTGGGCCTGCTGCAGGACACTTCTCTTGGCAGCACAAGGGGACCGTGGTAGCTGCCCAAGTCTAGAGCAGGGTGCCAGTGTCCACTCTTCTCTGCACCCAGCGGCCTCTGTTAGCCAGTGTTGGGAGGGACAGGACATTTTCATGTCTCCCCCCACTTTGGAGTGGTCAGTACCAGCCATATCAGTGGCCTCATCTTGTCCTCACTTTTCAAGGAGGGCAGGGACCACTTTGTGCTCAGCACCTTTGTCTATGAAATTGCAGACCCTATAATCTGGATATGTACTAGTTCAACCACAGGTTACTGGACTCATGGCAGGAATCACTGGGTGAACTTCTATGAGCCTGTGTTTCTTCAGGACAGACTATTTACAGTGTTGCCAACTCTACAGTTTCATTGTGGGTCTTATGATATTTATTGTTATTGTCTTCTGATTACATGAGTCTTTCAGCTTTCATTAAAAAGAAAAGGAAGCCTCTAGCCTTCATGATTGTGGAGAAAAGCTAGCAAACATGACCCCAGTGCACCCTAAAGGCTCAAACCCCAAGTAAACAAGAACCCTGTTACAGGAGGGCTGAGCCTCAGCCCCACCTGTGACAAGCTTACCTCATCTCCCCAAATGGGGAGTATAAGTAGTAATCAAGGCAGCCATGTGATTGAGTAAAGCAAGGTCTGGGGAGATAAGCAAAGACAGGCTCTAAGGGTAGTCCCTGTGGAAGGGAGCTCAAGTTGGACCCTAACACTGCAGTTAGGCATGGTTTGATGAGTGCACCAGGCAGGTCAGAAGCTGGGAAGCAGTGCTGGCTGGAGAAAGCAGCTGAAGGTGAGTGCTGCAGGGAGCAAGATGGGCTCCTGCAAAAAGTGGAAGGATCTATCTGATTATATCCCAGCTCTGGGAAAGAGGGCTGGGGCTCCTCATTCCAGGAAAGAGACTGAAATGAATCCAGACTCCTGATTCAAAGAGGAGCTTGAGTGAGAGCCAGAGTCTCGAGAAGGGAGAAGGCAAGTTGTTTGCATTGCAACACCTGTAGCAAAATAGCAACAAATAAGAAAATTGCTTCATTAATGAGAAGGACGGTTAACTTCACCTATTTGTGCCTTGGGCTATGCTGAATGTGCATGGTTTCTTGCAGAACCGTGGAAAATAACATCACTTTTAGGTGGCTGAAACCATTTTTGGTTTTAAAAAGGAACAGCCTGAGAAATGCCTGCCAGTTGCTGTTACCAGCTGATAGGAGAAAATAAGATGCCAAGGGGGATTTTGGTCAGGGAATTCTACACACTAGTTAGCTCCAAAAATTAGGGTCATAGGCATACCTAGTCTAGCTCTTTCCTCAGATAGCTGGACTTCTATTATTTGTTTTTGTTGTGGAGTTTAACTGGAAATAGAACATCTGCTTTTGTTCCACACCCCACTTCCCCACCAAATTACAGTTCCTGGAGATGGCCTAAAAATGGGAATATATTTCATGTACATTTTTGCCAAAAAATGCCCCTCTTTTTCATTGATAACTTGTGAAATTAAGGAAATGTCAGCTAGGTCGAATAGTTACATTAATGGCCTGATCCTCTTCCCACTGGTGTTCATGACAAAACTTTGGGAAAGCAGCATTAGCTCCCAAATGGTGAAACTAGCTTCCTCTCATGGTGAAACTAGCAAGAGTGGTTAGGAAACTAAGAGGGGGAAGGAAATTCTTAGGATTTCTTTGCTGTTTTTCTTCAATGGCTCGGCTAGGTATTGGATGGGTTCTGAAACCCTCAGAATGAACAAAGGTTCAGTTTGTGACACCTGGGATCCCCCCATGTTTATCCTCTGCATCAACTATGGAACCCCGGTGTCATCTTCCTTTTTGTTTCCTGGCCATATAGCTCCAGTGATGGCTGAGAAGGACAATAGGGGTATGTCTACACTACGGAATAAGGTCGAATTTATAGAAGTCGGTTTTTTAGAAATCGGTTTTATATATTCGAGTGTGTGTGTCCCCACAGAAGTGCATTAAGTGCATTAACTCGGCGGAGTGCTTCCACAGTACCGAGGCTAGAGTCGACTTCCAGAGCGTTGCACTGTGGGTAGCTATCCCACAGTTCCCGCAGTCTCCGCTGCCCATTGGAATTCTGGGTTGAGATCCCAATGCCTGATGGGGCTGAAACATTGTCGCGGGTGGTTCTGGGTACATATCGTCAGTCCCCCCTTCCCTCCCTCCCTCCCTCCCTCCCTGAAAGCAAGGGCAGACAATCGTTTCGCGCCTTTTTTCCTGAGTTACCTGTGCGGACGCCATACCACCGCAAGCATGGAGCCCGCTCAGGTAACCGTCACCGTATGTCTCCTGGGTGCTGGCAGACGCGGCACGGCATTGCTACACAGTAGCAGCAACCCATTGCCTTGTGGCAGCAGACGGTACAATACGACTGGTAGCCGTCCTCGACATGTCCGAGGTACTCCTGGTCGCCTGTGTGAGGTCGATCAGGAGCGCCTGGGCAGACATGGGCGCAGGGACTAAATTTTTAGTGACTTGACCAGGTCATTCTCTTAAGTCCGGCAGTCAGTCCTATTGAACCGTCTTATGGTGAGCAGGCAGGCAATATGTCCTTCTGCACCGTCTGCTGCCAGCCAAAGATGTAAAAGATAGATGGAGTGGATCAAAACAAGAAATAGACCAGATTTGTTTTGTACTCATTTGCCTCCTCCCCTGTCTAGGGGACTCATTCCTCTAGGTCACACTGCACTCACTCACAGAGAAGGTGCAGCGAGGTAAATCTAGCCACGTATCAATCAGAGGCCAGGCTAACCTCCTTGTTCCAATAAGAACAATAACTTAGGTGCACCATTTCTTATTGGAACCCTCCGTGAAGTCAACCCTGTAAGCCGTGTCCTCAGTCGCCCCTCCCTGCGTCAGAGCAACGGCAAACAATCGTGCATCTGAGTTGAGAGTGCTGTCCAGAGCAGTCACAATGGAGCACTCTGATTGGGCTAAAACATTGTCGCGGGTGATTCTGGGTACATATTGTCCGGCCCCCGTTCCCTCCCTCCCTCCGTGAAGGCAAGGGCAGACAATCGTTTCGTGCCTTTTTTCCTGAGTTACCTGTGCGGACGCCATACCACCGCAAGCATGGAGCCCGCTCAGGTAACCGTCACCGTATGTCTCCTGGGTGCTGGCAGACGCAATACGGCATTGCTACACAGTAGCAGCAACCCATTGCCTTCTGGCAGCAGACGGTGCAGTATGACTGATAGCCGTCCTCGTCATGTCCGAGGTGCTCCTGGCCACGTCGGCTGGGAGCGCCTGGGCAGACATGGGCGCAGGGACTAAATTTTTGGTGACTTGACTAGGTCATTCTCTTTAGTCCTGCAGTCAGTCGTATTGAACCGTCTAATGGTGAGCAGGCAGGCAATACGGATTGCTAGCAGTCGTATTGTACCATCTTCTGCCGGGCAGGCAAGAGATGACGATGGCTAGCAATCGTATTGTACCATCTTCTGCCGGGCAGGCAAGAGATGACGATGGCTAGCAGTCATATTGCACCATCTTCTGCCAGGCAGGCAAGAGATGAGGATGGCTAGCAGTCGTACTGTACCATCTTCTGCCGAGCAGCCATGAGATGTGGATGGCTTGCAGTCCTTCTGCACCGTCTGCTGCCAGCCAAAGATGTAAAAGATAGATGGAGTGGATCAAAACAAGAAATAGACCAGATTTGTTTTGTACTCATTTGCCTCCTCCCCTGTCTAGGGGACTCATTCCTCTAGGTCACACTGCAGTCACTCACAGAGAAGGTGCAGCGAGGTAAATCTAGCCACGTATCAATCAGAGGCCAGGCTAACCTCCTTGTTCCAATAAGAACAATAACTTAGGTGCACCATTTCTTATTGGAACCCTCCGTGAAGTCCTGCCTGAACTACTCCTTGATGTAAAACCACCCCCTTTGTGGATTTTAGCCCCCTGAAGCCAACCCTGTAAGCCGTGTCGTCAGTCACCCCTCCCTCTGTCAGAGCAATGGCAGACAATCATTCCGCGCCTTTTTTCTGTGCGGACGCCATACCAAGGCAAGTATGGAGTCCGCTCAGCTCACTTTGGCAATTAGGAGCACATTAAACACCACACGCATTATCCAGCAGTATATGCAGCACCAGAACCTGGCAAAGCGCTACCGGGCGAGGAGGCGACGTCAGCGCGGTCACGTGAGTGATCAGGACATGGACACAGATTTCTCTGAAAGCATGGGCCCTGCCAATGCATGCATCATGGTGCTAATGGGGCAGGTTCATGCTGTGGAACGCCGATTCTGGGCTCGGGAAACAAGCACAGACTGGTGGGACCGCATAGTGTTGCAGGTCTGGGACGATTCCCAGTGGCTGCGAAACTTTTGCATGCGTAAGGGCACTTTCATGGAACTTTGTGACTTGCTTTCCCCTGCCCTGAAGCGCATGAATACCAAGATGAGAGCAGCCCTCACAGTTGAGAAGCGAGTGGCGATAGCCCTGTGGAAGCTTGCAACGCCAGACAGCTACCGGTCAGTTGGGAATCAATTTGGAGTGGGCAAATCTACTGTGGGGGCTGCTGTGATGCAAGTAGCCCACGCAATCAAAGATCTGCTGATATCAAGGGTAGTGACCCTGGGAAATGTGCAGGTCATAGTGGATGGCTTTGCTGCAATGGGATTCCCTAACTGTGGTGGGGCCATAGACGGAACCCATATCCCTATCTTGGCACCGGAGCACCAAGCCGGCGAGTACATAAACCGCAAGGGGTACTTTTCAATAGTGCTGCAAGCTCTGGTGGATCACAAGGGACGTTTCACCAACATCAACGTGGGATGGCCGGGAAAGGTACATGACGCTCGCATCTTCAGGAACTCTGGTCTGTTTCAAAAGCTTCAAGAAGGGACTTTATTCCCAGACCAGAAAATAACTGTTGGTGATGTTGAAATGCCTATATGTATCCTTGGGGACCCAGCCTACCCCTTAATGCCATGGCTCATGAAGCCATACACAGGCAGCCTGGACAGTAGTCAGGAGCTGTTCAACTACAGGCTGAGCAAGTGCAGAATGGTGGTAGAATGTGCATTTGGACGTTTAAAGGCGCGCTGGCGCAGTTTAGACCTCAGCGAAACCAATATTCCCACTGTTATTACTGCTTGCTGTGTGCTCCACAATATCTTTGAGAGTAAGGGGGAGACGTTTATGGCGGGGTGGGAGGTTGAGGCAAATCGCCTGGCTGCTGGTTACGCGCAGCCAGACACCAGGGCGGTTAGAAGAGCACAGGAGGGCGCGGTACGCATCAGAGAGGCTTTGAAAACCAGTTTCATGACTGGCCAGGCTACGGTGTGAAAGTTCTGTTTGTTTCTCCTTGATGAAACCCCCCGCCCCTTGGTTCACTCTACTTCCCTGTAAGCTAACCACCCTCCCCTCCTCCCTTTGATCACCGCTTGCAGAGGCAATAAAGTCATTGTTGCTTCACATTCATGCATTCTTTATTCATTCATCACACAAATAGGGGGATGACTACCAAGGTAGCCCAGGAGGGGTGGTGGAGGAGGGAAGGAAAATGCCACACAGCACTTTAAAAGTTTACAACTTTAAAATTTATTGAATGACAGCCTTCTTTTTTTTGGGCAATCCTCTGTGGTGGAGTGGCTGGTTGGCCGGAGGCCCCCCCACCGCGTTCTTGGGCGTCTGGGTGTGGAGGCTATGGAACTTGGGGAGGAGGGCGGTTGGTTACACAGGGGCTGTAGTGGCAGTCTGTGCTCCAGCTGCCTTTGCTGCAGCTCAACCATACACTGCAGCATACTGGTTTGGTCCTCCAGCAGCCTCAGCATTGAATCCTGCCTCCTCTCATCACGCTGCCACCACATTCGAGCTTCAGCCCTCTCTTCAGCCCGCCACTTACTCTCTTCAGCCCGCCACTTACTCTCTTCAGCCCGCCACCTCTCCTCCTGGTCATTTTGTGCTTTCCTGCAGTCTGACATTATTTGCTCCACGCATTCGTCTGTGCTCTGTCAGTGTGGGAGGACAGCATGAGCTCGGAGAACATTTCATCTCGAGTGCGTTTTTTTTTCTTTCTAATCTTCACTAGCCTCTGGGAAGGAGAAGATCCTGTGATCATTGAAACACATGCAGCTGGTGGAGAAAAAAAAAGGGACAGCGGTATTTAAAAAGACACATTTTATAAAACACTGGCTACACTCTTTCAGGGTAAACCTTGCTGTTAACATTACATACATAGCACATGTGCTTTCGTTACAAGGTCGCATTTTGCCTCCCCCCACCGCGTGGCTACCCCCTCAACCCTCCCCCCTCCCTGTGGCTAACAGCGGGGAACATTTCTGTTCAGCCGCAGGCAAACAGCCCAGCAGGAATGGGCTCCTCTGAGTGTCCCCTGAAGAAAAGCACCCTATTTCAACCAGGTGACCATGGATTATATCTCACTCTCCTGAGGATAACATACGAACAGATGTTGCTTGAACGCCAGCAAACATACACTGCAATGCTTTGTTGTACAATGATTCCCGAGTACGTGTTACTGGCCTGGAGTGGTAAAGTGTCCTACCATGAAGGACGCAATAAGTCTGCCCTCCCCAGAAACCTTTTGCAAAGGCTTTGGGAGTATATCCAGGAGAGCCGCGAATGCCAGGGCAAAGTAATCCTTTCACATGCTTGCTTTTAAACCATGTATAGTATTTTAAAAGGTACGCTCACCGGAGGTCCCTTCTCCGCCTGCTGGGTCCAGGAGGCAGCCTTGGGTGGGTTCAGGGGGTACTGGCTCCAGGTCCAGGGTGAGAAACAGTTCCTGGCTGTCGGGAAAACCGGTTTCTCCGCTTGCTTGCTGTGAGCTATCTACAACCTCGTCATCGTCATCATCTTCTTCGTCCCCAAAACCTGCTTCCGTATTGCCTCCATCTCCATTGAAGGAGTCAAACAACACGGCTGGGGTAGTGGTGGCTGAACCCCCTAAAATGGCATGCAGCTCATCATAGAAGCGGCATGTTTGGGGCTCTGACCCGGAGCGGCCGTTCGCCTCTCTGGTTTTCTGGTAGGCTTGCCTCAGCTCCTTCAGTTTCACGCGGCACTGCTTCGGGTCCCTGTTATGGCCTCTGTCCTTCATGCCCTGGGAGATCTTGACAAAGGTTTTGGCATTTCGAAAACTGGAACGGAGTTCTGATAGCACGGATTCCTCTCCCCATACAGCGATCAGATCCCGTACCTCCCGTTCGGTCCATGCTGGAGCTCTTTTGCGATTCTGAGACTCCATCATGGTCACCTCTGCTGATGAGCTCTGCATGGTCACCTGCAGCTTGCCACGCTGGCCAAACAGGAAATGAGATTCAAAAGTTCGCGGTTCTTTTCCTGTCTACCTGGCCAGTGCATCTGAGTTGAGAGTGCTGTCCAGAGCGGTCAAAATGGAGCACTCTGGGATAGCTCCCGGAGGCCAATACCGTCGAATTGTGTCCACAGTACCCCAAATTCGACCCGGCAAGGTCGATTTAAGCGCTAATCCACTTGTCAGGGGTGGAGTAAGGAAATCGATTTTAAGAGCCCTTTAAGTCGAAATAAAGGGCTTCATCATGTGGACGGGTGCAGGTTTACATCGATTTAATGCTGCTAAATTCGACCTAAAGTCCTAGTGTAGACCAGGGCTAGGTTATTAAATTAAGCCCAAATGTAGGGTGTGTGACTTCCCAAACTGCTTTGTGCTGGAATATCTTTCTCACTCACTATGTCATAGTGGAGTACAGATGTTATGCACATTTAACTGTACAACAGTGTGCAGAATTTTCATTTAACTTGTCTGGATAATATTTATTCAAGCATAGACAACTGAAAAGTAGGGTAATTTGATTGCTCAGGTTTAAGGAATAGATTACTACTGTATCCAGATGTGAGAAACAACAGACCAATGATTCTAGACCAAAAAAAGAAAAGGCGACAGCTCCCAGTAACCCCCCCCCCGATCATTACATTCATAGTAAATCTTTTGAATGTTGAAGTCAGTTTAAAGATTTGTAGTTTAAACTTTTGCCAACCCAGCCTTGCAAAAATTTCACCCCCAAATAAGCTTGAAAATGAATGTTGTCAAAATGCTGACTGCTCAAAAGAGCAGTGTTAGAAAGCAAAGCTGTAAATCAGCCTTACTGGGCAAAACAAGGCCAAGAAGAAAGGAAGCAATAGAATGGGAAGCGAATGGGATTTGATGCCTGATACAGTCTATACAGGATTTTCAGCAACAGTTACTAAGCCAAAACATTAGACAGTCAGCAATAAAGAAATGCATGATCTGGCTTGCAAAGCTTTCTTCTCTCTACCTCTCCATTTCCCCCCAAGCTAAATGGGTTTTTCTCTGCTTTGACTTCACAGGAATCATGTAATCTTCTTGACCCTGAAACTGTTTCTCTCTTTTTTCTTTTGTTGCTTTTCTTTAGTTAGGGTGACTGATAGCCTTATGTTCAATAACCACTCTGACACTTACTCTTCCTCCTCACTGCAGCAGATTTAATTTATTGATATATAGAAATACAGCAAATGGCCAATCAACTCACATGACAATATCAGACAGCTTATCTGTATCTCAGATGTGTTGCCTACTAACAGTAGGTTAGCAAAAGTATTAGTTATTACCTACATAGTTCTGTCGATGTGCATAGTTACCATAATGTAAGTGGAGAGGAACATTTTTGAATGGAAGTCACAAGCAAAACACTGTAATTAAGCGGTCACTTTTTCAAAAATGGCTTCTAAAATGCAGGCTCCATTTTGTGTATGTCCAATTTTCCATCCATCAAAAGTTTGTACAAACAAGATGTCTTCATACGTGCCACTTTGGTACTTAGTATTAGATTTCCACTATCTGCTTTGTATGTACAAATCCAGTACCCCCAAATCCAATGTTTTACTTGTGAAAAATCACTTGCCCTGTTTTAGAGAGAAGATTAAATCACCTTAAAAAGAACAGAATTTGTCATATTGCATGTAAATATCATCACCAAACTGTCAACTGGCTGTTCCTTTCACTCACTGGTAATGAGCTATTTAATCTTTTCTTTTTGTGGTGTTCACATTTTATAACATTTTCTTGTGAAATTCAAAGCAATAATCAAATATATTAAGATTAGAAAGGTGCAAGGAACACACAGTGAGAATTATCCTTCTGTTACAGAAGACTGCAAACATTGTGGGGTTTCTCAGAACACTTAGAACTAGTTTTGAAGAAATGAAATTAATGTTTTTATAACAAACTGAATGAGCAAATGTTATGGGTCATAGGGGAAAAAAGTCTTAGTGCTGGATCCCTTAGAATGCCTTTTGGCTTTGCATTTCTCTCTAATGCTCCTGGGTTTTGTTCCCAAAGCTACGTCTTTTTGTTCCAGGGATCAAGGAAACGCTATTTGTGCCCCCGCTCCAACTGCTTCCTCTCCCCCAGTCCCTAGAGTTCTCTCTGTCCTGTGCGAGTGACTATATTCCCTTAATTTATTTCCCTATTTCCTAGTCCTTTACATTGAATGTCAATGGGAGTTAAGTGCCTAACTGCCCTTTGTGCCTTTGAAAATCTTCACATTGTGCCTGTGATGGGGTCCTTCCAGTCACAAAGTCCTGCCTCTTTTCCATAGGGTCAGTGCATCATCCAGAGCCATTTAGAACTAGATTACCCTTCATCAGCCTCTCAATCTGTTTTCCTCTTACCCGCTACCAAAGACCTTCATGCTATAATCAGGCCTTCAGAACTAAACCCTGCTACTTTACAAAACCTTGATGCTTCACTGTGGACTTCTGACATCTTTCCTTCTTGTCTCACCAAATGTCTGCTCCCACCATCATGCCACATAGCAAAGGCTATAATACACTTCAGCCCTGGGTTTGGTGTTTATATAACAAGCCAGTCTAAGTAAAGTGGGGATGCACTGAGTCTTTGTTGCTTGCTTTTGTGAGCTATGACTATTCCTAACTTTTGAAGATAGCACCTTAATTCCACTCTTCCTTTCACTTTGCCAAACAACAATGGACCTCGCATTTCACTCCTCTTTCCAGCTTGTATCACTACTCTGGCCAGAGTCGGGTAGACATACTTCATAGACATTGATTCCCACTTTTAGGCAGCCACACTTGAATATCTTGGTGTATATACATGTTAATTGATGGCACTGACTTAGTGTTTTAATAGCAGCACGTTGTGTAACTTACAGTGCAGTGGCCAGCATGGGGGCAGAGCCCCCTATAAAAGGAGCATGAACGGTACTGGAAATTGTAACTAAACAACAGTCTAGTTAAAACAACAGTCTTGGGTTTTTTGTCTGCTTTCTACCAGTCCAGAAATTGTGCAGAGTTCTCTTGTTAAATCTCCAACTATGCAACACTGAAAGATCCTTGGATACTGAATTTGCTGAATACACACTAATGGTGCCACAGTGTCCTCGCTCTGTGCCAAAGCAAATTTCTGAGAGTTATGTAATTCTCCTCCCCAGCATCTGAGTTAGGTAAAAATGTTCTGCACATTTGAGTTGCTGTAAGAGCATGTAATCTGCAGGGTCCTGGAGTTTATCAGAATTCCAATGGCAGACATCATGGCATCGGATTTCACAAAGCCTTCCTCAGAGGGCATTAGCCAGCTTGGCTTGTAATGCCAATGCCCTCACTTATCGTTACTGCATTAGCTTCTACTTCTGATTTCTAAAAATATAGTTCAGCCTCAAATGAAGCACAAGGTCAGCAAAGCTTACAGAAGGTGACGACCAAAGGATAACATTTGAATTTCACTAACGGTGATTTAAAAAAAAAAAAAAGTCTGCAGTGCCCTTTTCAGAGGACCAAATAACTCCTTGAACTCCATAGATCCCCATATTACACTCTTCAGAGTATTTTACTTCAGGAGTCCGAGCATATACTGTTCCTTTAAGACCTACAAACTTCAGCAATGGATCCCTAATGTCTTCAAGGCAGATTTTTTTTCTCATTCACAGATTATGTGTATAGCACATGCCAATAAAAACCATGCAAATAAACATTACAGATGGGCAATCAATATCCCCAGACTGCTGCCATGCAATTATTATTAATTAAATTAATTATTATTAATTTATTTAATTAATTATTAAAACAGAGGTTAAACAGACACATCTTGTAGCATGCCATAATGGACTCCGGTGAATTGTGAGGTCCAGAGATGGCCTGGGATCCAGGCCTACCTCTCCCCCATTCATGAAAAGTTCACCTATGGGACACAGAGCAAGGTTATCTCAGCTGACTACTGTAATATTAGCCAGTTGGCGTTTGTGGTAGGTTAGGAGTGGCGGATCTTTCAGATGTCTCCATCAGCTTCTTCATTTGGAAACACCTTTTACTGGCAGCTAACTACTTATAGGGTACTTCTGACTAGCTGATCTGGAGAATAAAAGTGGGATTTTCAGAAATCCTCAGTGTTGCTTCTTAATTGGAGTTTTACCATTGACTTCAATGACAGCAGAATGAAAACAACAGTTAGTATGTTTGAAAATCCCACCCTCTTAAAGATAAATTTCCTTTTACACTTTTTAAAAAGATAATCTCAGGAGTCAAGTCTTTGTCATTGAGCATTTACAATTATGCAAAGTTTCAGCTCTTGTTTTCCTTGCAGGTCATCTCATCAACTTTAGATAATCTGTTTATTGGTGGGGGAGTGATATGAGCAGGGGAACATATAGACATTTACTGCTATTTAATCTTTCAGCAAGCTTGCTCTTTTCTGTGTTTTCTGAGATCAGAAGATGGGATTTGGTTTAAACAAACACAGACTGTTACTGTAGACACCTTTCTCTCGCACTCAGGAATCAAAAGTGGCTTTTTATGCACATCATACTCACTCATCTAAAAGTACAAAGCAATCTTGACTGTTTAAAAGAACAGGAGTACTTGTAGCACCTTAGAGACTGACAAATTTATTTGAGCATAAGCTTTCATGGGCTACAGCCCACTTCATAGGATGTACAGAATGGAACATATAGTAAGAAGATAGATATACAGAGAACATGAAAAGGTGGAGTAAGAGGCTAATTAATTAAGATGAGCTATTATCAGCAGGAGAAAAAAACTTTTGTAGTGATAATCAAGATGGCCCATTTAGACAGCTGACAAGGTGTGAGGATACTTAACATGGGGACATAGATTTAATATGTGTAATGACCCAGCCACTCCCAGTCTCTATTCAAACCTAAGTTAATGGTATCTAGTTTGCATATTAATTCAAGCTCAGCAGTTTCTCGTTGGAGTCTGTTTCTGAAGCTTTTCTGCTGCAAAATTGCCACCTTTAAGTCTGTTACTGAGTGGCCAGAGAGGTTGAAGTGTTCTACCGGTTTTTGAATGTTATGATTCCTGATGTCAGATTTGTGTCCATTTATTCTTTTGCATAGAGACTGTCTGGTTTGGCCAATGTATATGGCAGAGGGGCATTGCTGGCACATGATGGCATATATCACACTGGTGGATGTGCAGGTGAACAAGCCCCTGATGGCATGGCTAATGTGATTAGGTCCTATGATGGTGTCACTTGAATAAATATGTGGACAGAGTTGGCACTGGGTTTTGTTGCAAGGATAGGTTCCTGGGTTAGTGTTTTTGTTGTGTGGTGTGTGGTTGCTGGTGAGTACTTGCTTCAGGTTGGGGGGCTCTCTGTAAGAGAGGACTGGTCTGTCTCCCAAGATCTGTGAGAGTGAGGGATCATTTTTAAGGATAGGTTGTAGATCTTTGATGATACGCTGGAGAGATTTTAGTTGGGGGCTGAAGGTGACGGCTATTGGCGTTCTGTTATTTTCTTTGTTGGGCCTGTCCTGTAGTAGGTGACTTCTGGGTACTCTTCTGGCTCTGTCAATCTGTTTTTTCACTTCAGCAGGTGGGTACTGTAGTTTTAAGAATGCTTGATAGAGATCTTGTAGGTGTTTTTCTGTCTGAGGGATTGGAACAAATGCGGTTGTATCTTAGAGCTTGGCTGTAGACAATGAATCGTGTGGTGTGGTCTGGATGAAAGCTGGAGGCATGTAGGTAGGCACAGCGGTCAGTAGGTTTTCGGTATAGGGTGGTATTTATGTGACCATTGCTTATTAGCGCAGTAGTGTCCAGAAAATGGACCGCTTGTGTGGATTGGTCTAGGCTGAGGTTGATGGTGGGATGGAAATTGTTGAAATCATGGTGGAATTCCTCAAGGGCTTCTTTTCCATGGGTCCAGATGATGAAGATGTCATCAATGTAGCGTAAGTAGAGTAGGGGCATTAGGGGACGAGAGCTAAGGAAGCATTGTTCTAAGTCAGCCATAAAAATGTTGGCATACTGTGAGGCCATGCGGGTACCCATGGCAGTGCCGCTGACTTGAAGGTATATATTGTCCCCAAATGTGAAATAGTTATGGGTAAGGACAAAGTCACAAAGTTCAGCCACCAGGCTTGCCATGACATTATCAGGGATACTGTTCCTGATGGCCTGTAGTCCATCTTTGTGTGGAATGTTGGTGTAGAGGGCTTCTACATCCATAGTGGCTAGGATGGTGTTTTCAGGAAGATCACTGATGGATTGTAGTTTCCTCAGGAAGTCAGTGGTGTCTTGAAGATAGCTGGGAGTGCTGGTAGCATAGGGCCTGAGAAGAGAGTCCACATAGCCAGACAGTCCTGCTGTTAGGGTGCCAATGCCTGAGATGATGGGGCATCCAGGATTTCCAGGTGTATGGATCTTGGGTAGCAAATAGAATACCCCTGGTCAGGGTTCTGAAACTTGACTGTTTAACTGCTCTGTGTGGGAATCTACTGCTTCTCTCAATGTCTCCCTCCAACCTAAACACTGGTTTGTAAATTATACGCTTACACCCCTACCTCCTGGAACTTCTTCCCTATCCAATGCATCAGGTGCTTATTCCATGAAATCTTTCCCTCTAATTCCCCATGCATAGAAGTATGTTTTATTTATTTACTTACACAAACAGACCAACCTGCACTACCAAGTGCTCTGTGTCTGCCACATAACGTTTGTCTATTTGGGGCGGGAACCACGTCTTCTTCATTTGTTCTGCACAGTGCCAATTACTATGATGTTCAGTAAACCAGTCCTGAAGGCTTTATGCAGCTTTTACTTCATCCTTGCTTAGGCAGATTTCCCACGGTACAAGTTTATTGAATCATGACTTAAATGCTGAAGGGAGTTTATATAAAGGTGCTTCTCGTTAAAGGAAGAAAAAATTGTATTCGCTTACTTTGACATTAGATACTTCAGGTTGGTGAAACGTGAGGTTAAGAATGTCATTTAAATCTTTTCCTCCTGCTGACTGATCTAGGCAGAACTACCTGATGCACAGCAGAATTTGGCAGATATGTTCCAATAGTTTATTGGTTTCAATGGACTTTTAGGCCACAGCAGCACAAAAGGGATGGATGGGGAAGGACCAACAGTAAAATGGCCATTAGTAAAAGAAGTGATCAGGTTATATAATGAAAATACCTTTCTGTAATACAGGGGTGGCCAAACCACGGCTCATGAGCCGCATTGCGGCGCTTTTACAGTTAAAGTGCAGCTCGTGGAGCCCTCCATGTCCCTCCCCCCATTCTCTGCCTACCAGACTGGGGGAGGGGTGGGAGCTCAGGACTTCTTCCCTGTGGTGGGGCTTCAGCCCCATGGGACTTGTGTGCCGGGCCTCGGGACTTCAGCCCAGCCAGGCACCTCCTGTGAGGCTAAAGCCTCGAGATCCCCCTTCCCACAGGGCTGAAGCCTTGAGCCCCAGCTGGTATGCCTGGCTCTCAAACTTCTGAAGATTATTGTATGTGGCTTGGATGGTCAGTAAGTTTGGCCACCCCTGGTAGTTAGATCATCTGACTGAGAGTGAGGATTCCAGGGTTCTATTCCCCAAATGTAATGGATCTTAAGTGCTTTGTTGAATAGGGATGGTTTGAGTAATTTGGTGTGTTGGTGCCTATTAACTTACAGTGCCATGCCCTTTAACTACTCCAGATCTGTGTCCATTGAGACTCCTGGAGTTCCAGAGCTGATCAGGGTGTAAGGGAATTAGGGTGAAGTTATATACCTAAGTCACTGAAAGTCAGTGGGATTTGGGCATCCTGCTCCCCTTAATACCTTTGAAATTCTCCCCCAACACATATACACTTTATCCCTAACCTCATCGTATAGAATTGTCATTACATGTGTTCTGATTGCTATTAGGCTGTGTGCAGTTAAACAAATACATGTATCAGTGTGTTAAAAGGCCAGACACAGAATGAAATCATTGCAGTCTCCATGAGAAATGCTTCTCCAAGAAGTTAAAAAATGGGAAAATAGTATGTTATCATGTACCCACCTGCAGCAGAAATAATCCTTGGTCAGAGATGAGAGGCACAGGATATATATATAAGGTGATACACAATCTGTGGTACATTGCTTTATGTGTGTGCACCCAGCAAAACTCAAAGGGGTTACATTACCCCAAATCAGTCTCAGTTAAAAAAATATATATATACAATATAAAATCCTATGGTTACAAAGTTTAAAAGCCAGTAATGCAAGGAAACCAAGATCATGGGCTACACTCTCCTTTGTGGTTTTGAGGGAACCACATCTCTCCAGAATTCCTGCCTTCAGCATGCCAAGCCAGAAATTTCAAAGAAGATCCAATTCACTGAGAACTGCAGTGAAAAAGACACTTCTACATGATTGGTATTTACAATTTATACATTTTTGGAGGAAAAATAGTGCGTTTCCATACTCACTTCATTGCCCATGGTTAGCGGGAGTATTCTGATTGCTTCTCTCTGGAAAAGCCAATACACTGCTCTTTGGGGATCTGGTCCTACAAACTTTGTATGTGCATAACTCCTGTTGAAGCTTGGGTGGTTTCATATGTGGAGTTCCTACTGGATCTGGCTCTTCCTTTGTAATGTGCTTGAGTAAAAAATACAGATAATTTTTCGTGTGCATATCTGAGGGAATGTAGTACTGGTGAGAAAAGCCTGACTGGCAGTCCTGGGAGCTGAAATCCACCATCCACAGAACACTTACAGCCCAGACATCAGGAATACAAGAATCTCTGCCCTGAGCTGCCAGTATGCCAAATCTAACATGGAAGGGTGGCTCACAGGGTGAGAGAGAATTCCAGCCCTTCTATTGAGTCCTTGACCTCCCTGCTTTGGTTGCCGACACAGTTACTAATGCCTGCTAGTTGTGATTTCTGTGATGTAGACATTCGGACTGAGACCACCAAACGTAACATCATTATCAAGTCAGGTAACCCACAAGGAAATCCCCCTATGTCTTCTATACCACTCTTTCTGTATCTTACACATATATATATATTTTAGAAGCTGTTTACAAAATGTCACAGTCTATTATCCAAAACCCTGTATACAACACCATTACCAACAGCAGCACACGCAGCCTCAGCCAAAGATCGTTATGTTTGGGACATTATTTTGAGTAAGAAAATACACAACTTGGCAATTTTATCGTTTTAGAAGGATTTAAAGAAATCTACAAACCTGAGACGGCATCCCAAGCCATTAACTTGTGCTGGAATTCCAGGTAATGCCCTGGACTAAGCTCAAATAGTTCTAGAACATCCACATAATTAAATAATGTAAAGTATCTAGTCTTGTAAAATAAAAGGCCAGATTCATTAATTCAGAACCTTTAAATAAAACCAAACTTGTTAGGACACTTGATCAGGGTCACCAAAAATTAGAAGAGACTCTCTCAAGTTCTAATGGACAGTACAGTGTTCTCTCATGGGTTTTTCATATCTCTGATTGAATCAACTGGATCTCCCCCACTCAATGCCCTGAATCCTTCAGACATCAAATGAGGCCAGAGTCCCTTTCCCAGAAATGCAGCCAGCCCCCTAACGGGTCCAGAAACTATACATATGCACAGTTAGTCCGTCTCACAGTCCCAGAAACCCCTGTTGCGTCCACAGTGACTCTCTTGACATTTTCCTCTCTAGACAGAATGGAAACTTGTGCAGAAGAATGCTCAGCGGGGAGGTGTGAGGAAGACACGGAGAGGAATGGGGCTTATGGGTGAAGGTGTTATAGTTGAGCCAGAATTGTAGTGGGTTTAAGAAAAGAAACAGTAAAGTAATTTGGGTTTGAAAGAGAGGGATGGGTCAATAGCTAGTAATGGGTAGGAGGAGAGGCATGCAGGGCATAGTTTATATAGACAAGGAACTAATAAGACACCTACCGTGCATCACCATGGTCATTTTACATGCGTGTTGTATCCTTCTCTCCACCCTTCTGTAAGTTCTTCAGGGCAGAAGCCATGGCTTCCTATATTTCTGTACAGTACATAGCACATTTCTCATTGATCCTGTAAAACAGATAATTGATAAGATTTGGTCTACACTTAAAAGCTAGCTCAACATAGCTACGGCTCTCGTGGGGGAGGGGAGGAAATTCACATACCCCCAGGGCTGTAGCTATGCTGATCTAATCCCCAGTATAGACATAGCTAGGTTGACAGAAGAATGCTTCTGTCAACCTAACTCATTTCTCGAGGAGGTGGAGTTCCTCCAGCAATGGAAACACCTCTTTTGTCACAATAAGAAGTGTCTACAGCAAGATAGCTACAGCACCGTAGTTGTGCTGCTGTGGTGCCATACTGTAGATGTGACTTAAATCTGCAGAATCTCCCTTTTTGGTTATGATCTTTTTCAATCAAAGAGGAAGTCCCATTGGAGCTTATTAATGCTGCTCCTTAACTGATGGTGAAGTGAGACTGTGGGTCAATTTCAAACCTAACATAAGTGAACACAACTCATTTGTACTCTGTAGAACTTGCTTAAACCTGGGCAGAATTTGCCCCACTGTCACCATCAGCTTCTGAGCCTGGTACCTATGCAGTGTTTTGGACCAGGGACCAATAAATTAGGAACAGTAATTGAAACCTATTTTTTGGTAAGGCAGTGCAGTGAGCTGCCTCTAGGTAACCAGCTGGCCCAATGAAAATACACTTCGATCAGCTTGATTTGAGTCATCTTCCCTTCCCAATAAAGCCTTGCCTAACCAGTTCTCTAAAGTGTGGCAGTTGCCACAGCTTGAAATATACTCTCTGTATATTTGTAATAGCATTAAATCAAATATGTAGCTGCTGTTTTGTTGAAATAATAAAAGATCATCAGTGGTTATCCTTCCATTAGACTTCAGTGGCTGCAAAAGCAATTAAGATTGTACAAGCCAACTGTCTGCTTTTCTCTGCTCATGTTGATTTCTCATGCATAAGCCATCAGCGTTAAGGTCTGTTTGTGTGACATGGACTTTATAGTGCCATATGCAAACTAAAGAAGCTTACTCCTGGGTCTGACTGAGATTGAGAGGCTTGATTAGTATTAGGTTTATAATTCAGAAATAACATGAAAGTGTTTTTTACGTTGATTGTTTCCTTTGGACCTTTGCCGTGATTTTATTTAAAGGTTCTGAATTAATGAATCTGGCCTTTTATTTTACAAGACTAGATACTTTACATTATTTAATTATGTGGATGTTCTAGGACTATTTGAGCTTAGTCCGGGGCATTACCTGGAATGCCAGCACAAGTTAATGGCTTGGGAAGCCATCTCAGGTTTGTAGATTTCTTTAAATCCTTCTAAAACTATAAAATTGCCAAGTTGTGTATTTTCTTACTTAAAATAATGTCCCAAACATAACCATCTTTGGCTGAGGCTGCTTGTGCTGCTGTTGGTAAAAGTTTGTTTGAGTGCAGGGACTATTCCCTCCCAATTCCACTGGGAACACCTGGCATGCTGGAGAGGGCCAGGGAAGGGGTTACATAATTCCCCCCGCCCCACATACACACCAGCCAGTGGAGTAGGCCTACCGTTTGCAGAGAAGTGAACTGCATCCTGTGAAGGTGCCCAAGTCCTGTGATGCTGGAGCCTTCTAAGTAGCTACACAGAGAGTAGTAGTGAGCATGCTGTCTGCCTGATCAAGAAGTATAGGAGGCATTCTGGGAAGAGTGCCTTCCAGTGTTTCCCCTGGCATCCCCAACTCAGAGCTGTGCCCTCTCGGCCGAGCTGACCTACAAATCAAGGTCCAAATCTGAAACCCTTACTCACACTGAATGGCGCTTACTCACACACATCATCAATGGGAACTGCAAAAATCAGACCCCTAGAGAGCAGCGGAACATTTTTTAGTTTCACTTTTAAAAATGTGAGTCTTTTCTAAGACCAGTGATTCTGCAGTTTTCGTTCCTCTTGCATGATCAATGTAGCTCAGTTCCAACTTGGCCAAAGCACCCACCTCTGGCATCAGTTAAATATTTACATTCCCCCATTTTTATATAAATTGTGCTCTCTTAGCATACGCTTACAGTATATCCTTGTATTTCAAACCTCTTTATAAATTTGGCTGTTTGTACATGAATCAGCGTCAACCAACGTAAAATCCTAGGTGAGAGGTTGAGGCCATCAAATGCGCAACATATACTGCTTTGTCATAAGCAGGCAATAAGTCATTCTGAAATGTACGCCTTGTACCAAAAGGATATGGTATAAAATAGAGAGTGTTTACACTAGGGAGACTTCTGTGTATTTAAGCTGTAATTGTTTCAGGACCATTCATTAATTCATGAGCTGACATTGGTATGTTTTTTTCCCTCCGCTACAAAAATAATCATTATGCTAAAAAAAAATGAATTTGAACACGGAAAATATTTATTGTAATTTTCTTCACAAATTAGCAGTGAGTCTAATTGTAGATCAGTTGTAGCCCTGTCCACCTCAATCATCTGTGGTCCCTCAAGCACTGAAACTCAATGAGCTACAGTATTCTGCATGTGGGGTGAGGGGAATGATTTCTTGTTTATCTTCCCTATAATTGGCTAGGATTTATTTCTTTTAAATTTTTTGTGAGCAAATTTAGTGCCGTGGTGCTGACATGAGCTTGGGACAGTGCAAGCAGGCGCAAAGCACACCTCTGTCAATGCACTTTAGCCTTGGCCTGCAGGCATACCTTCTTTTCCAATCCTGGGCCTCTCCTCCGCAAACACTGCTAACTGTATCAAAGTGTGCACTGGTTTTATCAGGTGGGCAAATGGGGACTTTTCAGATGTTATGGCAGTAGAGTGACAAATGGCCACAGCAGGAGCCAAAAAGGACACACTTCTGGGTAGTGGTAGGTGAGGGGAACAAATCCTTTATTTAAAATAATAAGCAAAACACTCATCGGTCCACATTGGGTATGGGCTGATGTCAGTTTCAGACTAGCTGTGAATTATATGGGAGTAATTTCACCCCTCTGAAACTGACCCAGCCCATACCCAATATTAGGGTGACCAGACAGCAAGTGTGAAAAATCGGGAGAGGGGGTGGGGTGTAATAGGAGCCAAAATAAGAAAAAGACCCAAAAATGGGGACCGTCCCTATAACATTGGGACATCTGGTCACTCTACCCAATATGGACTGATGGATGTTTTGCTTATTTTAAATAAAGGGTTTGTCCCAAAGGTGTACCTCATAGGAGCTGGTGGCAGGGCTTTGACAGTGATGGGTCCATGTTTCGGAAATTCACGCCTGCCAGAAATGTATTGAAGTGTGATTGTAGACACACGTGCACACAGTTCACGTGTACAAAGACTCATTGGTGAGCTCTGAAATCATAGGCACTCGGGCAACTGGCACAGTTCTTTTCTTTTTTCCCTGTCTTTAAAGCTGTGGGCTGCTGGAGAATGGGGAGTTTTGCTCAGAAGTATAAATGCTAATGACTCCAATGTAAGCAGTGGGCCCAGATTCCACAGTGATTGTGATTCATAAATCCATATAACATAAATCCATAATGATAACCTGTAATTAATAACTCTGATGAAAAACATGTATTAGCTAAGTATTTAGGATCACAGGAGTAGAGTACTTAGAGATAGAAAAGACCTATTAAATGATTGGTAGGTACATCCTCCTCCCAGGGAGTGACCTAGCGCCCCTGACAGAACATATGTTCAGTATTAAACTGATATTACATTTGACCTTAACCAAAGGCCACGTTACTAAAAATATCTAAAGTAAATGATGATATGTACATGCCATAAACCAATCTGCTGGAATACATCAAGGTACTTTTACAGTTATGAGTATTGTGCATGCAGCGGTTACAGCTGTTTTCCTCCGATTGCCAAATAACTGACTGAATATACCCTGATTAGTAGCTTTTATCGAATCAGGTTTAAAAAAACAGAACTTTTAGCTGCAAAGCCTCATCCAGCAGGTAGAACTTCCAGGACAGGTGTTCCTGGGGTCATATTCAGTGCAGTGGGCCAAATTCTGCCTTTACAGTCCATCTTGAGGCCAAATTCTTCTCCAGTGTAACTCCATTGAAGTCATAAAGAATGAGAAAGCAGACCTGCAAGCAATTAGGTGGGGGTGTTCAGTGCATTCAGCGTGTTGGTTTCCTGTGCATAGTCCCCATGACAAACAATTTTGTGATACATCATCATAAACAAATACTACAATTCATCCATCACCCACAACAGTAGCTTTAGGCATTAGTAATGGTTGATTGTAAAGGTTCATAGGTAGAAAGGTTGCTTATTGTATACATAATCATGACAGGTCCAGTGGCACTGATAAGATGCTCTGATAGATTTAATCTGATGTGGCGTAAATGGAAGTTTGTAACAATTAGCCATATTGCACTACATTAGAACATCTTGTTGTGCTTCTGGTTTTAAGTGTGTTCTCTTAATTATATTTATATTCTAAATCCACAGAGCTGGAAACATACATATCTGTTGAAAGGTTTCCCTATGTAAAGCTAATTATTGATATACCCCACACATACACAGCAGATAAGTAGTAGATAGATAGATTAAACATTTTAAATCTTAGCATTTTGAGCAAAATTAATGATTTGAAAGCTGCCAGACACCACTATCACATCATACCCTTTCCTGTCTGGCCAAAATTATATGAACGGCTTGAGTGGTTCGTGAATCCTATTAACTTAAACACTTATTTTCTAAAGACATTTGCTGGATGGAGATATGGATCCTAAGGCAATGATACTCTTTGAGGATAATAGCTGCCAGCTCTTCAGTAGGGCTAGTTAAGCATATCTGTCAAGACTTGCTTGTGCAGGACTTTGGCTAAACAAGCGTTTGCGCTTAGTTCAACAACAGCATAGGAACCAGATAGGAACAGGGGAGCTACTGTAACTCTGAAATTTTGTGGAGAAATGCTGTGGTTCGGAATTTCCGCTTCCTTACCAAATAGCTCTTCAGCTAAGATCTGTTCACGTCCAGTAGAGAATTATATGGGACTTGTATGCTTTTCTCTTTCAAAATGTTTAAAGTGACACGGTCAAGGTTAGCAGGCCTAACCTTACCCCTTCCTGCACCCAAGTACGTACGTGTAAAGTAGAGCCCTTTTGCCATGAAACAGCTTACTTTTTAAAGATTAACTTTACTATAGATGAGGTTTGCTGCATTTTTGTATACCAGAGTGCACAGTAGAAAGGAGGTGGGGGGGAAAGCATGTGCTAAAGGGACACAGGTATTCCCCCCTTTCCCCCCCGCCATTGGCCAGCCAGCCAGGAGGAGGAGAACTGGTTGGTCCCTTGCTCTCCCCTTTCATTAATTTAAACCATAGCCAAGGCCATGAAGGCTGTGCTGGGTGTCTTCCTTAGTAATCGCTCTTCCATCTTCCTTTTTTGTCTTTTTGCATTCTCTTCTCACCCTATTACATTTGCAGAAACTAAGGCACAGCATGGAAAGGACTAATTAATTTGGTCACACAGCCAGTGGCAGAGCCAAAGGTAGAACCTAGAGTAATCTGTGGTGTTGTCCTCTTTCTAATGGACCAGTCCGTCCACACCCATTCAGTGGGCCTACTCATGATACTGAGCATTACAGTAGGAATAATTGTTGCCCATGATGAAAGAAAGGCAGGAGTGAGTGTGTGTGTGTGAGAGAGAGAGAGAGAGAGAGACAGAGAGGGGTAACCCTGTGGTTTGAGTTCAGAAGCAGATTTATTTAATTTGCAAAGTTTATTTGGTCACAAAGGCTCTTACAGAGTTGACTTGTGTGAAATTCAGTCTACACACATGCAATATATTAATCAAATCAGACATTAGCCAACTTCTCTACAGGGAGTATATTTGAACACACCTTACTTGGCTTCCTATCAAGTGTGTATCTGACTGTAGTTATATCTCATTAACCAAGACCAACATTTTAATGAAAGTAAAGGTTTTAGCAGATATTTATCTTCATATATAAAGGTAGATTTCTTCACTAATTTGAAATGATTGCTTTTATAAATAAAATCTTAATGCGATAGTGGTTCTTTCTAGTGATCATAATCCATAGGTTGGCTTTTTTATTAAAATCAGCTGCTGATATAGTTAAGATTTAAAGCAGGATATAAGAAAAAAGAATTTTAAATACTGAAATCTGATAATGGAGGATTCATTTTTAAACTCTCCTTTCCATGTACAAATGCTGAATAATTTTTTTTAAATGGCAAGAGTGAGTGCACTAAGACAGTTCGATACCCCAGACGTATACCAGTACGTATTTTTCTCACACACGCATAACACCTTTGATTCAAAATCCAAATGAGAATCCTATGTACATGATGGAAATATTCAATTCTAGAAAATCTTTAACATAATCCAGTCTGTACCTCAGGAACCTCAAATTCAGACAAATACATGTCAGAGGAACTTAAGCTCTATTAATGATGGTGATAATATAATCCATAAAAATATGTCTAACCAGGTGTACTGTAAAATCTCAAACCTGTAAAAACTTAAAATTCTGCATAACTTTGTCAATAGGAATAGTCATATGTGTAAAGTTGAACATGTGCTTAAGCGTTTGCAAGACTGAGGCCTAAATCCATACACCCTCATCTGCGTGCATACCCTTTGGGCCCAGATCATGTGAAGGCTGCAAGAGTGGTTGTATGCATCTTAGTGGTTCATTTGAGTTCAGTAGGAATACTCACCTGCATAAGTTTTTGTGAGATATCGCAAATTTCTGGAGCCAGCTGCGTCTATGAAAAATATTAAAATAACTGAGTGGTTGCTGATTTTTCGGTCCCTGACTCCCTTATGTTCTTTTCTCCATTTCAGACACTCCTGGAAAGTTTTCAGTACCTGGAAATCCAGATCATTTCTCAGATCTCGAGTATGTTAAGGCCCAGTTATTCCCTGATCAGTTATAGATAAAGACAGAATTAGAGGAATGGTTTTTCCTACTAATTCTGTGGATTGAACTGAACTAGAGGGAAGTAGTTCCCAGACTATTTTATTTATTTCACCCCATCCCAGGAAATACTTCTACAAAGACATCTTCTGGCTTACGTCAAGAGTTTACTAAATATATTTGGAGGGGAGAGAAAGCCAGGATCCAGATTAACAAACTTTGGTTAAGGAAGGAGAGTGCGGGGGTGGGGGCTACTCATTCCTAATCTAATATTTTTAATGCTTCTGCATCTGGAGGCATAGTACCAGGCAGAACAGAAAGAAATTGTGATAGGAAGAACTGGTTTGTCCTTAGGTAGCTTTGATCAGTCTCCCATTCATGAAGCAGGCTATGTCTACACTTTTGTCAGTATAACTTATGTTGCTCAGGAGTGTGAAGAAACACCCCCATGAGCAAGATAAATTACACTGACAGACGCGCCGGTGTGGACAGCGCTATGTTGACAGAAGAGATTCTCCCGCCGACGTAGCTATCGCCGCTCGTAGGAGGTGGTTTAATTATGTCAACGGGAGAGCTCTCTCCCATCGGCATAGAGCGACTACACGAGCGATCTTACAGCAGCACAGCTGCATCGGTACAGCTGTGCTGCTGTAAGGTCACTAGTGTAAACATGGCCTCAGTTACCTCCTTCCGTTAGAAACTGGCTGGCAGCACATCTTTGAAATTTGGCCTACAGCTTAAAACATCCTGTGTTTTGCAAGGGGGTGGGGTGGGGGGGGGGTAGATATCTCTCCTCCCGCCTTGATTTACAACAACCCTGGCTTCCCCAGTCAGACCTTAGAGTGGTGTATTCCACCATATTTTATGGAATATTTTCTTAGCTACATTGTTTTTTTCTGTATGTACTAAATGATTGTGTATTCCCACCACATGTAGCTGCTCTGCATGTTCCTTTCCTTCAGATAAAATATTTACTTTAAACAGTAGTAATATTTTGCTCATAAATAGCATAGCAATTTTATTCCTGGGCTATTGAAGCATTTTACACTGACCCAGGAAACAAAAGACCCAAGAGGCAGAAATGTCTTTTAAAATTTGGCTTACGATGAAGCCTATGCTGAGCAACCACCCAAGAGACGAGCTAAAGCATGTTAAAAGTCGGACAAGATTGTTCTTTGGCGAGAGCCTAGCACTGCTGACTTTACACTATTCACTCTTCACCGTAGATAGACAGGCCAAGTGACACACACCTTGCAGATTATATATGAAAGATTGGTCATTGGATTCTCCCTCACCCGGTACCCTGGGGGAACATAAATTTAACCTGTAAGCCAGCTGCCCATGAGTTTCTTGTCCTAGATTTTTTTTTACTCCTACTTTGGGTGAGGCAGGTATTGTTCACCCATATTACAGATTAGAAATTGAGTGGTCACACTAGATCAAGGGTGGGCAAATTTTTTGGCCCGAGGGCCACATCAGGGTTGCAAAATGGTATGGAGGGCCAGGTAGGGAAGGCTGTGCCTCCCCAAACAGCCTGGCCCCCACCCCCTCCTACTTCCCACCCCTGACTACCCCCCTCAGAACCTCCGACCCATCCAACCCCTCCTCCCCCTCTCCTTGTCCCCTGACTGCCCCCTCCCGGGACCCCCCGCCCCAACCTCCCCCCCCCCCCCCGATACTTTACCGGGTATTGTTACACTTGGCTTTTCTGTCTCTGACCCTTGGACTGCTCTGTTCCCAGATGCAGAAACAGAATGCTGATTCATAGATTCCAGTGTCCAAAGGGACCATAGTGATCACCTAGTCTGACCTCCTGTATATTGCAGGCCATAAAGCTTCCCCACAATAATTCCTAGAGGTGTATCTTTTAGAAAAACATCCAATCTTGATTTCAAAATTGTCACCATGATCTTGGTAAGATGTTCCATTGGTTAATTACTCTCACTGAATTTGTCTAGCCTCAGCTTCCAGCCACTGGTTGTGTTATACATTTCTCTGCTAGATTGAAGAGCTCATTATTAAATATTTGTTGCCCATGTATGTACTTATAAGCTGTAAAATCAAGTCACCCCATAAACTTCTCTGTGTTAAGCTAATGCCCAGCATTCTAAAGGCTGTCTCACAAAAAGTGGCGTAACCCACTGGTAAAGTATGTGTTGTGTCTGCCTCTGACGGTTGGTCCTCCTTGGTAACAGCCTGTTTCCTCCACCAATTACTCCTGTAGGTCAAGTGAAAGAGGATCTGAAGGTTGTGTATTCAAAACTTGCTGATGACCCATATTGGGAAAATATACATTAATGTGAGGATAGTGAAATTGCTGAAATGATTTTGAATGGCAAAACATTTTATTTAGAAGTGAATTTCAGTGTTGTATTAGTATTTAGTTTTGGGGGCATCTTTAGTGTTTATATTTGCTTACTAGGGGTAGTTGTTTCTGTTAAGAGTAGGGTTGGTTGTAGGCAGTTGGTTGTAGTGTTTTCAGGAGACCGAGAGAGATGTATGGGAGGTTTTGCCTGTGGGTGCAGAGTGGAAGATGCTATCTGGGCGAATTCTGAAAAGATCAGAACTTGTCTTAATAAGCTCAGTGTTGCCAGTTCTTATGATTCTTTTACTGGAAATTTCATGATATTTGGCGGTGTCCATAAAGCCCCAGTTCCTGGAGGTACGTGATTATTAGAGAATCTCAGCTTTCATTTTAACACTAAGTTTCTAGCCCTCTTGATGGTTGAGCAAAGCTTGAAAACTTGGCTGGAATGTGCCCCGAAGTCTCAGAAGCCAGAGGGCAAATACAAACCCTCAAAAATTAGGTCATATATCTCGTGAGTTTTAAACCAATCTCATGAGTTTTGTGGTGTGACTCATGATTTTTGAATGCTTGGCAATATTGCCTTTCCAGAAAATAAGCCTTATTCTCAGAGGGTGTGTAACATTAGCACTGCCTGGGGGACTGGATGCTTCAGGGCAATGCTAATTAGCTACAGCACTTTTCATTTGTAGCTCACCAGTTTGAATCAGGCCATCTCAGCAGAAATTAAAAGTTGTTCCTATCTAATGGATGACTGGCAATCCCTACATGAGATGAGCTGGGTGATTCACAGTTCCAACTCCCACATCACGAACTCAGCACCACAAATTTGCACTAATTGGCAGACCCAGCAAAGTAGCCATGGAGACTGAACTACCACTTCTACCCCAGAGGGGGTCCCATGCCCCTCAGAAGAGAGCCATCTTGGCAAAGCAGCGTATGTGGATTGCTTCCGTGCCTGCTTCCCTGTAGGTAAACAGAGGACTTCATTCACCAGGCGCTCAAGCCAATGTCTCTCACCAACACTACATCCACACAATTTTTGCAAAGTTGAAGGCTGTGTATATATGGACTAGATATGCAGGGGGTTGGACTAGATGACCTCCTGAGATCTCTTCCAACACTAATCTTCTATGATTTTATGATTGTAACCCTTTCAGGTTTTATTGGATTTATTTTTGTTCAGAAGGCCCATTTGGGGCTGTAACTGACCCCGGTCCTAACTATCTTTTTAACGGGGTCAACCAACCCCAAGCATTGAAAAATCACGATTCAGGCCCCAAAACAACAAAGAAATGGTCTTCAAAGTCATGACATTTTTTAAAAAAAGTAATACATTTGGGATTTTTTGCCACTATGTGTTTTGAGCCTGTATGGTGCTCTGGGTTTATGTTTGTGAACTTTTCTCTGAAACCGTGAGGGCTAGAACTTGTCAAAATAATTTCAGTGAAACATTTTCATGTTGGAAAATGGTGCTTTGTCAAAATAGAAATTTTCAATGAGGAAAGACTGGGTTTCACTGGAATTTTCTATTCGGGAAAGTTAAAACAAAATGTTTTGTACTTTTTCATTCATTCCACAAAAAGTTTCAATGTTTCCCATTTGGGATAAAAATAAATGCTAAACTATTGGAATTTTCCACAGGACAGAAATTCAGTTTTTTGCTCAGATCTACTAAAAACATAATTTTTTTAAATGAGAGCCAAGATTCTTCTGTAATCACATCACTCTGGAAGGTGGGGCATTCAGCGGAGCACCAACTATTGCAAGAACTGGCAACACTGAGATTACAGCAGCACTTGAAATGAAGGTCCAACATGTGTCATTTGGCTGCAACTTTAAAGAGGGGAATGGTAATTTCTGAGGAAGCAAAATCTTTGAGGCTGACTGGAAAAAAGAATCCTTTTTCCCTTCAAGGACCAACACATAAAAGGATAAACCTGAGCCATGAGAAGTGTTTTGGCTTCCCAGCTGTACTTTAAGTTTCCAGATGGATTCTGCCTAGTTTATATTATTATAATAAAGACACTGCTCAGTGCTGTACGTGCATCACAGGCTATAACTGTGCTAACCCTAATGACCAATTGTGCAGCAGCAATATGTATCTCTCAGTACGCTCAAGGCAATATCAGACACAAGTTTAGTTAACAACGTGACTCACAGCGCTTGTACTCCACCAAACATGTATATATTTTCTGGGGATTAGGAGGAAACTTTCAGTGTTGCCAACTCTTGCAATTTCATTACAAGTCTAATAATATCTGGGGTGTTTTCTTAAAACTGCAGCTGGTGGAATAAGGTTATAATGATGGAATCTTGGCTTTAATTTTGTAAAAAAAAAAAAAAAGTACATTTTTAGCCCTTGCAGCTGTGAATAAAAATTTGAAAAGGTGAACCCTAAATGCTTTAACATCAGAAGGGGAATAGATGGAACCCAAAATGTATTATTTTTGAAATCTCATTTTTAAACCGATCTCATGATTTTTGAACTTCCGGGGGTCAGCAATATTGTTTTTCCTGGGTGCAGATTATCCCATAACTACCTCCTGTAGGATTTCTTGCACCTTCCTCTGAAGCACTTGATACTCACTACTGTCAGTGACAGGATACTAGATGGAGCATACTGATCTGAGTCAGTATGGCAGTTGTTCCCAGGTTTATAGTAGTTCTTTCCGATGTAATCAACAACAGGTTTGTTTGTTTTTCTCCTAGTTTGCTCTTCTTGCAGAAGTCATTTAAGCTGTTACATTTACACAACAAATGTTAATCCCATTTCGATTTGCTTATGTTGTCACTGCACAGTAAAATGTAATCATCAGTATTTCTGAAAATATTCATGAGATCAGTTTTCACAGGATCCCTAGTTTCATGGGTTATTTGTTGTGTTTGTTTTTATTCTAATGCTCTGAAATGCAATGGTCACGCACTCCTCTCCTATTCTTTGTTCAGTGCTTGCCTATATTATAAAGCTCAGACCCTGGCCTGTGGGACATTCAAGATTGCATGTTAGTGACACAGTCTCCTCAGCTTGTACTGAGTGAGACAAGAGTTGTTCTGTGTTCTGGAAGGTATGTGACTGACCCGCTAATGCTCTGTGACCTACCAGCCTATCTCTTCTCTGAAAAATACAGTAGGCAATTCCCCCCACCCGCACCCCAGTGGGGTTCCTAAGAAGTGATGTCAGTGGTGCAGATCCTCCTCGGATGTCTCTTATTGTCTCAACTGAGGAGATACTTAAGGTGCCTAGTAGTCCCAGCCTGAAGGGCTGATATCTGAAACACAGCTGCAGTTGAATGTCCTCTTCCCAAGGAATAGGACGTGGTGATGGGGGGAAGCAAAGCACCTCAAACCACACATACAAGCACCGATTTGGGGGGGAGGGCTCATAAAGAGCACCCCAGTCCCTGTGTTATCCTCTCTCTTTCCTGCATGTGAGTCCACGAGTTTATTGCCAGAAGTTTACAGAAGCCTCTAGGCTCTCTGAGCAGGGATGACCCAAGGGTCAGGTTCCATGAAGGATGGACAGTGGAGAGGACAGAGAGTAGCTCGTTTTCATGAACTCCGCCCACTTCTTTTGAGCCGCATCAGATCCCTGCAGAGTGCAACCTAGCATCCAAGCCTGAGAATGAGGCTTCTGTGGAGCTTCCCTGAGTGGGAAACAGGGACCATTTTCACCTCAAGGTTGGCCCATTGTCTGTTTCTCAGTTGTCGCTGCCTCTCCGCTATTACCATGAAAACCAAGAACTAATTATCTCAAGGTCCAATACAGTCACTTAATGTATCTCTCCAAAGGGATTATCTCCATTACAGCCTCAGTTCTAAGGCTCTCTAAGTAGTACAATTAGTGCAGGGAGGTGTACGGTGATCATGTTTGCTCTCAGCAATGCCATGGGTCTATTCAGTTGTCAGCAGTCTGACACTGCATTCAATCAGCAAGACGGACTACTGTTGGGGAAGCCATGAGAAATTCAGAGAACTTGTCTCTAAAATCAGTATGGCATGGTAGGTATATATGGCAATTGATTATTAAATCTAAGCGTTAACATGAATAATACAAGAATCTGGAACAAAGTCAAATTTAGGTTTAATCCCACAAAATCCAAGAAATTCAGACAGATCCACTATGGCATCCTGAGGCAAATCTCTCGTGTTTAGGCTGTGCAGCATAGCTAAGAGTGCACAGGGATGTACAGGCTTGGCCAAAACTGCAGCTGGTGTAAATAGATGCCTCCACTGATTTAGGTGGAGCTATGCCAATTTACATTAGCTGAGGATCCAGCCCCACAAAGTGTGTTTCTATCTTATATATCTAGTTAAGCCCCATGAAAATGGATGACTTATAATGCCTTCAAATACTGTGTTTACATTGGAAATGCTTGACAGACTCTTAAATAAGCAGTGCTACCAGGTGGGCTTTTAAGAAAGAGGGTATTTATAAGGAAAGGGTAGTGGCCATATCTTATTACTTCATGCATTTGTGTGAGTTTACGCATATAATTTATTAAATAAAAAAGCCACTTAACAGATGGAATAAAAGTAGAATAGATTTGAATATCTTTGTGCCGACAATTTTTATCCATGAAATTATTTTCTAGGTATAGAAGACCTATTCTGTTTTGATTGCTTGGAACATGTTAATAGGGCAGTGTCAGAATACAAATCATATACTTCAAAATAAATATATTTGTATCTATATTAACATCTTAGCTTCCTGATCCTGCCTTCTATTCATTGGCCCTACTGAAATCAGCTGAAGCTTGGGTGCACAGTGAATGCAGGCTCATGCATTGGGTGCACAATGAATGCACAGTATTAAAACTGAAGAAGTGTAGAAATCTTGTTTACTTTCCACTATTTATTCTGGAAGTTTCCTGTGTTTCAGTTTGGAAAGTGAAGCTGAATTCAGTTTCATTTTTGTGTTCTTCCCACATGCATTAACTCAATGCCACTGTAATGCATCTTCCATCACCCTTGGGTGGGTTATCAGCAGTGAACCTAGACCTCTGGCTTGATCCTCTAATGTTTCAGCTAAAAGAGGTGATTCTTCTAGCTCAGAGGCTATAGCAGCCTCATAAACTCTGGGCCAGCCACGTTAGGGGGGCACTCTTTGTAGGTGTGGGTTACACCCCTACAGCTCTGATCCCGCTACTGGACCTGCGCAGGTGGAATCCAATAGTGGGCTCCAAATAGAGATGCAGTACTCTGCCCCCTGGATTCTTTGGGCAGAGGATTCACAGCAGTGCAGTGGAGTTTGCACATTTTAAAAAAGGCTTCATTGTTTTAAAATGTAATGGAAACATGTGTGTTCATACTAGGGGTGTGTTTTTAAAACAAATTTGGGGACTGAACTGAGTTGTCAGTTTTCTTTAGCAGGATTCTGTGTAATGTTGCTGTGTGCACTGATAGTATAAGATTTTAAAAAAAACAAACAAATACGAAGCCCTGTAGCAATAAATGAAAGAGCCGAGGTTACTGAAAAACATGCACAGATGATGTTAAAAATGAAGACTTTTCAGCTTGACCCTGCAAAATAAAACTTATCCAGAGCCTTTTCTTTTTTAAAAATAAATTAGTAGTAGCAACTAGACTTTCCAAGAGCCAAGTGAGATAGGATATTGTTGATGCACAGATCAAGCCCTTACCCATGTGAGTAGGGATTGCTCTCACAAGTAGTCCCATTGACTTCAGAGGGATTATTTGCATAAGCAATGTCTATTTCTGTGAGCGTGGGCTTGCAGGAGTGGCCCCCTTAGAAATATTAATTGATAACATGTTCAGCCACCTTGTAGCATCTACGTTTTTTTCTTGTCAGAGTACTGGGTATGATACTGTAATATTCCACCTCCAACAACTAGAAGAGACAAGCTGACTATTTCCCCAAAAATGTGTTGCTCAATTAATATGAGGTCTCACAGTCATACATTTTAAACAATGACTGCATTGGAAAACAAAATTCCAGGCTGACCTTGCCTTTTTCCCTTGACTAGTACTGTTGTTCATACACTTCAGCATGGCAATGTGACGCATCCATTAGATTTTAAAAAACAGTGGTATTCAAATTATCTTGTTCATAAGGCATTGTCTTTGGAAAGATCAAGTAATTCTGTAAATTAATATATTAACTGTTGTATTTTTCCTCTCCTTTTCAGGCACAAATTTGTCAGTCTCTGCTGAATTAATGCCTACATCGTCATGGAACATTTCAAGTGAACTAGACAAAGGTAAGTGGAGAGAGAAAACAAAAAGATGTAAAACCAGGCTTTATTCCTCACATATGCTTTTTGACTTTCTTGTTCAAATCAGCAAGTAAACAGGGGAGGAGAGTGGAACTAAGACAAACCTTGTTTGTCTCATGATCATGCAATTCTGTGATTTTTTTGAAGAATGTTAGGTTAGTGGGTTCCTCCCACCACCAACCAATAAAATGTTCCACATGGTAAAAATATTTCAAGATGTGAATTAAAGCAGTTTATGACCTGTCTGACATTTCAGCTGGTGGATCTTAGGATCTGGACTCAAAATTAATAAGAATTGGCCAGAATCAGTTTGCCTGTATGTGTTTACTATGAAATTTCAAGACATTAGATCAGTAGAAGAGAAAAGTACTTCTAAATATTTGTAAACAGTCATTATGTGAGAGTTTGAACACACAGAAGGACATAAATTGTGAGAAAAGAAAGAAATTATTTCTCATTCCCTTTCATTTCATGAGTTACGCAGCATAGATAATTTAAGCCAGATTGTTCAGCCTCTTTTAGTCTTTATTGGAAGCCTGTGACCTACATCTTTCTGGACCAATCTGGCCTCACAAATACTTCTAATGTGATTTTTTTTTTTTTAAGATGGCAATGGTAGAACACATTTAGTTAAGTTTGCCTAACACTTTCATTTAAAGACCCTGTTTTCAGTTGCTTGTAACTTTGTCAGACTTTAATAATTTGGGTTGAAGTGTCCCATGACAGGTGTCTGCCATTTCAGAGAACAAAATTAGGGGAAAATATGTTGTTTTGCCCATTCTCAAATTTTTTTACATCTGTTTCATCCTCTTGTCATAGATGTACTTTTTGCCATCCCTCTGAAATTCTGCCAAAATCTGACCACAGTAGAAACCTCTGAAAAATCACAGTTCACATATTCTCAGTAGAGTCTTGTTAGAGTTTGCCTGCTAAATCCTTCAAAGATTCTATCTGAACTGAGCATGCTCAAAACCATCCTAGCTCCTTTGTCCTGGCCAGGCCAGACTACACATGTATCATCCCCACAGAGCAACTGCAAATGTTAAATTGCAGTGCTGCAAGGGCTCAGCATGACTTTCCCTGCAATTGCATCTAAGAGAGAGAAGTGCCAAGCAGCAGAACCGAGAGCAGGATAATGTTTCTCATGTACTCTCAATGCACCGACCACTGGCACCAAGACAGCATGGAGGAGAAAGAAGTAGCCTTTGACTGCGATGCAGAGGGGTGTGCAGGAAGTGGGGAAGATGGCAAGAGTTGTGAGAAGAGGGGAGAGGGAGACTGGAACAGGAACTGGTTTTGTGGGAAGAGGACTGAGACTGGGTGGGCTGAAGAGGACATGGGTAAAAGGGATCAGGCTTGTTGGGGGACAGATCAGAAGGGTTTTGTAAGCTCTAAAGCACAGGATTCCTGAGTCTCAATATTCCTCAGCTGTCAGCAAAAATAGCTGTGAAACCCACTGGCAAAATGTGTCTTATCTCCCTCCAGTGGTTGGTCCACAGAGGATGACAACCTATTACTGTATCAGTTACCCTCTTAGCTCAAGTGGCAGAGGCCTGTGCTATAGATCTAAAACTCTCCAACACTGCTGATAGCCCATGTGAAGGTTAATATGGTTCCACATGAAGGAATTTCTGGTTTGGGTGATTTGTTTTGGGTTTTTTAGAATATAGGAAACTACATAGAAAAGATAGAAAAAGTGCATTAAAAATGTAAAGGTCGCAGAGTCAAGCAGTCAAAAGTTAGGAAATTCCAGAATTATGGTTGTTTATGCAACCTTACTTTGGGCCTTTTGTGTGTATGCATTATGATACAACCTTTATTAGGTGATCCCATACTACTTTGTTCCTTAGGACCCTTACACAGGATGAACCATGATCTGGGAATGATTCAGGGTTGTGTAGTGAAGGAGACTGTTGTCTGTAGAATCCCAGCTTTCTTGCAGAAATTGGAAAGTATATAGCCAATGAGGCACAGGACCGCAAGAAGAGTAAGGTTTCAGAGTAGCAGCCATGTTAGTCTGTATTCGCAAAAAGAAAAGGAGTACTTGTAGCACCTTAGAGACTAACAAATCTATTTGAGCATAAGCTTTCGTGAGCTACAGCTCACTTCATCGGATGCAACACTTCATCTGATGAAGTGATCTGTAGCTCACGAAAGCTTATGCTCAAATAAATGTGTTAGTCTCTAAGGTGCCACAAGTACTCCTTTTCTTTTTAAGAAGAGTAAGGAGGGCCTTGTGGCTAAGGCAGTTGAATGCTGCCCTGAGGAATTGGATTCTGTCCCAGTGCAGAGTTCCTATCATGCTAAGCGAGTCCCTTAATCCAAACTTTTCACAGGTTGCCACCTCATTTTCTGTGTGCCCAACTTGAAATACCCAGGGTCTGATTTGCAGAAGTGCTGAGCACTTGCAGTTGCAACTGAAGTCAATGAATGGTGTGCTTGGATTATAGAAAAGTAATTTAAAATGCTAAATACTCTAAAAAATCAGCTCCTGGCCTCATGTCCGGCTGCTGGGCACTCAGAGTGGGTACCAAACTTAGTGGACACTTTTGACTTTATTCTTTCTGTCCTTCAGTTCCTCATCTGTAAAATGTGGAGGAGGAGAAGGATAATATACCTAACTTTTGAGCGCTTGACTTTTCAATCTTACATTTAAAAACCTATGTTAAAGAACAGTAATAATGTATATTAAATTGCTGCTTTTGCACAGACTCCAGAAGCTCATCCTCCCTATGTGCTTCTGCAAAAACATATTCAGAGGGCAAAGTTCAGAAGCTATACGTAAGATAGAGTAAATTAACCTTGCACTAAGTTAAACCTAGTCTACACTGGAGAACTTTGCCCTATATATTCTTACTATTGTTAGCCCTCATGGGAGAGTTTGTGTAGGCAAGATTCCTTTGACCAGAGCCATTTTTATCACTGTTTTGATTAGACTTTTCAGCTGGTAGCAAAAATAGGTCTAGCCACCAGCCATTCTTCTACAGTAGGGTTAATACTGCTGAGGATTTTTTTTTAAGATGTCTGCAGTGTTGACCTGGCCTATGACTCTCTTAGACAATTTACAGCCTTTGTACTGAGATTCAAAGCTATCTAAATTGATAGCCAGAAGAAAGTAAAAGGTGTGGAAATGGTAAAGGTGTGGGCTACTGCCTACCTCACTGTACACCTTCTTCCAGCTCCTCAGCATGCAAGTTATGCCAATTAGAGTCAACGTTTCCTGCTATTGCTACCAACATTTCAGTTCCAACAGGAAGCGGTGGTGGGAGTGTTAATGTAGACAAGGCTCTGGCTGCTGCCACCATTTTGAGCGTCAGGTAATTTTATTGCTCAGAGTAAGGTTTCTGTGATGGTGCTGAATGTGATTGGGTCCTGTCTACGCTAGCGGTTAAACTGTTTTCAGCATTGTTTCAGTGGCACCTGTTAATAACAGCCATGGCTGACAATGGGTAAAAAGTTCAATGTGCTAATCTACTTGGAATGCAACAGTTATCACCTGCTGAGGTAAATTCTGCATTCCAAGGGGATTACAACTTCATCATTATCCTCAACTCTTATTGTCATTTCTACAGAACTATACATTTACACAACTAAAACATAGATTTACAGACATGGATTAAAAAACATTTGCTACCCAAAAAGCTTACAGTCTCAGGGCCTGATTCTGTAAACATGCATGAGAACAAAGTAACATATGTTTTGTCTTGTATAGGATAAAAAAGCTGGGTTTTTTTTAAATGTTAGCTACCATTTCCTAACTAATATGCTCTAAAATGCTAGCTTAGGTAAGGCAAATTGAACTGTAGTACATGCTAGTTAGTCGAGTTGAAGCCTAGGAGGAGGAAATTACATTTTCACTTCAATTTCCACCTCACTAGCACCTAGGATTTCAAGAAATCAGCTTCCACCTGTCTTTCCTACAATCTGGCAGGAGATCTCAGAAGTCCCAATAAAACAGATTTTAAAGCTTATGGTTCCCAGCCAAGTTTCCCAATTAAGCAACTGTTCCTATTAAGTGGTTCTTACTGTACCTACTGCTGCTTGGAAGTTAACATCTCTTGGTTGAATATTTCTTCTTTATTGTTTTTTTAACATGGTATTGTTAAACAATATTACAAAACTCAATAAGTAATCATTTTAAAGTTTTCTCCCAGCTTGCCGGCTTCTTCAGTAATTGACTCACAACTGAGCCTCGTTTAAGTTTCAATTTCTATTAAATAAGCCAAATCGACAGCATTAAACCATTGCCTGTTTATTCTTTTTAACAGGAAATGAAATTTAAAAGAGACGCAGTCACCCGTGAAGAGCTGTTGAAAGCAGCGATTGATGGGAGGGAGAAGGTGGTTTCTCACCAAAACCTTAAAACAAACAAACTACACATCAAAATAAAAATAATCACTTTTAAAAGTAGCAGAATCTCAGCCAGGACCATTTTTCTCTTTTCTTCTACCCTTCAATTATGGTGTGTTTCCTGCAGGGAAAGAATGTCATGAATGAAACTGAAAAACTAAAATGTGATCAAAAAGATATTTTATTTCAAATGAAAACTACTCCCATGCACACTTCAGAAAAAAGGACTTTGTGGTTGGGAGACAGCCTGGCTCAGGGGAATCAGTAACAGGATACAAAGCCCTTCATCCCTTGGTTGCCAGTTCAAATATACTTGAGATGAGGAGTAGCTACAAGCTAACACTGTTAGGAGAGATGTCTGCATATCTGTAAATAGTCAAGGTGCCCATAGAGGGCACTCAAGAATATGTAGAGTAGATCCTGGGGTTTGTAAGACCAGTAAAACTGCTTGTTGTTGTGTGCTGCAAATGGCTTCTTTTGTTCTGCAATCTGTTCTTTACATCAGCTCATAATGACCACCAGGTGATGGCAGTCAGTGTCTTGGGTGAAGTAAGTTGGTGGTCTAAGTCCACCTCCCGATCAACAAGTTTGGCACATCATCAAATCTGGACTGTTGCAACATAATATATACCTGGGGATAACCAAGAAGGCCGTACAGATCTACAGTGTTTTAAATGTGTAGTAGCCTGGTTGACAGGGAGGGCAGGCCAGTGAGAATGCATTACGCTAGTGTTCCTTACTACACTGGCTGCCAGAGAGTTTTGACTTGTTATCACTGAGGGGCTGTCACCCTGCTTGGTACAATAGCCTGAGAGGTAACCAGAAATGATCCCCAGTTGCAGAGACAGAGACCTGCAAAGGAAAGAGATTTTATAACAGAGGATGAGGTAGAGGAAGAAAATACATATCAGGGGAGAGGGAGAAGAGAATGAGAAATACTATCTGGGAAATGGAAATCAACAGTGTCTAGGAAATCAGAGTTAAGCTAATGCTGGGCACTTTTGAAAATGCTCCCATAGTGCACTTGGCACAATCTCAGAATCATACTTTCCAACTAAGGTGATTTGTAGTTCTGGGTAAGAGGAATTATTTTTGGAATGGGAGGCAGATTAATGTGGGACCTTCACACATACAGTCTAATTTTCCAATGCTATTGTACTTTCCCAACAGCCACACTCTAGCCTTTCTTCTGTATAGTTATAACGGTGCTGCAGCTTCAGTTTTCTTTGCCATAACGAGGGATTGTTGTTCAGTTCAGGGGGCTGGGAGTTAGTAATTCTGTGCAAGATACTTAACCTTTCTGTGCCTTAGTTTGTCCTTTTGTAAAACAGGAAGTAGTGTAGTCAAGTTGGAATGTGCTGGAACACTGTTCCAGTACTATTTCAAGATTGCCAAGGTAGTGGCCCATGGATTTTTCTGCTTGGATTTTTTTTGCAGAGTGCACCACATGGAGGTCGCTTTTTTGCAGAGCATGCTGTCCTTCCCCCATTGGCATAAATCTATTATCTATAAATCTGTTATCAATTATAATAAACAACAAACCCATAAGAAAATATATAATAAAACAAGCAGGCTAGCCCTATGGGCTACAGATTGAGCGTGTGAGGTCACGCTGCTGGGGGCAAGCCCACACCGTTCCAATACCTTCAAATTTAGGAGTACACCACAGAAAAAAGGTATAAAAACAACACCCGTTTCCTGAGGTGATTGTGAGGCTGATTAATGCATGTAAAATGCTTTGAATGCCTCTGATGAAAGGTGCTGTGCCCGTGTGAAGGTGGATTAAAATGGTAGCTCATGGGGGTTATTCTCTCTGATATGCTCACCTAATGCCATGCCAGAGCCTTGGGTCAAGGCTTTCAAAAGTGACTAGTATTTGAACACCTTAGTTTTTGGGTGCCCAACTTGAGACAACTTGAAGGAGCCTGATTTTGAGCAGAGCACTCTCCCTCTGAAAACCAGGCCCTTAAAGTGTCTCAGGTTGGGTACCAAAAAGCACTAGTCACTTTTGAAAGCCCTGGCCTTGGATTCTAAGCTCCATCTTGGCTTTTGGACCCACAGAGGTCATCTCACAATGAGGTCAAAAGCAGTCTGATGCACACCAATCTTCAAAGGAAAGACCCCTCAGAATGGGAAATACTTCACCATTTCTGAAGCAGGAATTCAAGAACCTGGAGAAGAAGCATTTTGATGGGCGTACGTTCCACCTTTCACATAGAAAATGAGTATGTATCCGCACAGGGAACATACTTTTTAAGACAGGCTTGGAAATTCTTCATTCCTGTGCCAGGCAAGATTTCGTACATAAATCCTGAGAAGCCTGTTAATTACAGCATATCTTTAGAACAAAATGATATTACTTCAGGGCAGGTCTTGTCACAATTACAGGTTTAAATATCACCCTTTTTGGATTTCTTCTAGCTTTTTAATTCAAAACAACAACAACAAAAAGTCATTAGTATGTTGTTGCAAGTTATCCCTTGCTACAAGGCACTAACTCATGGAGAAATGACAGGTTTTTATGTAACTTTTTTTTTTTTTTTTTGAGACCAGTATGAAGTAGAATATTTTCTCACTTGGATCTAGCTTTAGGGTGATTGATGCCTTAGATCAGTTCTTCCCATCTCTTGAACTGGAGCCCCCTGTTTGATGTATCCATTACTGGTCTCCAGAATGTACCCTCGTACCACTTCCTGGCTGAGTCTTACTTGTTTTTTGTTTCCTCTCCTTCTCCCTACCTCTCTTTTTTCTTGTCTTTTTCTTTTTTGTGCATTTTCCAATTTTCATTCTTTTCTTTCCCTTCCTCTACCTTCACTCCTTCCTTTCTCTTCCTCCATCTCTCACCTCTCCCCCCCCCCCCCCCCCCGCGATCCCTTTTTCTCTTCTCAGCTCATCTGTTAATGGCTTCTCTCTTTTCTGCCCCATCAGCCTCCACTGCCCCATAAGATAAACTCACTGGCCAGAGGGGAGTACATTCTGCTCTCTGTACTGGAAAATATTGTAGTGGTATGATGGATTTTTCTTTTCTGACCTGCATTAGAATAGACAACTGAAGTTGGTGACCTTCATTCAGCTGCTTCTCCTCCCACAAAATGCTGCACGCTGAAAAGGAAGAGCTGGCTTTTCCTTTCATTGGATGCCTGTTTATTTAAAAGGCGAGAGAGAGGCCTGAATATGAAGAGGAGTCTGTCTGTGCCTAATACAGTAGAGGGATTGTTCAGGAGCAATACATCCTTAGATAAAGATAACATCAGTAACACTGCTAAGGAAGAGTCACCTTTGAAATATTGGCCCCCTCCCCCTTCTTTAATTGTAGATATCATTTAACCTTTGCAGATGTTAATTGGAAAATTGGCACTTCTGAGCCACTCACAACCACTCTGTAGTGGACCAGAGGGGCCACTGCTGAGAAAAGCCAGACCCTCCATCCCCCCCATCCCAAGAGCCACACCTTCCATCTCCACAGCACTCCCCCACCTTTGCTAGTCTGAAGACTGGGAATGGCATCTCTCTGTTTTCATTTGTCTCCAGCATCTCTGAGCTGTGCATTCCTCTCCACATACCAACCGAGTATCCCATTGTGCAGCAAGAAGCCAGAGTGTCTGCCACTTTCTGACACAGTAGAAAAGAGAATCATGGTCACTTTTCTGTTTTAAAATGACACAAGAATAGGTCAATAGCATTACCTGCTACAGAGCTTCTGCCCACAGAAGTGAAAGATCTCCAGGGACAGTATCCACTCGGGTAGCCATTAAAAGGTTTGCATTTATGAATCATCTGAGTAATTGGTCCATTCACGCTGGATATTCCTCTTCTTCTCCATACTTTCTTTGAGATTTCTGCAGGAAAAGCTAATTTAGGGTGACGCAATTGGCAGTCTCATTCTGCTACTCTGTTTCTTTCACTGAATGTGAACTGCATTTCTGCAGAGTGCATGTTCAGCTCAGACAGGACTCATGGGCCAGATTCTGCTGAGTCTTTATCTTCATGGGAGAATCTCCATGGGGCTGGTGATAGTGACTCCCCTTCCTCCCCTCAGCCCATCTGTTGCGTCTCTGCTTCCTCCACGCAGATCCCTGAATCCTTGAAGACCTGCCTTGTGCACCCTGCCATGGAATCATGGAATCCCTCCTTTGCATGTGGGAAAGGGAGATGCTCATGTAGACTGTGACCTCACCCTACAGGTCTTGGAGGCATGATTGGCCCCAAAGTTAGGGATCAGTGTTGCAATAATACGGTGAATGTTTTCAGATCATTGACTCCTTGCAGTCTCAGCAGCTATTTAGTTGTGTTTCCAGTTTCTACAACAAAGCAGTGGCCTGTGACTTTTGCAGCTGTTGTTTATCTACTTTTTGTATTTCATCGCTCATCTGTTTTGGCAAGGAGGTGTGAAATTGGACCACCTTGCCTGGCTTAGGAGCCATTTTTATTTTCTGACTAGCAATGGGCCCAAGCCACAGAATTCAAACTCCCCAAAGTTCAGAACTGTCCAGAGCTAGGGTTTTGTTTTCAGCCCATTTCTATCTGACAGGCTCATTATTATTATTACTAAGTTTTTATATTATTGTTGTGCTTAAAGGTCAGCCAGATCGGGTTGGTTATGCTTGGTCATTATGCTTGGTCAGGGGTTCTCACACTGGGGGTGGTGACCCCCAAGGAGGCTGCAAGGTTATTACATCGGGGGGTCACAAGCTGTCAGCCTCCACCCTCAAACCCTGCTTCACCTCCAGCATTTATAATAGCGTTAAATATTTTTAAAGTGTTTTTAATTTATAAGGGGGGGTCACACTCAGAGGCTTGCTTTGCGAAAGGGGTCACAATACAAAAGTTTGAGAACCACTGTGCAAGGTGCTGTACAGACATATAATAATTGACAGTCCATGCCCCAGAGAGATAATTACGTGATGGCAAGACTCAAGATTTTCCGTTGAGGCCAAAGGACATGCCACAATCAATCAACAGTTGGTTAAGCTAGCATGGGCCAAATCTTTGGGTCCCAAGGGTGTGTGCACCCAAGGGACCCTCAATGCATTGATCACACCCTCCCTATGAGGAATGCAGGTTCATTCATCTCCGTAGCAGTCATCCCACACTTAAGCATGAGTGGGAAAGAGAGAGGGAAGAGGAGGGAAGAGAGCAGGAAGTGGAGGAGGACATCTGCTGGAGAGATGTGTTGTTCATTCCTGTTCCTAATGCCTACACACAAGGAAAGTAAATACAACCTGATGCTGTATTAACTTTTCTGCAGAGCTCTCTCCACGCTGAGGATCCCTCTAAAAAGGGAGCCCCAGAGCTAGGCACCAGCAGGGAGCTTGCTGGCATTGTGGTTTCAGAATTATGGTGGCCCAGAGCCAAAGCTGATGTGCAGGGCCTCTGTGTGACTGTAACTGTACTGCTGAGGTGTACTTAATTTGTTTTTTTCGTGGTGAGAAGCAAACCCTGCCCACCCTACTGAAGAACTCAGAAGCGACTGTCCCCATGGCAAGTATGTCCAAGAAGGGTCAGTATCTGGCCATCAGTTTTTGATCTCAGTGAGAATTAGGCCTCAATGAGGAACGCCTTTTTAAAAAAAAATTAAGACCCTGTGTATTTGGCTCCATATCCTCTGGGGACTCTAGATTTTTCCCCTGAAATCTCTGGATATGAATTTGATTCACGTGATGAAAGGGAAAGAATTACAGCTTTCACATTCATGCACAATTTACCTTTTTATTTTCTTTTATTATCTGGGGATATTCAGTAAATCAAGTTCTCTGGATATGTCTAGGGATTCTGATTCTATTTGTGGGGTCCCATTAGTAGCCAAAGCAGTAAATTACTGCTGCTGTGTTTGAAAATTTGTTTAGCTACAGTACATTAGCCCCTTTTGTTTGCTTTTCCACTGATGGAGTGTACATTTTTATTTGAGAATTTGTTTCTTGAATGTCTCATTTATGAATAATATAGGGTGTAAAATGGGAAGGTCGTAGAACAAAACCTAAAAAAGAAAGCACCCTAAGTAGCATGCAGAATTCATCTTAAAGCCTTTCACAAAACGTTTAATTTGTATTGGGGTTTTTTTCGACCCCAGTGTGAGTAATGAAAGTCTGACCATTCTACATAAGGTAACTATATATAATAACCTTTTCCTGGGTCATCCAGCTATCTTTGTTTGTTTGAAAGATTGATAGATCACAGGGTCAAGGGACGTGTTTTATTGTAAGTTTCTGTTCCAAATTTCCTGACATTTTTCGTTTAAAAAAAAAAAATAAAAGGACCTCTAAAAGGCAGAATAGGGGCTAATAAGAACCAGATCCTAAAGTGATTGTATGTCAAAATGTCAAAAATAACAGCTTTTCTTTGACTTCATAACATTAATCTTAAGGCACATACTTTTACATACACACTGTTTTAATAGGTTGAGTTTTTGTATGTGACCATTTACTACAGAGTGACTTCTAAAGTGACAACAAAATCCCTTGATGGTTTTCAGTAGTTTGGTTTATAGCCTGATATGGACATTTGTTTACCTATTCCAAATCACTTCTTTGTGATTAAAATTTAGAGGTCTCCTACTTGTGCTGTAAAACTAGATCCTGAGTAAAGAAAAGCTTCATTTCCCCCTTGCTGGTTTGTAGTGTCAAAGTTATCACCACAGCAGCAGACCTTAAACCTGAAAGTTAACTTATAGACGGGAAGACAGAATGCATATTAAGTGGGAGCTTTCCAAAGGCACCAGGGGCAGAGAGTTGCCCAACTCCCATAGAAAGTCCACGGGAGTTGGGCATCTTACTCCCACAGGGTCCTTTGACAATCCCAAGGGGTTTTTACACGATAGCATGTTGTTTTCATTTGTCTAAAAAAAGAAACTGAAACCCTAGATAAATATAGAAGTGGTATTCTGTATTAATTCTGAGCAACAATTGTAACATACACTGTGCATCTAAAAGTCATAAAGCCCTGCACAGCCAAAAGAACTGTAAGTGTGGTGAGAGATCCTTAGATGGTACAGTCTACCATAAATAAGATCTGAAGGAGGAGAAAAGCAATACACAGCTCTAGAAAGTGTTCTGCATACAGTGTTACATACATGCTTTACTGAGGACCTTATTTAAACAAACAAAACTAAGCTGGGCAAGCACAGCCAGTAGTGAACTTCCTGCTGTCCCCATGCAGCTCATATCAAATATTTAAGCTCAGTCCTCTGGGCCTCTTTAACTCTCTGATATGTTTCAGGCAGAGTTGCAAAATAATAAAAGTACAATACCCCTTCCTGTATATAGTCATTGCTCTACTTTTATTAATTTAAAACAACGGAGAGAGCAGCCAGGACTCTTTCGCCCACCCCTTAAAAAACATGGCTTCTGCTGATCATACCCACTACTTTGGGCTGATCCCCTTCAAATATGATAGATAGGCAGATGGACAAATGAATGGCTAGAATTTTTTTTCCCCATTGAGAAGAACGCTCACCCCTGTTTCCACACTTCAATGAGAAATCCTGCTGACTCCTTCCTTAGCATAACTGGAATAATTTAAACCAAGAGTTTATTGAACATATGGAACAAACAACAAATCCATCTAACACATTCGGACTGGATGACTCCAGATTGTTGTATCTTGTCAGACTAACATAGTTTTCATGAAGAAATTTCCACCAGTCTGGACCGATGAGCTCTGAAGTGTAGTAGTGCTGATGCATGTGGATACTGGAGAAGAACCATGGTAGGAATAGCTCTGCATCCAAATGCAGAACTGAGGAGACTAACATGGTTAATCCACAGTGCTAAATGAATGCCAGTGATGAATTCCGGGTTGTTGCTAAGAAGTCTATTCAACTGAGGCAGATTTCCTGACAGCCCATGATATGGCCAATGGCCATAGTGGAACAAGCATTTACCAGTATAGACATAGGATCTCTTCTGTTTAAGTTTTATTGATGCGCAGATGTATCCATCTTTTGAGCCCTGAGCGAGATAGTTTGTTTCTCCTTATCATCAACCTACACTATAAAAAAGAAATTAGAGTTTCTATGGTACAACCAAGATAAAGCTTCATGATTAGTATGTGGGGCCAGTTTTCAGACGTCATTGGTCAGGTAACTATTTTAGGATTCTAAATGCAGATTTGAATTTCCAAATCCAGAATTAAACATTTTTTCTGGCTCCTGAGTTTGGAAATTGGTCTCCTCATGTCTGTCATTCTTTCTTTGAGTACAGGAAGAAGGATTTGGAGAGCAACTCCAAAGGGACATTTTATGATGTATACAGAATTCTGAGCCACCTTGGTGTATGGACCTGTCCATTATGCACAATCCTACCCCTAGGATACAGCATACTGAACCTTAAAAAAAGACACAAAGAGAAGGACAAATCAGACAACCTTTCTACTCACAAAATGAACATAAAAGGGCCTAATCCTGCATTCCCGTCATGCCCTAAACTCCTACTAAAGTCAATGGGAGTTTTGATTGTAGAAGAACTGTAAGATCAGACTTTGAGAGATACATCATATACAGTGTTATTGAAAAGACTGTCTCAGTGTGGCAGGCAAAATCCTTCAACTGTGTTATTGCTTTAAGATGTGACTTTGGAAAGCTAAAATAGAGTAACTAGGGGGTTGCAGTGGAGATTAACATTCCCTGGGCAGAATGGCAAGCTTTTATTTTGAAAGCCAGCTGGGCTCCACTTAAAGCAGTAAAATATATAAGAATTTATTATGACTGGGAAAGTCTCCTATTTAACCAAGTCAAGACATAACTGTGGCAACGTGTGCACGTTTTGCCTTTCATGACACATAACGTGGTATATTTTGTCTTTGCACAGTTACTTTTAGAGCACAGCTGTCATTATTCTATAACATCAAAACAGCACAACGTTTCAATATAAAGGATACATAATATTTAGATTTTATATGCAATGTCTCCAATTTATGTTCTTGGAATCATGAAGATGACTTATGATGTGTTGTGTTTGCATTGGCAAAGGCTCAAAACCAGAAATATATTTCAGGCTAAGCTCTGCAGATATTATCTCAAGTCATTTAAAAGTTCATTATAGGGCACCCGCTAGTGCTGCTATAGTAAAGGATCTGTCAGCATTTTTCAAGGGTTTGTAACTCAGCCATTTTAAAAAAAAAAATCTCTGTAGGCTGAAACTTGGCATTCAGGGTCTGGATGTCCAGCAGCAAATTATTTTTACAGATTAAAAAAATCAAATAGAATATTTTTAAATTATAGGTGGGTTAATTGTTGTTTTGAAATTTTCTACTTTCAAACCATTTCCCTCTACTTCTCTCGCTTAAAATGTTTTCAAAAATTGTTTTATAGGGTGCTACTCTAAAATACGGACAAGCTTTCATTGTGTGTTAAAGCTAGAAAAGGCAGAGATTTAACTCAGAATACTTTGCACTTGCACAGTACAGCACTTTTCAGTTTCAAAGTGCTTTACAAGCATTATCTAATTCATCTGCATAGTGTCTGTGATGCAGGGAGGGCTTATTATCCCCACTTTACAGTTAGAGAAATTGAGCTAGAGACCTTAAAGCTAATTTGTTTGTTTGTTTGTTTGTTTTAAAGGAGTTTGACAGGTGCATAAATCCCATGTGAATTTCAAGTGGATTTGTATGTCTAACTCCCTTAGACCACTTAGAAAATCCCAGCTCAAGTGCTTCATCCAAAGCCACAGAAGGCATCCATTCAGAGCCAGGATTAAAACTCAGGAGTTCCAGGTTCCCAGTTTTGCTGCTACACCATTCAGTTCTCACAAGCACCGTAATTACTTCGCACAGAAAAATTCAATTTCATTTTTAGTAGCTTCTCATATATAGCAATGACACTCGAGCTGGAGCATCTAGAGGGCTGCTTCATCACAGGAAAGACCATCAAATTAGCCATGTCAAATATGGCATTGTGCTGTTTGCCCCGTGAAATGCACAGATGTGTAACAATATAGCATTATGGCTATGTGTTGTCATCATCTGTGCACTGGCCGTCATAATAATATTTCATCAGCACCTTTCAGTCTGCTGCTAAAAAGCACTGAAGGAGGTTCTCCTTCCAAGGAAGGGCCTCTGCTTGTAGAAAAGGTGAGATTAGGTAGGGCTTTGATGGAGGTGCAAACTAGATGGTTTGGGAGGTGCCTGAATTCAAGAGAGGAATTGAGCTATGTATATTAGTTGATCAGTGCTCATTGAAAGAGTGGGATAGATGCAGCAATGTTGTAGGGTGGAGTAGGGAGGGAGTCAGTAGTCTAGAATAGATGCTATGAGTCACAAGTCTCCTTATTAGGGCTATTAAACAATTGAAAAAATTAATTGTGAGATTAAAAAAAATCGTGATTTAATTGCACTGTTAAATAATAATAGAAAACCATTTATTTAAATATTTGTGGATGTTTTCTACATTTTCAAATATTGATTTCAATTTCAGCACAGAATACAAAGTGTACAGTGTTCACTTTGTATTATTTTTATTACAAATATTTGCATTGTAAAAAAGATAAAAGAAATTGTATTTTTCAATTTACTTCATACCAGTACTGTAGTGCAATCTCTTCATTGTGAAAGTGCAATTTACAAATGTAATTTTTTTAAAATAACTGCACTCAGAAATAAAATAGTGTGTAAAACTCTAGAGCCAACAAGTCCACTCAGTCCTACTACTTGTTCAGCTAATCGCTAAGACAAACAATTTTGTTTACATTTACTGGAGATAATGCTGCCTGCTTCTTATTTACAATGTCACCTGAAAGTGAGAATAGACATTCGCATGCCACTGTTGTAGTGGGTATTGGTATTTATGTGCCAGATATGTTAAACATTTGTATGCCCCTTCATGCTTCAACCCCAATTCCAGAGGACATGCTTCCATTCTGATGAGGGGTTCTGCTCGATAATGATCCAAAGCAGTGTGGACTGACGCACGTTCATTTTCATCATCAGAGTCAGATGCCACCAGCAGAAGATTGATTTTCCTTTTTTGGTTGTTCGGGTTCTGTAGTTTCTGCATTGGAGTGTTGCTCTTTTAAGACTTCTGAAAGCGTGCTCCACACCTCGTCCCTCTTAGATTTTGGAAGGCACTTCAGATTCTTAAGCTTTGGGTCAAGTGCTGTAGCTATCTTTAGAATATCGTTGATCATCTTCTTTGTGTTTTGTCAAATCTACAGTGTTATTTGATTTAAGAACATATGCTGTGTCATCATCCGAGACACAAAATATATGGCAGAATGCGGGTAGAACCATGGAGCAGGGGACATGCAATTCTTCCCCAATGAGTTCAGTCACAAATTTAATTAACGCCTTATTTTTTTCACAAGCATCATCAGCATGGAAGCATGTCCTCTGGAATGGTGGCCAAAGCATGAAGGGGCATAAAAATGTTTAGCATATCTGGCACGTAAATACAAAAGTGCCATGGGAACACCTGCTCTCACTTTCAGGTTACATTCTAAGTAAGAAGCAGCAGCAGTATCTCCCGTAAATGTAAACAAGATTCTTTGTCTTAACGATTGATTGAACAAGAAGTAGGACTGAGTGGACTTGCTGGCTCTAAAGTTTTATATTGTTTTGTTTTTGAATGCAGTAATATAACAAAAGAATCTACATTTGTAAATTGCACTTCCTTGATAGAGATTGCACTACAGTACATGTATGAGGAGAATTGAAAAATACTATTTCTTTTATCTTTTTTACAATGCAAATATTTGTAATAAAAATAATATAAAGCAAGCACTGTATACTTTGTATTCTTTGTTGTAATTGAAATCAATATATTTGAAAATGTAGAAAAACATCGAAAAATATTGATAATAAATTTAAATTGGTATTCTACTATTGTTTAACAGTGCGATTAAAACTGTGATTAATCACAATTAATTTTTTTAATAGAATTAATTTGTTTTGAGTTAATTGCTTGAGTTAACTGCGATTAATTGATAGTCCTAATCCTTAATAATGATTAATAAAAGAAAATGGAACACACCTCATACTTCTCCAATCTGGGTAATTCAATAGTATAATACCTTTAACATATACCAATGGAAGATCTTTCTTACCATACCTCTCTCAGTAAGTAGGTACAACAGTGTGGGATTTTTGGAAGTGTTATCAGACCTTTATTTTATTTTCACTTATAAAACTACTTTAATCTATGTAAAACTGTCATTACGAAATGCCAAATCACGTGAAACTTTCCCAGGTTCAAACTTTACTAGAAACACAAACCTCTGTTCAGGTTCACAATTGGTTGCTGCCTTGTCTGATTTATGCGTTGGATGCAAAATTTATGGATGTGAAGCTAAACTGAGTTAAATTGGGCAGATTCACCGTGTGTTTTACGGTTAGTGTGATACTTGGGAGGGAAGAAGCTAAGCACTAAAACAAACAGAAACCTTAGAAACGGTTTGGACATTCCTCAAAACCAAAATCACCGTCTTTTAAAGCTCTATTTCCATTTATAACTTCAGGATAACCTTTCTGTACCCTCCATATAACCAGTACTACATCACTGTCAATTATGACTACTACCTTGGTTTTTATACTCTGATTCTCAAGCTTATTGAAATCTACTCAACACTCACTTCATTCCTGGCATCTCATGCCTTGCTTCTTAAGAAACATTGTGTATGTGGTATTAGTTGTCTATGGTGTGGTCAGCAAGATGATCACAAGGAAATTAATATTCCACTTTCTGACTGTATTGTATAATAGGCAGCTAAATCGCTGCCTTTGAATACAATGAAGAATTATATAGATTAGCATGGTATAGAAATGTTATGTTGGATAATTAAATGTGGTTATTCAGAAGTTTCATACTATTAATGTGATTTTATTAAATGCAGACTGCAGTGAGAACCCAAGAATGTGTGAGCTGATGTAGATTACACTTCTGTGTTTTGTAAGATAGTGAGTCAAAAGTATTTCTAGTCCTGCAGAGAGGCATGCAAAATGATTAAATATGATATTAGGCTTGTGTGGAGAACTGACTGGGAGTCGGGGAACTGAATCCTCCTTCCCAGCCCAGAGTCAGAATTGCAGAGAAGCACGTCTGTTACCCACCTTGGTGCCTACTCTTACCTGTGGGCTGGAACAGGGATTGCTGCCCCTTTGTACTCATTACACAGGAGTTCTTGGATCACCATATCCATGACAACACAGATCCACTGTTGTCTCGCCTAGCTCTTGTCAGCACATTAGAAGTTCACCTAATTGGCACAATGAGTGTGCGGAGATTTCCTTATTATTAAAATTAATAATGCCTAGGGACCAACCAAGAGTAGGGATCCATTGTGCTAGGTGCTGTCCAAACAGTGGCAGTCTCTACCCAAAAGAACTTACAGCCTAAATAGTCTAAGGGTAGGGGGAAGAGGTAGAACACATAAGCGGAGTGAACAATGTGGGCTGAAACGTCGTATTGGCGCCCCAGTTTTTGGATGTGGTTTAGTTAGGAAGGTATTAGCTAAATGGAAAGGTGAAGGAAGGAAGAGGGGGCAGCATAGAGGGCAGGGAGACTGAGGTGATGAGACTGAGCAACCACAATAGAAATAAATAATAATAATAGTAATTAATAATAGATTAAAACATGTGTTCATCATTCCTGTAAAGACAAAGATGGTATTTAATGGAGTTGTACAAACCATGTTGATCATTTTGCCAGTAGTCAGTATATGCTGCTTTACCAACCTTTTCATTGGTTTTTAATTCTGAGATTAATACATGATAATCAAAGGGTTTTTTTATTGTAATTAAGTGGGGTTAGAGTGCAAACAAGGAGATTGAAGCATTCTGGTGGGGAAATTTCTGATGCGTTATTTATGTGGCGCCCATTCTATAGATACCCAGAAAAGTTCAATCTTGACCTGAAAGGTTTATTCCCAAGTATACGTCTTACGTCTCATTCATTCCTTGGCCTAGCTGCTGAGACAGCCAACAGATGGTAATACCTTTTGGGCACTAGTGCCCAAAGTTGGCTTTGAACCTGTGACATTGAGTTGAAAGGCTGTGTATCCCATTACTAATACCCCAATCCATCTAGGTCTCTGATTTGAAAGGACTTAATTAAACCTTGAATACTGTTAACCAGAAGTAGTATTTTTACTGAGAGATGCTGGATAAAACAGCCGCTTGACAGAAGAAGACAATGTTCACAAATGGATTAGAAAAGATTAACGTCTCCAAATTTTTATTTAACATTACTCATCTCCAGAAAATTAAAGAACTCTTCATCTTATAATTACACCTATCATGTGAGCTACTTCAGAGTAAAACCTGACTTAAACAGTCTTTGCAAGATAATATCCTGAAATACCAAAATATGTCCCCATCTCCCCCATTTTGAATTTTGCCTTTATTCCTTAGGACACTTAAAGATTATAACACTTATAAAGTGCTTTGCAAACATTAATGAAGATGTGTTTAAATCTCATTTTTTCTCTAAAATGTATGCTATACTACAACTCATATTAAAATTGCTCTTTTTTAGGGTCATTTCATATTTCATATTTAGATCCTAATGCATAAAGCGCCAGATTTTTAGAAGAGCTAAGTACCCACTTAATCAGCAAACTAAGTGGTCAGATTTCAAAAGAGTTCAGCACATTGAGCGCTGGGCTCTTTTGAAAATCAGTCCAGAAGCGTCACACTAGGAGCTGTTGGGTGCTGAGCACCTTTGAACATCTGGCTCCAGTTGTGGGTGCAAAGCACTTGAAAATGTGGTCCTGATCTTATTTGAAAATCTCCCCATAATTGTAAGGCTACGAAGTGAGGCAAGAAGTGCAATGAGGAGCAATGAACAAATTACTCAATGCTTGTTATATTATGAAGCGAAGTAATATAACACTAGGGAAAGCTGAGAGAGAGCGCTCACAGTGCCCATTTTTCTGACTACGTATCTGTGCGGAGAAAAGAAAGGTTGCAAGAAGTATAGTGTGCTTCTCTAAATAAGATACATTGTCCCTAGTGAAGGCACCTGAGCTTGTTCCTTTTACTACTACACAATGTTATACTGGATATAATGCTGGCTGTGAAAAGCGTGGCCGATCTACTCAGAAATACTGAAGTTTGTCATTGTCTGATTTTGTTTACACTCAGTTCTCTCGTCTGCCTACATAAGGCAAGAATGAGATTTCTTTAAAACATTGTTCTGTAAGTTGGAATTCATTGTTCACCGTCTTTCCCTGTATTTATTAGATTACTTCTTGACGCTTGATGAGCCTATGAATAACATAACCACCACCCTCGGCCAAACTGCAGAACTGCATTGTAAAGTCTCCGGCAATCCTTCTCCAACTGTGCGTTGGTTGAAAAATGATGCCCCAGTCGTTCAAGAACCCAGGAGGATATCTTTTCGTGCAACAAGCTATGGGTCTCGATTACGAATAAGAAACCTTGACACTACGGATACTGGCTACTTTCAGTGTGTTGCTACTAATGGGAGGAAGACTGTTTCCACAACCGGCGTGTTGTTTGTGAAATTTGGTAAGATTTCTCTCTCTTCAAACTTTCTTGTTAAACAATTGCTTATGAAAATTGCCAGGTGAACAACTCTGGACACAACAGTCCTGTTAGCTGAAAACGTTACACAGAGCCCCAATTACTCATTTGAAGAACTAGGCAAATAATATGTATGAATAACTTATTTGATTAATTTTTAAAAAAATTCATAAATTATCCAGATTTTCCTCAAATTTACTGGGGGGGTTTTTTCAAAAATTTTCACTGAATAATGTCTGTGAATAATTCTTGGCTATTAGATAATTCACAAATAGTTGCTTCTGAGGATGCGGTATTTGAAAGTCAGGCTATTTTGTTTGGACAAATACATAGAATTCTCACTTTTACAGAGCACTCTGGTAATAACAGACACCTGGTATGTTTCTGTTTTCTGACAGGAGCAGACTAAATCTCATAATCAGATTTCTGGAGCAAATACTTAATAATATCAATTTGAAATATTACGCAACACTGATTAAAATTTGCTGATTTAGTGAGCATTCCTACCAGTGAACTCAGTTGCTAGAATATTTGCAGGAAGCAAACACAAAAAGGGGTGTGAAAACAGTCAAAGGCCCTGATCCAAAGCCTGTTGAAATCAATGGGAATCTATCCATTGACTTCAGTGGACTTGAATCAAACCTAAAGAGATTTTTTTTAAAAATTCAAAAGAATAGTCACATGAAAAAATGATGCAGTGTTCATCCAGTTATAGTTTCTAGGTGTTGCAAGTGCATAGAGTCCTGCATGGATACACATTTGTTTCCGCAGATATAAATCTGTGTCCACGGAGGTACAGGGCCCTACAGGGAACCGCAGCGGGGAAAGGAGCAGCATGTCAGGCCACCACTCCCAGGAGCCAGCAGCTCCTTTGGCATGGCTGTACCGCCCCTATTCCTGCAGACTGAGATGGGCACCAGGCTCACCGACAGCTGTCCCTGGTCATGCTCGTGTGTTCAAGCGGCTCGCACACTCCCAGACAGGAGTTGCTTCCATGCAGCTGTCTGCGTCTCCTCTTATGGGAGAGAGGGTGAGATATAAGACCTGGGGACTGAAAGGACTGTATTGAACAGTGTGCTACACAAGCATGGACTTTTGGAACAAAAGTGTTAAATGGATTTCCTGGGGAATGTCTAGGGAGAGGTGAAGCTATGCCCTGAAAAGGGGGGCCATTATCTGCTGATTATCTGTGATTACATGAGGCTAAGATCAAATGCCAAAGCTGTATAAAGGAAAGATTGAACTATTCATGGTGGTTCTGACTCTGAGACAGTTATGAACTTGTGACTCTGGGGAAAACCCAGTTGTGCATTTTGAAGGACTGACACCAACCAGAGTCCAAGGCTGGAGTTGGGGTGACCTTCTGTAAGCTTTTTAGTGTGCATGTATATTCTTTTATTGTTTGTAATGTGTTTTCTCTGTAATGCTTCACCTTAATAATAAATATGCTTTCTTAAAAAGAGCTTTGTGGTAACTTGTGATTGCTGGCAATTATAGCTATGCATAGCCTTTGGAGAGACAGCAAAGCAGAGATGCTGGCCTGTTCAGGCAGTCTGGCTTGCTGGGGCTATAACAGTGTAGACAGGGAACTCTGGTCAGGAGGGAGAGAGGTGCAGGTTTTCGCCCAAGAGAAGTCATGGCTGAGGATCCGGGAGCCTAGAGTGGGCTCCCTTGAGGGACCACAGAGCGGGAATAGAGGTGCAGTTTCCCTGAAATGTGACAATTTGTTAGACAACTTCTGGTGTATGATACAGTTTTGTCTTCTGCTTTTGGAAACTGAGAATCGTCTGCTAAAATAAATAAACCACATTCCATGTGATATACCATTGCTTTCATCTTTAAAAAGGTTTGCTAATACTGTGTGTCAGTTATCCCTTCATAACTAATAACTGCTGTTTTTATTGTGTCATTTCACCAGGTCCCCCACCAACAGCAAGTCCGGGATCATCGTAAGTTGTTTCATGTCTATGATACTGGTTTATTAATTCTGGATTTGAGCAGTCAAACATTAACTCACCATTTTCTATGATAGAAGCAGTTATACATTCTGCTTAAATTCAGATAATATATAGTAATTTAGGATAACTGTATGATCTATTCCGTAGGTACATTTTTCCAGTATGGTACTGATTCCTATTTCTTACACCAGACTATTTTAATTTTCAACATTATTTTCTTTTTTAAGTGCTTTGGACCCCATGATATGCTTAGTGTTCTCACAGCAGTCCCATGGACTTCAGTTGGCATAATGAGCATGGAATATGGGTAGAATATGGCCCTACTATGTGTTAGAGCTCAATCTTGCAAACAGTTGCTACTGGGTGTAGTTCTTACTACCGCGAGTAGTCATACTGGTACTAGAGGGACTGATGGTAGTAAGCACTATGCCTATTAGAAGTGTTCACTGGAGCAGGTGCTACGCATGAAATGTGCACTTGGAAGTGGTGTTTCATTATGTCATGGCAACATTACATACTAGAACGTAGGGTATGTCTTCACTACCAACATGGCTGTGGAGTCGCGGCACCACGAGGGGAATAGCTACCAGCGCTGGTGCACTGTCTACACTGCCACTTTACAGCGCTGAAACTTGCATTGCTCAGGGGGGTGTTTTTTCACACAGATGCACCCTCATATCTGTAGGCGGCGCCATTGACTTCAGTAGTTCTCACTGGCATAAGGATCCTCCCACATGGATCCAGTTATAGGATAAAAGATGCAAATTGCTGATCTTGTATTATTACCCTAACTTTTTCTTTTTTTAAAAAGTATCTTCAACTGTTCTACAGTTTGAAGTCAAGTTGCTGGCACTGTATTATGTGTTCAGTTTATTACCTGCGTGCACAGGGGGAATAAAGCTGAAACCTGACCTGTTGTGACATTGAAGAAGCTGCATGGGTTAAAAAACAAATGTAAGAGTAACCAAAACAAATACACTAAACCACTAAATACATTTATTAGGTGTGTGAAATCTTGAAGCTGGTGAATATTCAATGTATAAAGATGATCAGGTAACTTTGGCCATATTGCAGAGAATAAATGTGGTTGTTGCAATCTAGGGAAAGGAAGCCTGCAACCGCAAAATGACATGCTATGATGCCCTCTAATGGAATATCACAAAATGTGTCTTTGTCCCTCTTTCTGAAAGTAATTTTAAATAAAAGCACCTTGGTTTGTTTAGGAAGGGAGAGCTTTTTGTTTCCACTTAGACTTCTTTTGTAGCTTTCTAACCTTGAGGAAAGTACTGTTAACTGCCCCTTAAATCCCAGTGCTGGGTAAGGTTGTGTTCCTCTGCAGTTCAGGGGACTTGATTAGTGACTTGCAAAGACACCATCTTCTGTACTTTTGTGTTGGGCTTCTATTGAAAAGAGGTTTTGAGGTTTGAGTGAGTTAAACTGGGTGTCACTGTCTGGTGACGAAAATGTGCAAGAAAACAGAGGTGGAGCAAAGAGATAAGAGGAAGAAAGACTAGCTTTTCACTCTCTTTCATTCAGAATTTTAAGTGAAATCTATTTGAGGACTTCTTCCAGCCTCTCTCTTTATGGTTTCAGAGTAGCAGCCGTCTTAGTCTGTATCCACAAAAAGAAAAGGAGGACTTGTGGCACCTTAGAGACTAAAAAATTTATTGGAACATAAGCTTTCGTGAGCTACAGCTCACTTCATCGGATGCATGCAGTGGAGAATACAGTGGGGAGATTTATATACACAGAGAACATGAAACAATGGGTGTTACCATACACACTGTAACAAGAGTGATCAGGTAAGGTGAGCTATTACCAGCAGGAGAGCCGGGGGGGGACCTTTTGTAGTGATAATCAAGGTGGGCCATTTCTAGCAGTTGACAAGAACGTCTGAGGAACAGTGAGGGTTGGGGGGTGGGGGATAAACATGGAGAAATAGTTTTACTTTGTGTAATGACCCATCCACTCCCAGTCTTTATTCAAGCCTAAGTTAATTGTATCCAGTTTGCAAATTAATTCCAATTCAGCAGTCTCTCGTTGGAGTCTGTTTTTAAAGTTTTTTTGTTGAAGAATTGCCACTTTTAGGTCTATAATCGAGTGACCAAAGAGACTGACGTGTTCTCCGACTGGTTTTTGAATGTTATAATTCTTGACGTCTGATTTGTGTCCATTTATTCTTTTACGTAGAGACTGTCCAGTTTGGCCAATGTACATGGCAGAGGGGCATTGCTGGCACATGATGGCATAGGCAGTTTCTATGTGCAGCAAGCTAAGGCCCTGATTTAATCACACTGAAATAAATGGGAGTATTCCAACAGATTTCAGCGAGTGCTTTCTGAGTTCTAAGGGACTAATCCAAAACCCATTGAAGTCTATGGAAGGATAGTCACTAACTCCAAAGTACATTACATCGGGCACTAATTTAGGAAGTGAAAATTTTATTGTTTTCTCCTTAATAATTATTTCATTTAATTTTCAGCACACATGACCCATTATTTTGCATGTGTACAAATACAGAAGTGTTAAAAAGAGGAAATTAAAGTGAGACTTTATTTCCAATAGCTGGGTTTTTATCAGAAAAGTGTAGATTGACTCTTAAGGGGGATTATGCTGTAATACACATTGCGGAAAATATGAAATATGAAGAGTAAATAGAGTGTGCTTTGATTGTAAAAAATGTGTGCTACACCGAATTTAACTGTGTAGTATATTTATTGGGGGTGGGGGGCCAATCAGGGAAGACGCTTATGAAAAAGGAATGGTAAACTGGTAATCCATACTAAACTAGAATAACCTCGACAAGGGTTCCTGAACTCAGTGGGACAATTTTGCTGCCAATTACATGAGTGCACATTTATGTGAGTGACAGCAAAGTTTGGTTCCAAGAGTATTAACTCGATAACTAGGGAAAACTTAGTGTGAGGGGAAAAATTAAGGAAAAAGAGAGGGGTAGTAGACCCCAAAAATGAAATCAACATTGTTTTTCTTATTATTTTTCCAAACATGTTTTTCTGGAAAATTGTTTAATATATTCAAACATGTTCCTCTCATCGCAACCAAGCAACTAAACCAGTCTGATTAAAATTTGAATTAAACCAAAATGCTAGCTCCTCAGTAGGGAAGATCCAGTTTTAAAAGTAAAAGCACAGTGTATAAGTAAAGTGCCATGTCTCTTGCCTGAATCTGTGATCCGCAGAGTTAAAGAACACAGTGCAAATCTCCTGTACAGGAACACTGAGCATTTTGTCCAGTAAGATAAATCTCATGGTGGCATATTTGTCTGTGTAGAAACAAAAATTGTCCTGGAGTGTCTGATATTTTGGTTGACACCTTCTTCAAAGACAAATAAGTTCTGGAGCCTGTCTCTTCTGTGTAACATCCTTTTCCATTGATTGCATCTGACCTCAGATTATTAAATTGGCTCACAATCGTGAGGTTCTTTTGGAAACTTCACTGCTGTTGGATGCCCAGATAGTCATGAGTGTGAGTAATGCCTACTTCCATCTGTGACTGGCCAGAAAATTCAGCCCGACTCAGTCTGACTCAGAACTGTGATTTGGTCGATGGTCTGCTTCCCTTTGAGTTAATGTGATACTAGGGAGTGTATTACCTTGCTACTGGAGGTTCTTTATTCCGGATGAGACACAGAACTGAGGTCCTGGCTGCTTGGACCATATAGATCACATGGCGGGAATTAGTCCTGATGTTCTGGCCAAATTCAGTTTGGGTAAATGCATTCAGCTAACCTAAGATCCCCATAGAAATGGCAGTAAGATTATATTCTTCTTCCCTAGCTGTCCAAAACTGTTGTGTAGTGTTGCTGTGCACTGATGACCAGTATTTAGCGGCGATTGTCTCTGTGAATCAACATTTAAATTTGTAAAGTATTTTGGGATCCTTCTGGATGAAGAGTGCTATATATATGAAAGATATTAATTCAACAACAGTTCAGTCTGATCTAATTGTGTGTCTCCCCTCACCTACAATAACACAAGCTGCACTGGTAACAAAATAGATTGAGGATAGTGATGTGCTTTAGTGGGCATGTTTTCCCCGTTGTCTTTATTTATCTTCCACAAATGCCTGATCATTCATGTATTTCTTTTGAGAGCAATATGTAAAAGCCACACGCTCAGCACTCTTTCTTCACATAATATATAGGTGCATAACTCTGCAGTGATGTGGTACCAAAAAAAGATGGCCTAGCTCTTGCATAAGATTTTTTTAAAAGGGAGCTAGAAAGCTCTTCTGTAAAAGATGGCAGCAGTAATAGATGTCTTGACAATTCATGCATGCTTTACATTGTTATTTTCTCTGCTTACATGAACAAATTGCATTTTCACTTACACTACTGCCAAATACCTGTAATCATTCATTAAGTTAAAAAGCAGATAAATAAAAGAAACCCCAACAAGAGCATACCACTGCAGGTTATAAGCAATCCAAGAAACCATGGTACTTCTGTGCTACGGCACTGACAGTCCTTTCTTTCACGTTGTCTCTTATTTTAACACAGTTTAATGCTCTTTTTATTTGTGATGTTCTAAGGATACATTCCTGCATGCTGTTGTTATCTACTGTGTATACCCTGGTTTGCAAACGAAACTTGTATTTTAAAGAGTTTAAAATGAACAGTGCGATTAATTGCAATTAATTTTTTTAATCGCTTGAGAGCCCTAATTATTTTTCTACTTGACATTTGTGCTGTTTCTTAAATTTTCTTTTTTTAACTGAAAAGCTTGAGAGATTAGATTTGGTGGGAAAAGGAGCAGGCCCTGTGGGACAATGTGAGAGAGACTGACAATTGTGTGCACGCATGTGCAATCTAGAACAACTTCATTCTATTTTATCCCATGCTCGTCCCCCAGTATCCGAGTAACTAAGCCACCATTGCTGTCACTGTTCCTGGGGAAGTGTTTTAAAGTCAGTTGGAATTAGGATCATTCAGCACCTCCCACTCCAGCACACTCAAGGCTATGTCCTAAAAGAGCCTAAAACCTGCTAATTGCACAGAGCTGCTGTGTCTCACATTTGTTTTTGGGACAGACACGTTTGGATAAATTCTCAGCCAAGTAAAGAGGCTCTAAGCCACAATTCTGCTCCCGGGATTGTGGGTGTAAGTATGCTTTACAGAAATGAATTATTACAGCACTTCTTGAAATTTCTCTTTAGTTTCCATGGCATATTCAGTTGTCTGTTCTTTTAAGCGCCTCTGAACTGTGCCACTCACTTAATCTTTGGGCTATTTGGCTGCTGCTGTGATAAGAGTAGCAGACTGGGAAGAGACAGAACAGCTCAGTACAGCAGCAGACGTTGGAGACATGGCACAGCAGATTCCAGGAGATAAGAGGATTTAAAATATATAAGATACTTCAGCCCATGGGTGCTGACTTTTGGTTTTGCCTGTGGGTGCCCCATCCCGGCTCCACCCCCCTTCCCCAAGGCCCCACCCCCACTCTGCCCGACTCCACCTCTTCCACCTCTTCCTGGCCTCGCTCTACCCCCTTCCCTTAGGTCCTCCCCCTGAGCATCTCCTGCCCACTGCTCATGCCTTTCTGCCCTCTCCTGCCTTGAAGGCGAGGTGTGTGTGTTGGGGGGGGGCTCAGCCCCCCCCAAAAAAAGACTGGCAGTGTTCAGCATATTTATACTCTTCTTTTATTAAATATGTGTCTATCATTGGCATCTTAATAATGTAATCATTCTTAAAATAGTAATGAAATATATCATTACATTATCATGAATTACAATGTATTAAAATCATTACACTCAGCTACAAGCTGTCTTCACTAATATCCCAGTGTAAAGACATTATGTTCGCTCTGGGCTTCACACCGCTTAGGGCCTGTTTGGGAGCTGAGGCCACTGATGGCTGTGGGAAGAAGGTGGAGGGGAGGGATAAGCAGCGGAGAGTCTTTCTCCTCTCCCTGCCCCTTTCTCCTCTCCCTTCCTTTCACTCTCCCTGCCCCTTTCCCTTTCTCTTGTTTCTCCTCTAAGTTCTTGCTCCCATTCCTGATGTTTCCCCCTTCTTGCTTCCCACCCATGTCCCTTTTCCCATCTCTCTGCTCCTCACCTCCTGGTGGCTCTGTCTAGTGCCTGCTCCCACCCACCCACCCACTCAGAGTGACAGAGGAGGTTCCCCCTCCTTGGGTGGGAAAGTTTGCTTAGTGGTTAATACCCAGGCTTGGGCTCAGGTGTTCTGGGTTTGATTCTCTGCTCTGCCCCAGGCTCCCTGCTTAGCCTTGGGAAAGTCACTTCACCTCTATGTGCCCTAGATCCTACCTGCCAAATGGGGCTAATGGTATCCCTGCCTCCAAGGCTAAATCCATTCATGGCTGTGTGATGATGGGGGAAATGGAGATACCAATATGGGTAGATTTGGCCTGAATTTCTCCACAGCCAGAGAGCGAGAGCCAGCTCCGCAGGGGGGATGGGAGACAGAGGAGCTCAAGCCAGTGGGGTCGGGGCTTCAGTCCTGCAGCTTCTGTCACTAGGGTAGCTGGGGCTCCTGAGCCATGGACTTCAGCCCCACATGTTCTGCCAGGGTCCAGGGCTTTTCCCGCTCCCCCTGCACCGCGGTTCCTGCCGGGGTCCGGGACTTCTCCTCCCTCCCACTCCCCCCAGTGCGGCTCTTGCCGGGGTTTCTCCTCCCTCCCCTCACAGTGTGGCTCCAGGGCTTCTCCTCCCCCTAATCCACCACTGCACCCAGCCCTAGCCTAGCTGGGCTCCCTTGGGTCACCTGATACCTGCTGTGGCCGGACGGAGTCAAGCCTGGATGGCAGGGAGCAACCATACACGTGGGCGCCATGGCCATCAGCCCAAGAGGTGTGGGGTGGCCCTAGGTGAGCAGGGGCTGGCTGTGCTGCTGCTGATAGCCCCGCCCACGCCTAACCTTCAGGCTTTTTTTGTGTGTGTGAGACTCACTCAGCCCCTGCCAGAGCAGGGAGGTGGGAAACATCTGATCTGAGCCTGCCCGCCAAACAGCTGATCGCAGCTGCGTGCAGGCTACCCGTAGGAAACAGCTCATTTGCCACAAAACAGTTGATCCCTGGCTGCCAACAGCTGGTCGTCCCAGTGGGTGCTGAGCACCCTCTATTTTTTTTTCCGTGGGTGCTCCAGCCCTGCAGCACCCACGGAGTTGGCGCCTATGCTTCAGCCCTGGAAAGTAGTTGAATCCCCTTCCCCCTCCCTTGTCAGGTGGTTTTGCCCCCTGTTGTCACCTCTCCTGATTTCCATTAGTTGGAGTGATCTTTTTACACTGGTTCTGATTATGTATTTGCTCACTCCAGGATAAATCAGGAGTAACTTATGAAGGCAATAGAGATGTAACACATTTACGCTGGTATAACTGAGAGCAGATCTACCCCAGTGGAGTTCATGGGTGTAAAACTGATGTGAGAGGAGAATCAGGCCCATTGTAATGAGCCCTTTCACCTAGTAACCGTGCTTCTGTTTCAACCTCTGTCATTTCAAGAATGTAAGTTGGCTCGGGACGGGAACTCCATTTTCAAACCAACAGATTCTGTGCATAATGAAATTCAGTCAGGAACTAATGGTGCTGACAATTTCAGCATGGAAAAAAACATTTTCATTTAAAATCAGATCAAATTTAAAAACCAATTAAGATTAAACATGCATGCATTTACCTGATTGTGAAGAGGTTCATTTTAAGGAAGCTTAAAAAACATTGTATGTGTTTTGTGCAGAAGCTCTGCAAACTGTACAAAAATCACAGACTGCCTATTCCTTGGAAACTTTTTCTACAGTTGCATGCCAAGCACAGCTAAAGAAAGGCCTGTTATCCTGCTATGACTGCACATTTTAACTTTCCAAAGTGGAATTTTGATTTCATCATCCTGCTAACATTGCATTAATGATGTGGCGCCACTTACACATATTTTGTAGGTGTAGGTCACACACAGTTTTATATTTTGAAGAAGAAAACAGTCCAGTTTATCTATATTATTAACCAACTCTTGGAACTGCAATGCACTGAAAAGGCACAAGGGCACCTCCAAAAATTAAGTCAAGTGTGTATATCATGCATAGGGCACCTTCTTGTGTCCGCTTAGCTATTGAGAGGTTCTCCTATCCTTAATATATAGCATAGGCTCCACATTAGCAAAACAATTGTTTTTAAATTTAAGTGCTTTGGAAAAATAGGTATGAGCTGTAAATAAAGGAGGAATTGGGTCTTAATCTCCAACTTGTTTTGTGAACCACAGAAACCACAAGCTCCATATGGTCTCCCCATCCCTATTTTCTAATGATCAGTGTTTGTTTAGTTAAACTCATCTGCAGTGTCTTTGCTTTTACACAGTGGCTTTCTGTGTTTGGATGTCAGCATGGTTTTCTTCAACAAGAAAATGCATAACCACTGGCTGGCATCCAGGTGGGGCTTGGCCAACTATGTACTTCATCATGCATTTCAAAGAGAAGCAGATAGAATCATCTGTGTTGACTACAGAAGCTACTCTTTATAGAAGAAAGAACACTGATAAAGAATCAAACTTCAA